>NW_028261381.1:34276901-34589651 GCF_051295495.1 Thamnophis sirtalis
ATCGCAAAGGCAGCCCAGGACACGTTGTAGATGCGAGTGGTGGAACCCCTTCTGGAAGCCTCAATGGTCCTGATGACTCTGGCGGAGAAGTAGGCTTCCCTTAGCTGCTCCCACTCAAGCGCCAGGTGGTCAGATGGAGCCACTCTGGATCTGGGTGTTCCAGAATCCCCTGGCGCAGAGCCACCTCCCCTGTGGGATTCTCCAGTGGGGAAGCTTCAACATGTCCACCAGTCTGCGAACCAGGGGCAATGGGGCCAATAGGGGGCCACTAGGACAACCTCTGCCCTCTTTACTACTATCTTCCTTAGGAAGTTTTCGAATCGAAGGGAGAGTCAGGAAAGAGGTGAGCCGAGGTGGCGCAGTGGTTAAATGCAGCACTGCAGGCTACTTCAGCTGACTGCAGTTCTGCAGTTCAGCTATTCAAATCTCACCAGCTCAGGGTTGACTCAGCCTTCCATCCTTCCGAGGTGGGTAAAATGAGGACCTGGATTGTTGGGGGCAATATGCTGACTCTGTAAACCGCTTAGAGAGGGCTGAAAGCCCTATGAAGCGATATATAAGTCTAACTGCTATTGCTATTGCTAAAGTACTCCTTCTGGGCCAAAGACTGAGGTTACTCTGGGGGAGTCAGGAGGAGGAGCAGAGGTGTGGCCTCAAGATTTACCTCAGTCTCCGGGCAAATGGGCCGTGTTAATACCCAGCTGTGACTCCTCCCATGCCCCACTTCGGAGACACATCATGTTCCTAAAATTCAAGGCACTATATTTATAGAGAACATTAAGGTTTTGGAAGATAGGAATTTTGGAGAGATTTTTATAAAATGTGAAAGATTGATCTATACCTCAGAGAAATGACCAATACTTTTTACTGGAGAACTAACAACATCCTATGAAATAAAAAAAGGAAAAAACAGGGTTGTCCAATTCTCCTCTGTAGTTAATTTTGGTTCTTCATATGCTGATCAGCAATACAAGAATAAGATGAAAGCTTTGTGAGAGAAAGGGTTTAAAATTAAACTTTTAAGTTAAGGGCTTTTGCAGACGATTTGGTATTGGTTCTGCAAGATCCCTTAAAAGGAATTGAAATATTAATGGCCAAATTAAAATAATTTGGCCAAAAAAGTTCTCATGCAGAAACTTCACATCAGAAACAAGATACTATATAACATATTCTTGTCATAGCAGGTGGCAGTGCTTCTAATGATTTTATATAATGGGGGGGGGGGGAGAGACAAAACACAGCAAGAGCAGCTGACCTCTTAAGCAACAAAACTTAGTTTTTCCTTCATGTTACAAGTTCCTATGAATGGATACAACAGGATAAGAAATATAAGAGCCATTTCAGATGTAGAAACAGGATATATAAAAGCTTAAATGTGGACATTATCAGCTAATTCCTAACAGGTATAAGAGAAAATCTTTGAGCTGTATCCAATTGTGCATCTGCTTACAATTTCCTATTGCCCCTCCAAAGGAACATTTGGAGCAAACCTGGGAGATGTGGGAAGTAGTGGGGAGAAAATGAAGGAAAATTTTATTTCTCCCCAACTTGTAGTCTAACAAAAAGTTTGACCAATCAAATAAATAAGTAATGCCAGAAGTACCATAAATAATCTGTCACAAGTTTTTTTTTTTAAAAAAGATGTGGATCTGAAAATTGATTGATTCCTTTGCTCACTGGCAGACTAACTTACAGTTTTGATTTAATCTGCTGTCAGGCTTCCAGTTATTCTAGAAATATAATTCCATGGTAGCTCTTGAGGGGAGGAAGGAGGGTAAAAACAGTTTGCTTATCTGCAAATATGCATTCCCATGTTAGGATGTTCCTGTATGCCTGCCCAAGCCTAAGTAGAACAGTTACAGCTGAATTGTTTCGGATGGATACCCAAAGTAGAGGAGGTTCTTTCTTCAGTGGTCATGCTCCAAAGCAGGGGTCTCCAACCTTGGCAACTTTAAGTGGACTTCAACTCCCAGAATTTCTCAGACAGCTGCTCCAAAGTATTCCCATTACTACTATAGAATTAATGATGTTACTTAGTTTGAGTAACAAAACATCTGCAAGAAAGGACCAAGGACCACTCATTTCAACCCTGAGCTACAAATATCCTTCTTTATGCATAACATAACATATGCATGACAATGGACATAATCATCTAGGATTTTGTATATATTCAGGGAAGGAAACTATGTTATAGTTGATGACTGCCTGAATCTTTGCCTCGGAAGAAAGTACATTGATGCCCCGAGACATATCTGATTGGGACCATGTTCTTGGGAGAGTTACAATCAGCTCCCCAGATGTATTCATACAGAGCAATTGGAGAAAAGAAAAACATTAGCTTAGATTGTATATTGATCCCATCATCTTAGACTGTATTTGGGATGGCAATTTGCATTACTCCTATTAGCCATGATTGTCACGGCTAATATGTACCCTAGGAGCTACTGAGTGGTATTTTCTGCTGGACATGGCAACATCTAGAGATATGTCCAAATTACTTGAAATAATGCCACAACCTCAATAGTCTTGTCCTAAAGAAGGAATGCTGGTGCCTGCACTGAATCTAAGAGTCTTGAAATGATCTGGGAAGGTAAGATTGTCCCAAGTTCACAGGCAGAAAAGGTAATTATATCCTTGATTTCACATGTTATGAATGAACCAATTGACAGAAGGCAAGAAAAAATGCATATATCTAAAGCATAAATATTAAGCTAGAACCACAAAGACTAGACTTGAAAAGGACTCAAAGAAACACCAACAAAATAAAGGAAAGGAAATTTCTGATGATTTGGCAGATGGTTTATAGAACTGCAGGCACCCCAAAGCTCCTACCAATAGAACTGGTCCCCATAGGTGAGCAGGGCATAAATAAGACTTGTATTGGCACTTTATGGAAATACCACAGCCAAATAAAATCCTTGAGTTTCCAAAAATGCACATAGTAGCAACTCATTTTAATGAAAGGCATAACAAAAAGAACAGCAAACCGTACTAATTCATCAGAAACAGGTTGACTGAAGCAAATGTCCAGGAAGGGGAAAAAGATGTAGGAACATTATTTCAGCCATATTTATTAAACATAACATTTAGGGGAGAAGTTTGTCTGAATTCACAATGTATAATATAGCTACAAATTGTCTCAAAGAGAACTACAGAAGTGTGGAGAAACATCTAATGTATGGGGGACAGAGAACATCATGAAAACAGATTATCATGGGGTCTTTTAGATAGGCCTTTATTCTGCCAAAGTCTTACACCAGCTTAAATTCCTTGCACAACAATTTTATTTATTTGTCAGATATGTATCCTGCTATTTTTCCAAAAACTAAAGGCAGCTTACATGGTTATGCCTCTATAATACTGTTCCTCAGAACCCAATTTCTCAAATCCTGTTTCTGGCAAGATGAAAAAGGAAAAAACTAATAGTATGAATCATATATTACACAATGGAATATTTTTCTCTTTGGACTGTAGACTTGACATTGTGAATGGTCTATCTTAATCATTCACAAGCCATGTCTGAAAATCAAAGGTCAAGCTGTCTTAAAGTAGTTTTCTGTGACAAAATAATTCACCAAATGAAATGTTTAGATAAACTATGCAAACTTTCTATTATGAATCATTCACTTAAAACCATGTAGGTGTAAAATGGAGATCCAGATCAAAATCCACATTCTTTAAAGAAACAAAAAGAAGGATTTGCCAATCCTTTTCTAGGCTGCAGTTCAGAAGTACAACACATACTTTTTCTAGAGAGGATCCCATTACCAGAACAAATTACCAGCATGTACTAGAATGGCAGAATATCCTCATTTGAAACCCTGGTTAAGCCATTGTCAGTTAATGCTCCCTATATGTTCCAACTCTGAAATTCCCAACCCGTATGCCAGAGTATATGCTATCAGAACATTTCACTTTAGAAGTTATGTCCCTGCAAATCTGGAGAGCACCAGATTGCAAAAGACCTATAAAAATATAGAATGATATGAGGGAAGTGATGTGGGCAGAGGAATGATGGACATAATGAGAAAGCTCAATAAATTCTACTTATGCTATATTAGGTGGCTTTCAAATGAATGAATGATCTTCTGAAATTATGTCTTGACTTTGACTTTATTGGGATTTGTATGTCGCCCTGGGACTCAGAGCGGCTATGTGTACCTCTTTTTTTTCCATTACAAGGCAAAATCCAGAAATGATATCCAAATAAAAAATATATAATTAAATGCATTCTCCTCTTTGAATAAAACAATCAATTTTAACCATTTCTGTTTTATCTCCCTTGCAGTGGAAATAATAGGCATTTCTATTTGCACTTACAAATCTTTATAAACTATCACCATTTATATTAAGAAAATTCATTATATTCTTTCAAATTCTTTAACCTTAAAGGTAAAAAGGTGTTTTAATTATAAAACACTAAACTTTTCTTTAAAAACATTTCTAAAATCAAAACTTTCTAATACAGGTGAAACTCGAAAAATTAGAATATCGTGCAAAAGTTCATTTATTTCAGTAATGCAACTTAAAAAGGTGAAACTAATATATGAGATAGACTCATTACATGCAAAGCAAGATCAGTAAAACAAGGATTGTACATAGAACAATATCAGACCTCTGAAAAGTATAAGCATGCAAATGTACTCAGTACTTGGTTTGGGCCCCTTTTGCAGCAATTACTGCCTCAATGCAGCATGGCATGGAAGCTATCAGCCTGTGGCACTGCTGAGGTGTTATGGAAGACCAGGATGCTTCAATAGTGGCTTCAGCTCTTCTGCATTGTTCGATCTCATGTCTCTCATCTTTCTCTTGGCAATGCCCCACAAATTCTCTATGGGGTTCAGGTCAGGCAAGTTTGCTGGCCAATCAAGCACAGTAATCCCATGATCATTGAACCAGGTTTTAGTGCTTTTAGGAGTGTGGGCAGGTGCCAAGTCCTGCTGGAAAATGAAGTCAGCATCCCCATAAAGCTCGTCTGCAGAAGGAAGCATGGAGTGCTCCGAAATCTCCTGGTAGACGCTGTGTTGACCCTGGACTTAATGAAGCACAGTGGACTAACACCAGCAGATGACATGGCTCCCCAAATCAACATAGACTGTGGAAACGTCACACTGGACTTCAAGCATCTTGCAGTGTGTGCCTCTCCATTCTTTCTCCATACTCTGGGTCCTTGGTTTCCAAATGAGATGCAAAAGTTGCTCTCATCAGAAAAGAGGACTTTGGGTCCCCTGAGCCACAGACCAGGTCTGTTTTTTTTTAGTCCAGGTAAGACGCTTCTGACGTTGTTTGTTGTTCAGGAGCGGCTTGACAAGAAGAATATGACATTTGAAGCCCATGTTCAGGATCCGTCTGTGTGTGGTGGCTCTTGATGCACTGCCTCAGTCCACTTCTTGTGAAAGTCCCCAACACTTTTGAATGGCCTTTCCCTGAAAATCCTCTCCAGTTTGTGGTCATCCCTGCTGCTTGTGCACCTTTTTCTTCCACACTTTCCCCTTCCACATAACTTTCTATTAATGTGCTTTGATACTGCACTTTGGGAACATCCAACCTTTTGAGGCTTTCCCTCCTTATGGAGGGTGTCAATGATGGTTTTCTGCACAAGTGTCAGGTCAGCAATCTTTCCCATGATTGTGATTCCTACTGAACCAGACTGAGAGACCATTTAAAGGCTCAGGAACCCTTTGCAAGTGTTATGGCTTAATTAGCTGATTAGAGTGGGACACTTTGAGCCTAGAATATTGCACCTTTTCACAATATTCTAATTTTCTGAGATTGTGGATTTGGGGTTTTCATGAGCTGTAAGCCATAATCATCACAATTATGACAAATCACGGCTTGAACTATCTTGCTTTGCATGTAATGAGTCTATCTCATATATTAATTTCACCTTTTAAGTTGCATTACTGAAATAAATGAACTTTTGCATGATATTCTAATTTCTCGAGTTTCACCTGTATATCTTTTTTAAAAAATCTTTCTGTTAACATACATACTTCAAAGTTCAGATCACTCAGTTAGATCACTCCCTCCAAGTTACCCTCATAGAATATTTTTTTTCTTCTTGTATACATCCTTTTAAAAACTCTAAACTTTTTAAAAACTTTTTATCAGTTTGACATTTGCAATTGAAAGAAAATCTTAATCTAAAGTTTGAAAATGTATTTTTCCTTTATATGTAATGCTTAAGTAATTCCTAAAGTTTGTAAAATATTATTGAAAGTATATTTTAGAGTTTCTGTGTTGACAACATTATGAATACCTGTTGACTGCAGTTTTTCAGTCACATCTATGTCATATTTGCCTATTGCTATTATGATTGTCTCTAAATCAGGGGTGAAATTCAACCAGTTCTATCCGGTTCAGGCGAACCAGTAGCGCCAGTGGCAGGAGGCTCCGCCCACCCATCAGGACGTCAGGACGTCCTGTTTTTGACACTATGTGCATGTGCGAAGGTGGCATGTGTGGGCGAAGCGCGTGCATGCATGCGCTCACATTTGCAAAACGGTAGCAAAGGTAAGTGGATTTCACGCTTGCTCTAAACATTGCTGCCAAGGAGGCAGTTATCAACTGAGTTTTGTAGCTCCACAACAGGGACAACAATGAATGAAATGCTCAGAGAACAATGACTGAGCATGTTCTAATAATTCTTTCTGGAAAAAAAGGATCAGCAGAAGAAGCATAGGGAACTAGTACTCTTGAAAGGTAGCCAACTGTATCAGCAGCAATCAGCGAATAGGATATGCACGTAATACAAAGTTCCCTCCAACACAAGTGTGTGCAACATATGGTTTCATTCACTTCTCTTGGCACTGTAAATGGGTGGCGAGTCACTTCCTTATAAAATGCACAGACCCACTTTGCAAGTTCATAGATAAACTAAAATCACTGAGCATTGAACACATGAAAAACAGCCACAGTTACCCAGATCCATAGACATGAAGAAGTATCACAGCATCAATGAGAAAGGAACAGTGAAAACAAGGAGTCCATGAAGATGATTTTTGCAGAAAGATTTTTGTCCACTATTGTAACTGCTTTTGAACAGCAATTTTTTTTTTTTAAAGCTGCTTAAACAAGCATCTGATAAAATATAAATCTGCACAAGGGTGCATCCTAGAGCAGTAAAAGGCTAACCTTTTATGTCACCACGTGCCAACCTGTGTGCTGGAAATGGCAACAAAACCGCCCTGCCTGGACTGCATGACCTCGCTGGCCTTCATGTGCGCAGAAGTGCCGAAACCCGGAAGAGCGGGATTCTGGCATGCATGTGCGCACCAGCACCCAAACTTCCAGTTTTTGGCATAGATGCATGCCCGACGAACAGCTGGCCATCACACATGTGTGTGAGGGAAACATGGAAGTTTGGATGCCAGCACAGACATGCACATCGAAACTCTGCTCTTCCTGGTTTCGACTGTTCAAAGTTACAATGGCACTGAAAAAAGTGACACAGTTACGACCTTTGCGGGCAATTGATTCATATTTATGGCCACTGCTGTGTCTCAGGGTCATGCGATCACCTTTTGTGATCTTCTGACAAACAAAGCCAATAAATGGGGAAGCCAGATTCACTTAACAACTGGGTTACTAACTTATTAACTGCAGTGATTCACGTAACAACTGTGGCAAGAAAGGTCATAAAATGGGGCAAAACTCACTTAAGAAATATCTCACTTAACAATAGAAATTTTGGGCTCACTTGTAGTTGTAAGCCGAGGATTACCTGTAATAATGTAAAAACAAAAGGCCTCCTTGTGGTTCTTTTTAATATGGGAAATGCCTTTCTCTGTATCATCAGATCCAAGTGCAACCCATCTCAAATATTATAATAGATCCCATTTCTAGAAGACACTGATAATCTAAAGTAGGGTATACTTACATCCAGATATTCATCAAGGCCTAGTTTTGTAAATTCATATTGGAGATGAACTCTGAAATTCATATCTTCCACTGAATGTACTACTATGTTGATGAACTGCATGCAGGCCACCTGCCAGAGAAAAGAATGGTCAGAATAACCTGTCCCACATATTTTTTGGATCTTGCCACAATTCCAAGTTTACATCTAAAAAGTTAGGCAAAGATAGAGAGAAGAAAAATTATACAAATACAGTTAAAGAACCTTTGCAGAAATTACATTTATCTAGGCCAGGGGTCGGATCCGGCCCATGGGGTACTTAGATCTGGTCTGCGTGCTACCCTGCAAACAGTGAAGGACCGGCCCGTGGTGACTCTGCCAGTGAAAACAGAGCAGAGGGCTGCAGGAGGATGTTGTGACCAAAACAAGCATCCTCCTGAGCGCCATTTTCACTGGCAGAGGGCTGCAGGAGGCCACTGCAGCTGAAAACAGAGCCTTGTGGGTGGGGGGACGCGAGCTTTCACTGACAGAGAGCTGCAGGAGACTGTCGTGGCTCTGCACCGCCATCCAGAGGTCCTCCGCATGGCCTGAGAGGAACGGTGAGGTCCTCTGGTGGACAAGGGTTGGGCACTTTCCCTGGTCTCGCCTTCCTCTGCTGGAGACAATAGATCCCCCAATGGATTCTCCCCAGCCCCGCCCGGGCCACCACAGGTGCCCCCAACATGAATGACGTCGAACTGGCCATGCCTATCCCAGCCATGCCCCCCCTGGCCTCCCCAAGATCAAACACAACCCTGATGCATCCCTCAATGAAATCGAATTTGACACCCCTGATCTAGGCTGTGCCAGGATCCAGATTCCAAGCTATCTGATTCTATAAAAAGACTTGTTTAGTTTATAAGGGCTTTCTGAGAAGTGCTATGCACAATCCATTTGCTTTCCAAATGATATTTTGCTCTTCCAGTTGGAATTACCATAGGGCTCTAATTCCAAGCGGGAAAGTGGATTCCCGAACAAAGGTGAATTCAATATATTGAAACCAATTCAATATGTCCCATGGAGATGTAATCAACAGGACCTTCTCCTAGGAAGTGAGTACAGAACTGCAACAACCTTGTTGATGTCCATTAATAGTTACATTTTACCACGTACAAGGGGAACACCGTTAATTCTGCAGTAACACCGAACAAATGATAACTATAATATTCATAGGAATAATTCAAAGTTCTAAATCTCAGAAACTTCGACCTAAATATGTTCAGTTAAGTTAAGACAGCAGTGTCCAAAACAAAATAAAGAAGCATAGCCCTGAGGCAAAAAAAAAAAAATCACTGAAGAAAGTTTTTCTTCTTCTCTAATGATAGGACAGCCGTAGAGAAGAATGGAAATGAGATATGACAGAATAATTCAAAATTTTCTGTTAGTCAGGATGTTACTTTTCCTGATGCAGTAGGCAATGACAGATCTTTAAACTTCCTATCATCAAAGCTCCCATTTCACTTTGCAAGCTCTGGCTGCCAATCTAAAACCTGACTTAATACAAACCACTACAGCAAAAAAATAATGATCTTGCTCAAGTAAGTAGCTACTCTGAGGAGGGGAGGGAGACAGACAAATCCAGATCTCCACACTAATCATACACCTCAGTAAGAAATAGAAGCCGTTGACTAACGAAGCAAAGTATCTGGAGTGTTTTAAAAGGACCCCTAGCTCACTGGCTTGACAAGAACAGCTTGGTCTCTTCAAAACCTCCTTCTGTTCTTTGTATCAGGAAAGGAGCTGCCCAGGATTCATGTCTGGCTAAAAACAGTTTAAAGAGATCATTTCACTGACATAACGCCCTAATTGCTCAAGTTTCTGCAATATGAAAGAACCCCCAGCAAAAATTAGAAACTAAAATGGTTACATAATGAAAGTGGACTCAGGAGATCATCGTACAAAGTTCCTGATTCTTCTGGCATACAGCATGTTTGCTTCATACCTCCACATGAATTTAGTATCCAAGCATGTGCCATTAATTCTCAACTACACCTTCCACAAAACTGCATTTTATCATTGCAAGGAAGGGAAAATGAAATTGATAAAGCAATCAAAAGATGCAAATGGTAACTTAAACCCAAGATACCAGTTTCCTTCTTCTTCATGTTGTAAAAATGTATCTCAATGATAGCTTAAAGCATGTCTTTACTTTGCAAATAATAGCATAATGTGCTGCTCTAAAGCAGTGTTTTTCAACCTTTTTGTGCAAAGGCACACTTTTTTCAAAATCACGAGGCACACCACCATTAGAAAATGTTAAAAAAAATTAACTCTGTGCCTATATTCAATATAGGCGGGTGTTTTTCCCACGGCACACCTTACACTATGTCGCGGCACACTAGTGTGCCGCGGCACAGTGGTTGAAAAACACTGCTCTAAAGAATGCCAGGATTTTACTCCTTTTTCTGTTTTTGGTACTACACTGCTGAGAGAAGTATAACCATTTGTCTGAAATGCCGTAGGCCTAAAGCAGGGGGTTGGACTAGAAGGTCTCCAAGTTCCCTTCCAACTATTCTCTTCTCTCCATTTCTAATTTCTTTGCTCCCAATTTTCAAACAACCATTACAGGGAACATCCCAGTAGACTACTAAATAAGTTCTGAAGTTTAATCCAATACTAATGGATAATGTCAAGTCTCCTTCAAGTTGATTTTTACTTTTGTTGACTTCATGGACTTGTCCATATAATTTTCTTAGCAGAATTATTCTTCTAGGATGTTGTTTGTCTTTCCAATCTAGTTTACAATCCTGCTATTCCCTTGAGGCCTCCCCTCCAAGGGTTAACACCACAGTAGTGCTTAGCTTCTTTGTTCAGAAAAGGTTGGCTGGATGCTTGGCTGAAGAAAGACAAATATTCGCATGCTTAATACTTCTTGAAGTGTGACAGAAGAACATTCATTTTCATTCTTCTATTCCAAGCGCACTTTCTTCCCCTTCCCCTGTTTTTTAGGCCTATAGCTCCATTGATAGCAAGAGTTCATAAATTCTACTAAAATCCAATTGTGCATTAGAATTTTGTTCCTCGCGCTCCAAAAGAGAACTTGATAATCTGGGGATGAGATGGGAACATGAAAGCTGAGGTCTGACATCACATTTGTAAGTGAAATATATACACACACTTACCATGAAATCTATATTATTATCTTCATTTCGAAAATGTTCCATCAACTTCTCAAACCGCTGTTTTTCCCCACACACCTGGAGAGAAAGTGCAGGGTGGCTCTATTATGTATCAGTTTATTAGGAAACATGCTATAACATCATCAAGCCATCTTAACACAGAAATATACAGAATTAGAGGGAATGTTGCCCATGACAAATAGATATTGACAACTGGTTCATCCATTAAGGCTAGGAAGACTTAGCAATAAGAGGAAACCAGGCCACCAAAGAACACGGTGGCTGGACACCATCAAAGCTGACAGCAGCCAGAGCAGAAAAACTCAAAGAAGTAGTGCAAGATCGGAAGATGTGGAGCGGACTGAATGGATAACATCATCATCATCATCAAACTACTACCAAAAGGAAAAGCCTTCAATTCACATACTCCTCCTTCAAAATTAGTAATACTTTTTACTTAATCCATACTTATTTGGATTAACTTTAAATCAAAGGGAGAAACAAAATATCATTTGCAAATGTTGACCATGTTACAAGAGAACATAAGGAGTTATCATCTAAAAATGCAATTTCAGACCAATGGCTTTAAACATCCCAAATGGGAAATTTTGTCAAAACATTCTCAAGTGTATGATGTGTAACCCTTTCAGACACCAGTATTTATTTATTTAGTTATTTACTTACTTACTTACTTACTTCAATTTAGATGCTGCTCCAATCATACTGACTTTGACAAGCCCATACACAAGACAAAAAACAAAACAAAAACAGGGAAATAATCCAATAACAATGGTGACTCTCAATCTAATAGGCCACATTTGTGCGCCTCTGTATGTTTTTAAGAAACAAAAAGCAGGCAAGCAAACATCTGTTTACATGGTACATCCAAATGCGTAGACAGAAAGCAGCTGTTCACATATACAGTAAGTTTTGCATCCCAAAATAAGCTTCCAGGCTGATATACTGTATCCACTCATATCCCCTTGTCATATGGAAGAGATGAGAAACTTTGGTGTCCATCTTCAACTACTTATAATAAAGAGCATGGGGAGTGGGGAGGGGGCAGTAGCAGCGAAATGGTGGGTGTGACGAGACAACTGAACCCCACCCCATTTTATGTCTCTTGTAAGTCTCATCCAGTAGTGTTTTTTTTTTAAATTGCCTAGTTGGGCCTTCCGTGCTCGTGTTGTTGACTTCCCCTGATTCATTTTTAGAGGGTTTTTTTAGAGATTATAGATTTTAATGTTAGAGTTCATTTTAACTGCAGGTACTTAGGAAACCATTCTTAACCCTGGCTTTAACAAATGTATTATTTCATCAATTGGTAAATGAAATAGGAGAAAAAAGAAAATTGACCATTTTTTCCACTAAAATCAAGTTTCCAGGGATAAGTTACCTATTGTTCTTATTAGACTCCAGAATTAAGCATGAAATAATTTGTTTGTCCCAAAATAATTGGATTATCATGTCTTACAGCTTCTAGAAATCATTATATGCATATTTAATGATCAGACGCACCTGTAACTTAAAACACAGCATTTTTCTTCCTTCGGTTTGTTTGTTTGTTTATGCAGTTGTATATATTTTGACATGAATTTAAGCACACTAAATTGAGAGCAAAATTTCAATACAGGTTCCTTTTTAATAAATGTGTTTGGAATGTTTTTTTTTTAATTAACAAACATGTAAAATACACACACACACAAAAATTAGACGTACACCACATTTATACAATACAGTACGAACAGGAACTTCCTGTTTTTTATAATAGCAATCATCAATCGATACTGCTCACCTTATATTATTTCCCCTTCTATTGTATTTCATTTAGATTTTACCATTCTTAACCCTCTTATTTTACTCATAACTATTATTTTTGAGTTTTGTTATATTCTTTCATTGATTTTTGTTTCTTTCCTCCATCCATCTATACCATTTATCCCATATCTGGTAGAATTCTGATTCTTCCTTTCCCTGGATTTCTTTAGTTAGTTTATCCATTTCAGCACAGTCCATAATCTTTCTTATTATTTCATCTTCATTTGGGATTAATTTGTTTTTCCATTTCTGTGCAAAGGCAATCCTTGCCGCTGTAAGTATATGTAGTATTAAATACTGGATTTCTTTTTTGTATTTCACCGACATAATTCCTAATAAAAAAACTTCAGGTTTCCATTCTAGTTTAACCCCTGTTATTGCCTCCAGCCAATTTTTGATCCTTTTCCAAAAATTTTTTGCCTCCTCACAGGTCCACCATAAATGGTAGTATGTTCCGTGTTGATTCGCATTTCCAGCATTTTGGGGAGGTATTTGTTGAAATTTTAGCTAACCTTGATGGTGCCAGGTGCCATCTGTAAAACATTTTGTACTGGTTTTCCTTGTATGGAGCTGATAGTGTCATTTTTAAATTTATGGAATAAGAATGTTAATGAAAACAGAATTACAATTGCCTATTTATATATGGCACATATTTTCAATAAGTTCTTTTTCACAAGAGATATATAGAGGCCAACATGCAGCTGCCAAAAATATCAAAAAGGGTAATAATACCTGGTCTATATTGCATTTATACTTGAGAAAAACAACTGTTGTGATTGTTAAGTGTGCTGAATGATATAGAATGAGATTTTGTGTGAATGCGGCAATCTGATCCTGAAATTTGAAATACTTGGAACATGTGTATGTCATAAAGAAATTGGAGACTAAATGGGCAGCCATGCTCCAATCCTTTTCCCTAGCTATGACTAACCATACCTGAAGGTGGGGAAGAAATCCTGAGAACAATCAACATATGAAAGTGTGAAAATGATCCATTGTTAAATTGCTTATTTGAACATTAATATAGCACTTTCCTAAATATTTTCTCTCTCTCTCTCCTCTTCTGTATGGTGGTCACAATGATTCCTTTTTATTCTTAACATAATGGTCTGATGTAATCTGCCAATTTCACTCCAGGGCTGGGCTGTTTCGAGATAATGTTTCTTACAGATTGCCATGAAGTCCTGACAGTTCGTTAAGGCAACGAAAATCCAATTTTCTTGACATTTCTGCTTAGGCAAAGAGTAATTTACTAGGCTGAAAATATTTTCTGTTTTCATTTATTTAAAAAATAAATAAATTGGCCATATCATTTATAGATTGCAACTTCAGGAATTGGCTCAGGTCTTCTCTACTGGTTCTAAATCCTAAAATTCAATACCTACATTTAGTGATCCAAAAAGATAAAGGTCGTCAGCAGTAAATTCTTCTACTGAGTTACACTTCATAATTTGAATCTCTACTCATCTCTGTATCAATCCCAGATTCAGGAATATCCTCTCATGTTCTTAGGGAGACTCAAGAAGGAAAAACTAAGAGCTAGAACCCATCTGTCAAGGAGCTGATCTTCAGAAGCTTCCTATCACTGACTCAACAGCCTGGTGCTCCACAGTGTTAATGATGATTGAGTCACCTCTGACAATTTCAGTGTAATTTTCTTCCAAGCAGGTATATTGAGAATGGCAACCTCTTATCTATACCTTTACCTTATTTGAAGATAAGTAAAATGGGTTGATGGTCACCACAATTCCATGAAAAAAAGAAGTCCACTTCATGTGACAAATACTCATCTAATTTATATCTTTGAACATTTTTACTTCACTTCCAACATAATGGCCAGAGTTTTCAGAAATTGAAAGTTGATAAAGAAGCTAAACAGAGATGTTTATACGAAATAATGTACTAAAATACCCTTAACTGATACCTAATTCAATTACTGACTTCACACATTCTACTTAACCACAGAGGCTGATTAGTTGGCTTATACTTGACCACAGATTCCTCAGTAATAAAGGTAGGAATCATCATTTATTTACAATTATGTTAACCAAATATAGAACAAACAATATTTTGGTCTGGAGTTAATCAGAAGATATAGACGTATCATAGCTTACTTTACATCAAGTTTAGTAAGTAATCAAACTTTATTCTTGTGTTCAGGACTGAAAACAACTCAAGGAACAAAAATCCAAGATTAACAGGATTTATCAGGAAGAAAATACAAGTTGTAACACAAAAAAAATTCCAGGAATATTTTTATATATAATAACTCCAGTGCAGCAAAACTGTTCTCCATTCTCTACTTTTTCTCTGCTGAGGAATGGAAAAATACTTGCCTGTTTTTGAATCTGTTAATCTTTTTGTAACTCTGAACCTTCCTATTTTTTTAGTTAGTTTAAATATACTTTTGTCTTTTATTTAAAATTATTTAATTAAAAAATTAAAATATGCTTATTATTTATAAAACTAGCCTGGCATGGATTACTGATGCTCTTAATTTGAAAAAAAGGGAAGCATTGGCTACACGCAGGTGTATTTGTGCTAACCAGTGATGGTAGAATTGTACCCAACATATTAGACCACCTGCAAGTAAAAGTCATAAGGGTTTTATTGGGGGGAAGGGAGGTTTCCATCAGGGAAAAAATGTTTTATTAATGATATTTTATTTTTAAATAATCCAATTTTAAATGTCTGAATTAAATAATGTATAATAATATTGTGGTAAGCAATATTATATGGGATTGAATATCATATTCACTAAAGAGATTTGCCATTGGAAGAAGAGTATTTTTATAATTTAAAAAAAATCAAAATCGAACTCATATAAGCCTAGACCTTCAGAAAAGAAAAAAAGAATATAACGTACTGTGAAGTTTCAGCAGGGTTGATTATGATGCTATAAAACAGAAGTGAACTCATGTCACAATATTTAAGATAACTGCAATATTTTTGTAATTTATTTATCTCAGGATGCTTTAAAGGGAGGATTAAATTAGATTAAACTACTGGAACCAGATCCAAATGTCTGCTTGACTTCCTGCCTATTCAGCTGTTCATAAATAAAAGTTAATAGGTCTTCATTTATCATTCTAATAAACTAAATACCTTCCCTGCTCTTTTGACGCTCTATGGATAATGATATTGGTATGTAATAAATGCAATGTATTAAATCTGTGATAAGGGAGAACATATATTAATAGACACAAAATAGCAAACTTTTTTTCAGTGACAATATATTTAGATGATTTTCTGGGCCAGCTTTACTCCTGCAATAAATGTAAAGTTCTTCTTAAACATTTGTAGGACAACCAGATGTCTCCTCTCGAGAAACTCCTTTCTCTTCTGTTTCATCAATCTTATAATTTTCCAGCGCATACACTGAAAAAAATGTCACTGGAGAAATGATCCTCCAGCACTCTATTCCTACCCTGCCATTGGGACAATGTGTTGGCTACAAAACCCAATTACTGAATTACTGTCCAATAGAGTAAGAAAAAAGAAATATTAGCATCTGCATGAATTTTGTTCACTACTGTTTATAGGCAGTCCTTGACATAGGACCATAAGACATAAGTCTGTCCATTACAGTTGGATGTGGTAGTTGTTTTTGGCAAAAAATGTTGTAAAATGTGGTCACATGACCACAGGATGCTGCAAACGGCTGTAAATGCAGCCCTGTTGCCAAGTGCCCAAAGTTCAGTCATGTGACTGCAGAGGGGGCGTGTCCAACCATCAGAACTTCAGAACCAGGTCCAAGTGGTTGGTCATATGGACACTAAATCACCTATCATAAACTCAAGGACTACCTGTGTTCTCTCAAGAAACAGAGGGATTTCCCAGTTCAGAGCCTTTCATTGGGTCAATCAAATAGCTGACTAGGAACTCTAAAAGCTGTAAGACGAACACATTGAGAAAGGCTGGCCAAAAGTACTTTCTTAGTATTTTATGAATAGGGAAACCAACATTTCATTTTTGAACAACTATCAATGTGCTGTTTTATTTCACTTTTAAAGATCTTTGTGATTTTGTTTTTCTTAGCATCATTTATTAGTTCCCTATAAACCAGGAGTGTCAAACTCATGTTATCACGGCGTCGACATATGACATATCAGGACTTTTTTCCCCTTCGCTACACCAGGCATGGGTGGGGCCAGAGTGTGATGCATCTGGCCTGCAGGCTGCAAGTTTGACAGCTCCTCTATAAACAGTACAGTGAAGTTGCAGAATAATAAACCCTTAATTTGGAACTTCTATATGACAATTCCACAAAAATAAAATCATGATTCGGGTACACACTGTGGTCACCTACATAACTTTTCCCATGGTTTTTGCACCAATCATCTATGTTATCTTAAAAGTAAATAAATGCAGAAGTGGGAGATTAGGACTCTAGCTCTAAAATAGAAATTAGACAATATTCATAATAACGGCATGTTCATCTGTTTCTACTCAGCAGTCCTGAATAATTTAATTTCAGCATTTAAAATGAATGGAAAAAAAAAACCCCAAAGCCAAATATTGGAAAATATATTTCCTTTCTGAAACGGTCTTTTCATTTTGATTGCTGTAAGCCTGGTGGGACAAAAGAGGGGTGAAAGATCGAGACAAGATTGATCAAGAGTTGGCACATGAAGGAAAGATCAATTGATACGATTTAAGCTTTGATTCATGTGGTGGGATATAAACGTTTCTGTAAACAAATATGCATTACGAAGCATAGTAGCCTCACTTTAATCAGGATGCCTTTGTTTTGGACTGTGTTTAAACTGGGTGCTGCAGTAAGATGTCCATATGTCCACAACATGAACAACCAGTTGTTTCAGAGGCAGAGGTCAACCACCAAGCTGCCACAGACTTTATCCAGAGAACTTGTGCTAAGCAGGCAGCCCTCTCTGTCACAACTGAATGATTTACCTCTTTAAAATTGTCAAAGGCAGACAAAATGATTTCGTGCCCTCCTCTTACGAGACAAACAGCTGCCAGCAGTTCTAAGACCAACGCCTTTGTTCTGTGCAGAAAAGGGAGAGAAAACCCATTAGAACAACGGGATGACTCAGCTTTTGAAAGAGAGACGCAGTGACATCTGAAAACAATATTCTGAATGTTGCTCTTTCAAAGGCTGATCCTGCCAACACCTTAAAAAAAAAAGACATACAAATTATTCAGTATTTTCTTAAGCCCTGCATTAAACTCTCCTGAAGTTTTTACATGAATGCAAAATCATTCCTAGGCTTATTAATGTCTAGAAAGTACAAAATTTAGAAAGTACAGCTATCAAGAGACAGAACGCCATGTAAATTAAGTTCTTGCAGAATGATGTTTTAATTAAAACAACAACAACAACAATAGCCATATCAAAAGAAATTAAACACAAAAGAGATGTTTACCTGGGATTCTTGTTGTTCAGACTTAGTGCAATTTCATTAACGGCATGGGGGTGCGACATGACCATATTGAAGCCATACTAAAATAAAAACAAATTTAAGCTGTTGCAATACTTTTTTTTTAAAGTGTATATATATATAATACTATTAATATATATAACGGATAAGATAAGATAACGGATAAGAGCCTGTGGCCTAATGGCTAAGATGTCTGCCTAGTATGTAATATAGCCCAGGTTAAGTATATATACTTAAAGTCACAACCCCTGGTATGCCCAAGTGTGGGAGGAAGGTCACAAATCCCAGTAAGGGTATAGCTAGCTGATGAGAGCTAAATAGCTTGAAATAGATCTATACTAGTCTTCCTTTATTTATTTATCAGCACAAATAAACACACACACACACACACACACACACACACACACACACACACACACACACACACACACACACACACATATATATATATATATATATATATATATATATATATATATATATATATTATTTTTTTTCTAACTCTGGGCAATCTAGCATTCATTAATCGTGATATCTCTGCATCCATAAAGACTAAAATATGTGAAAGGTCTGTTATCATCTTTAGTAATTTTACTTAGCTTTGTTCTCTTTATACAGAACGAGCAAAATCAATTATTGCTATGGCCAATTAGTATACATCAAATGACTTATTTTATGTAATGCATAGACATGGTAGCCATCACATGTCCCTTTCTTTCCTTAAAAAACAAGCAGCTTTCCCCGCTATTGCCCTCATGACTGTGATAGAGATGGACAGTTGCTTCCTTCCTAACACCAAAAATAGCACTCTGATTGAGCACATCTACTCTGCTTCAACTGCAACAGAAGTGGGGTTTCCCCTCCCCCAACAACATTTCCGCTCTGAGGCCTGAAATAATGCATACAGGTGGTCCTCACTTAAAAAAGCTTGTCCAGCAACTGTTTGAACTTACAATCCTGCTGTATCCCACAGTTATTTGATCAACATTGGGCGGCCATCTTTGCTGGCTTTCCACAAGCAAAGTCAAGGGAGAAGCTGGCAGAAGATTGCAAATGGTGACCATGTTAGCACCGTTTTAACGGCACAGGTTCACTTAACAACCGCAACTAGCTGTGCCAGAATTTCCAGCAGTAAGCAACTCAGTCATATGAAATTGCACTTTATGGCCACATTTCATAGATGTGGAAATTCCGGTAGCAATTACCATCATTAACTGAGAATTACTTGTATACAGACAGTCCTCGGCTTACAACAGTTCATTTAGTGACTGTTCAAACTTACAACAGCAATGACTTATGATGGTTTTTCACACAGGACCATTGCAGCATCCCTATGGTCATATGATCAAAATTCAGACAGCCGGCAACTGACTCATATTTATGACGGTTGCAGTGTCTCAGAGTCACTGGATCCCCTTTTGCGACCTTCTGACAAGCAATGACAATGGGGAAGCCAGATTCACTTAACAGCTGGGTTAGTAACTTAATCACTGCAGTGATTCACTTAACAACTGTGTCAAGAAAGGTCGTAAAATGGGGAAAACTCACTTCCAAAATGTCTCACTTAGCAACAGAAATTTTGGGCTGAATTGTAGTTATTAGTCAAGGATTATCTGTATATATTTTTTCACGTGTCATAGAAGTTTCTATTTTTAATTTTAAAAAATCTTAAAGAAGGGTTTTTTTCCCCCTTGACTAAGAAACCTCATTATGGCCATGTTTCAGAATCTTCACCCACCAAAGAATTTCTAAAATTCAGCTACCTGATAATTCATGATGGCACGCAAACACATGATGCAGACATGAACATCATCCTTTTTACTCACTAATCTTGAATTTTTAAGAGTTCTTCTGCTGGGTAAGGTGTTATACCTATAAAAAAAAATTATTAGGTCAGCCCCTGGTTTGTAATCAAAATTTTAAAAAAACCACCAGATTTTTTTAAAGCTCTATAATCATCTAGGAACTTCTGCAAATAACCTCCTAATTAAGGACAATGCTGATAATCCATCTTCATAATAACCAATAGTGTTAATTACATTCTTCTTCCATCAACTTTCAATTGCTGAAAAAATGCATTCTTCAGCAAAGTGAATTTTCTATGAGATGACACAGCAGTGGAAGATCTTTTTCAATAATCATAACTGCAATATATTATTTTATTATAGGTGAAGAATTCAAAGGGCTTTGAGATTACCGCTGAGGTGCTAGAATACATTGATTCCTGGTTTTCTATTTCCGTGGAAGTCTTGCCCTCTACTACTTTTTTGAGATTAAGGAAAGAGATTTCTTTGCAAAAAGGAAATTGAGTTCAGAAAGGCATGAACTTATTGCCTTTTACTTTACTTTTAACATGGGGTCTGTCAGATCTTGGCATTCTGTCAATGTGTACTATCTGCATAATTAATCACTATTGTGCTGCGTAATATCCATCAAAGCCACATGTTTGTTCAGAGTACCTTTATCTGTCAGTCTCTTAAGAATCACACTTCCTTCAACTATATACAGCTGAACAAGCCCGAATTGTTTTACTATTACTTGCTGTTTTTAATTGGTTATTTAGCCTTCTTGAGCCACATGGGTGGCCAAATAAACCGAAATAAATAAGCAAATAAATAAGCAAATAAAACACTTATTGAAAATATTTTACTGATCTACTCCATAATACAGTCAACCCTATCTGGTCTCAAAAAAGATAAGCAAGGTCAGTATTTGGAAGAGAGATCACTAAGAAAAGTAGACAAGGAAGTTGAAAAAAACTTTCTGGAAAAAGACTGTATCTATCCACATTTGCGCTGTCCACTAAGACGTTAAGAGTTGAATCGACAAAAATAACTTCCTACATAAAAAATAAATCTGATTCAGAATTGAACTCTAACTGGAAACCATTCTTACAGGGGTGAAATGCTCTGAAGTCTGCTACCAGTTTGCTTCACACGCATAAGTGTGCTTTGCGCACATGCGCACTGCGTTGCTAAGAAGCCTTTTCTGAGTCTACAAAGGTAAATAGAACAGCGGCAGAGGGAAACAGCTGTGCCGCACGATTTACATTAGCTAGAAAGCAGAATTTCCTGCTTTCTAGCGAATATAAATCACACAGCACAGCTGATTGTCACACAGCTGATCGTCAGAATTTTTTTTAACTTTTTTAAAAGCATTTTTTACTACCTAATCGCCCAAATCGGTAGTAAAAAAAAAAGCTAAAAAAAGTTCTGACAATCAGCTGTGCTGTCCGATTTCTAGCAAATTAAAGCACATGGCACAGCTGATTGTCGCACATCTGGCTACTGCTTCACCTGAACCGGTAGCCTTTTTTACCCCTGCATTCTTAGTTCCTAATATTATAGAGAGAGAGTTATGCCCCAAATCAAACTTTTCAGTTTCTTATCTACAGAATTACCTACTGCACCTACTGATCTAATTTGCTGCTTACTGTTTATATGTTTGTTAGTAATTTATACTCCACTAACCAAATCGGTTCAGTTTAAAATTTAATGGGGATAGCTACTGTTATCTTCTGTTTTCTTAATTTCTGCATCTTTTTAATATCTTCAGTGTTTTTTCATTTATTTCTACTCCTGACATATTAAATAGAAGGTAATTTTAAAAAGGAGAGGGGAAAAATCAGGAATTGAGAGAAATGTTTACTACTGCTGTGTCCATGACTCAAAAGGTTGTTTTTAATCCTCTCCACATAATCCATGTTCCCATAATAACACACATAAGGCCATGTCCCTCATGATGAAACTATTAGAGCAGATATTTCAGTCTCTTAAAAGTTGTATTTTAAATGCATAATCCTAGGCAAGGTTCAGAAAATGTTTCAAAGCACATATTCTGTTCTATTTTAAATGCAGTTTCTTGAGGAGGAATCCATTCCCAGAGATTCCAAAGTAGTGCGGGCTGGGGAATTCTGGGAGTTGAAGTCCACACATTTGGAAGTGGCCAAATCTGAAAAACACTGGGTTAGAAGCTTAACTTCATGCATGGGCTGCACTGCCCTCTCCTTCAGGCAGCCCTTTGGGTCTGTGCCTAACTCACCAATGGGTTCCATCTGCTAATTGATTTCCCATTCATGGAAAACACACTTTGTGTGTGAGAGAGAGCACTGGCAAAGCAACCTCTGACCTAATTCTAGCACAATGGAGTCATTACCTCCCAAGCCAATAGAAAAATAATACTTCTATTAGCACGTTTATCTTCAGTGTCAAACAATGAGGTCCTATTCAACCTTGCCAAACAAAAGCTAATCATTCTAAAATGGGTTTAAGCTTTCATATTTCACACTGAAGATAAATATTAGCCCTTATACTAACTCATTTTGTAATGTAGTTCAGATGACCAGGAAGCAAGCCTTACAAAAGATTACAAAGCCAAGATGTATTAAAATGGGTAGAACAAGCAATGTCTCAACATTAAGACCGAAATCTTTAGAATAAGGAGGATACTAATGAATACACAGAATGATCCCAATCCTACAAATTTCTATTGGCAGCCAGTATCGTGCAATCTCAAAAATCAGCCCAAATATCAGAGCCTTTGGGCTCAAAGGATCTGCTTGTAAGTATTTTATATCCTAGCCTTTCCAACTCAGCGGTTGCCATAATCCAGCAGATGACAAGACAGTTCATGTCCTTTACACTTGGTTGAACACCGAATTTTAAAAAAAAATGCAGCAAAACTAATTTCAAAGCCCACTTTCAGAACTGTTTGGAGAACTGCAATTGACACGGGCATTGGAATTACCCCTGCAGTTTTACAGCAAGAGTCACTGTTTCCCTCAAATGACACCGCTGCCTGCAATGCTAATATAAAAAAGAAAAAAAAATCAGGGCACTGTGTGTTAGCTGTGAGTTAAATTTGCAGTAAATAGAAACTGCAAGCAATTGGGATCTCCTTTTGGTCTAAAATAAATGAGACTGTATTCTCTTCACTGAACATCCATTAAAGTGAGAAAAACACATCCTGGGGAATCTTATACATGAGGTACACAATTAAGTTGTGCATCTTAGAACAAACATGCATGCATGTATTTTAAATAATCAACGATTTTAATCAATTGCCCTATCTACATGCTGCTTTAAATGGAACCAGGAACAATTAAAAATAGGAGCAACAATGTATGTTTGCTTTCTTGAATTATTCTAAAGAAAAAAGGCCAGATAAAAGTAGATAAAGTGGGACCTCGGGTATCGACCGTAATCCGTTCCAGCACTTTGGTCGGCACCTGATTTGGTTGTGACCAGAAGCAAGACAAACTGCGCATGCGCACGCACAAAAAAATGGCTCGGAAAGGGAAATCGCTGTGGCAGGGGAAATTGCCACAGCTGTGTTTATTTGGCACCTGAGGTGCGTGACATGAGTAAAACATTTAGCAGATTTTTCGGTCAGCACTGGAATTGTTCATGGTCTGAGCTGTTTGGGACCTAAGGCCCCACTGTCGGTAAATACCATGGGTGGATGGATGGATGGATACAGTAGATAGACAGACAGACCGGCAGATGGGTGGGTAGGTGGATGGATAGATGGATAGAGTGGATAGACAGACAGACAGACAAAAATAAATAAATTTGAATGTAAAAACAAAAAATAGAACTCTGCTAGACTGTAAGCTGAAGCAAAGCCAGAGACAGCTAGGTGAAGAGTAACTCTGGAGGCACTTCAAGTTGTACAGGACAATGAATTATTTGGATGGCATTTGGCTTGGATAAGTGTGATGGAGAAAAGAATTCTAATGGGATGGGCCTTCTTAAATAAATAGATAAATAAATATGACATGAGAAAAAAGAAAAAACAGTGAACATAAGAAAGAATGAGAAAGTAATAGAAAATGAAACTAATTTTAAAGCTAGATAATGTTTTCAGAAAGAAGATACAGGGAAACCAAGACCAGAAAGAATGAATTTAGACACTGTGTAGTCTGCATCTATATTTTGCTTTTCAGCAACAAATGCAGATTCACAAATATTGAAAACATGTGTTGGCCATACAACTGATTTATTGCTTGTAAAAAATATTTTGTAAAAATGCAGCACTCCAAAACGGCTAGTACTGTTCAAGTAGATTTCCTAAAAATTATTAAATATTCTAATAGGTAGTTTAACTCCGCAGCGAAAACTGTTCAAATGATTTAGCCAATCAGAAATGTTAAGCTATACTTTAAATAATGCCACCTTCTTTTCCATATTCTTCACTCAAATATATAGCTAGTAGCTTAACTATCTTTTGCACCTTCATTTTAAATGAACACCCTTCTTGCAAATTATTCCTCTGTAAGACATCGGCTTTAAGCCCTTTGATATATCCTGACCATCTGTGGTTTACATGTGGAGAAAAATATCTGAGTTATTTTATTTTTATTATGCTATTACACATTCTCATTTTCTCTAAGAAGTTTGTAAAATACAGGTGGGAACAGTGAACTTAAAATGATGTAACATTTAATACCTACACGCATACACACACCTTATATGTGTGTGTATGCGTGTAAGTGTGCATGCACACATACTCATGCACCAGAGATGGTATTCTGCCAGTTCGCCCCGGTTCAGGCGAACCTGTAGTGGTGGAAAGGGAGGATCCGCCTACCCGCCCGGATGTCATCACGGATGCTCTGTGTATGCACAGAAGCACCGTGCGTGAGCAAAGCTCACGCACACTCCCAGTTCCGAACTGGTAGCAAAGATAAGAGGAAGCCATTACTGGCATGCACACATCTTTATGTCAATGTTGACTTCTGGCAGCTGCCTGGACACCTCCCTTCAGTTTACTTGGCAAGATTTTTTGGAATTGGTTTCCATGGTCTGCTTCCTAAGGCTGAGAGAGGGGGATTCACCCAAAGTCGCCTGGATGGCTTTGTGCCTATGATGGGACTAGAGTATCACAGTGTCCTGGTTTCTAACCTGATGCCTTAACCTGGGTCCCACCTACACCCCATACATATTTGAAAAGCAATGCCTCCACTGAACTAAAAAAAATTGCTGAGCTTGGGTATCAAGTTCCAAATCAACCTTGAAAAGTTGCCACCACCATTACTAATGAGAAGCAGTTGATTGTGTAGATCAGCATCTTCACCCTGTTTTGACTGCATGTAAATATGCCCACAATGTCGGGAAGTGCTTCCAAGCAAACATGCACATATTGATAAACAGGATAGGCCACAATTAGCACAATGACCTTTCACATGAGTCAAGCAAAGCTGAGGTTAGCTGCAGGACCACGTTCACAAGAATTTGATAAATGCAATAGCAATAGCAATAGCAGTAGACTTATATACCGCTTCATAGGGCTTTCAGCCCTCTCTAAGCGGTTTACAGAGAGTCAGCATATTGCCCCCAACAATCTGGGTCCTCATTTTACCCACCTCGGAAGGATGGAAGGCTGAGTCAACCCTGAGCCGGTGAGATTTGAACCGCTGAACTGCTGATCTAGCAGTAGCCTGCAGTGCTGCATTTAACCACTGCGCCACCTCGGCTCATTACCAAAAGAGTGCTACAAATTCAATTGGGGCAAAATACAGCAGCAAACCTGTTGGCGGGAAACAGCCACTTCTTACATATAACACTGGTGCTTTTATACAGTAATTCACCAAGAATCCATGGAGCTGAAGGCATGAATGTTACATAATACATGGGTTTTTTAAAATGATCTAATAAGAACTGGAAGTGGTGTGACTGGTGACATCGTGAATCATTGAAAGAGAGGGTGAAGCCAAAGCCTAACAGCCAGACCCTGGCTATTGTGGGAGCCACAAAAGGATTGCTGTGAGAGTTGACAGGCTAAGAGTTACCTTCCCCCTTCCTTTCAGGAACAATAAAATGTTGCTAAAATACAGTAAAATACTGATCAAGAATTACTACCTTATATGATAGCTATAGGACTATGAGTAGCAGGGAACAAATGGAACCCTTGAAGATGAACTCAATCTTAGTGAAATTCCTATATGCAAAATTATTGAATCGTATGTTTCTTCTCTAGCATCGAAGCTGCATAAGCACCTATATCAGACTAATTCTTAAGGAGACCATAATGAACCCATGCATGGGTTTGTGTTCAGAATCGCAGACTTAAAATATATTTATATAGAACCATGGACTGTGCTCCCCTCTCCCCCAAAATCAAGCATATTTCTATGAGGAGCCTGTGAGGTGCAATAGTTAAAACACCTGGTTAGAAACTGGAAGACCGTGAGTTCTAGTTCCTTCTTAGGCAAAAAGCCAACCTGGTGACCTTAAGCCAGTCACTCTATCAGGCAGGCAAGGGGAAATTCTCTGGCTACCTAATCAACTAAAATTGTTGTGGTGTAAAGGTGAAGAACTTCTTGCAGGTGGAGAGCATTTTGATTGGTTTGGCAACAGTTTCTACTGACTAGTGATATCAAGACATCATCAAGATGGGAAGCACTAAAGTTGGCGTAAAGTTCCACAAACCACAAGAACAGCCCAAAATCAATTTTATTTCTTCATCTTACCTTAGAGTAGAATGCCTGCTGGAACAGGAAATACTATTGCCAATTGGAGAAGGTAAGTTACTTCCTCGATGGAGATCTTCAATGGATCTACTCCATGGTTTATTTTTGTCCACTGAATTTTCCATATTATTTTCCAAGCTTTCAAAGTCAAATCTGAAAAGAAATAGATACTTCATATGCCAATGAGAAGGATGAGGCTGCTTCCCCCCCCCCCTGCTGCAGAACTCAGAAATGTCCCAATAGATTACAACAATAAAGTGATAGAGAACCATGTAAATGCATTTTCCTTTGGGCTGAAACTCAGTGCTGGTTTCACAATAACATTGGATCTTGAAATGGAGGGAATAAAAGGCTGCCGCAAGGAAAGGAGGAATAAGTCACACAGCTTTACAGAGACTCTACCTAATTTCAATTTTGCTTAAATTCTTGGAAGACAAAACAACCTTTCCGTACTATAGCATAGATGAAATGTCAAGAATGCATTTTGTTTTAAAGATAAATAAACGCATTCTAATTACTTTCAACTGTCAACATGCAATGGAAATGTTTCTTCCAATATGTTGGCCAAGGCGAAATTCCAAACATATGTAATACATTACTGTAATCATGACTGTAATCTTCCTTTGTTTGGCTTATTTCTCAAACCTTGTCTAATGTACTGCTGGTTGAAAGGAGAATTATGCCATTCTCTTCCACAGACTTTGTGGTTATCTCTCAAACTTAGTATGTGAGGAAGAATGGACAGTAAGAAAAGCTGCTTGCTTTTATCTGAGTGGCCAGTTCACACAGAACTCTACGTCATAATATAGTTTGTTGGTTTTTCATTGGATGTGACCTGCATGATTTGTAAACTATGGCTTCCTTCTGCAGACAGATTCACACATCCCATCAAACAATCCCAAACATTCCACATTATTGTTTAGCTTTATACGTGAATGCAGCTTTTGTTTTTAAAGTCAGTTATTTTTCTGCCATGTGCCATTCTTCTTACCTCGTTTACTCTTTTAGCAGAGTTTAGGTCCTTTCTTATCCAGCAGTAGAAGACCTTTTTTGAGGTCTCCATCCTAAAAATAACTTTATACTTTTTTTGAATCTTGGAACGTTTTGATCATGATCGAGAAGACATTCAAGTGAAACGGGAGCTTCTCATTCTGCATGTGCTCCTTCCCTTCACTGCAGGGAAGGAAATGGGGCTCTGAAGCCACTTTCTATCAATAAGGCTTCATTCTAAAGTCCAAGTCACTTTCCATCAGTGGGATGGCAAAGCAGAGAGATTTCTTATGGGGAGCTTATGGGCAGTCTTCCTACTTCTTCTCACTGGTGACCCGGAGGACTAATTCAAGTATTAAGAAAAAGCAGGCAAATGGCTAAAGAAGCATGACCCTTGTGAGCTTCTCTTTCTGTTGTAGCACTCAACATAGAAATTACCAGTTTTGTAATTGGACTAACAAAGGCTGAGCACCAAAGAATTGAGGCCTTTGAACTATGGTGCTGGAGAAGACTCCTGAGAGCCCCTTGGACTGCAAAGCAATCAAACTGGTCAGTCCCAGAGGAGATCAACCCTGACTGCTCTTTAGAAGGCCAGATCCTGAAGATGAAACTCAAGTACTTTGGCCACCTAATGAGAATGAAGAGTCTAATGCTGGGAAAGATTGAGGGCAAAAGAAGAAGGGGACAATAGAAAATGAGGTGTCTGGATGGAGTCACTGAAGTAGTCGGCATGAGCTTAAATGGACTCCAGAGGACGGTAGAGGACAGGAAGCCTGGAGGAATGTTGTCCATGGAGTCGTGATGGGTCGGATATGACTTTGCAACTAACAACCTGGACCTCAATACAGCAAGATATGAAATCTCCTTCTGCAAATTGGAGCAGATGAACATTGGCCCAGTTGTAGGTCATACACTTTGTAACCAGAAAATCCTTACATTTTATTCTTGGCATCTTCAGTTAAAGGGAACTCAGAAAGGAGAAGATGGACTTCAGGAAATTTAACGGAAGCCACTTGGAATAAGATACCTTCCTGTATACCTCATCAGCAAACCACCTGTGCTCTTGTTTTTTTCTATTGTTGCATGTGCATTTGAGTTGACTTTCAATGCACATCTGAAGACTTGGCTATGGGCACAGTAGATCTCAGCACATAATAACCATTTATCATGCTTCCCAATGTTTCCAGAACCGACACTACCATTTATTGTCCCTGAAGTGAGCAGCGCAATTGGCATAACAGAGAACAGAGACTTTATGACATCCATCTTAGGAAGACAGACGTATAATTATTTGAATAACAGGGTTTTATACCAACTGTGTTCACTGTTTACTGAAACAGGATGCACTAATAATATCTTTCTCCTTCTGCCCAGATTGTGAGCGTGTGGATCATATTATACTTACGTGACTGCATACTGTGCAAAAGACAAATACTCCACCAAAACATCTAGGCCTTTGTTGTCTTCATTCAAAAATTCCCTGACCCACCTGGAAAAACAATCATCAAAAGAGTTCATCGTATTTATATCTTTACATAAACCAAATATTACAGGATCCAAAAAGGTATTCATTTCTTATTCAGAAATTTCTGAAAGATAAAAGATTGAGAATCACATTTTCAGAGCGAAATTCAGGGTTACCTTCAGTGTGACTGTTTCATGCAGAGTTTAGAAATATTATTAGAGGTCATCAGCAAACTGGTTAATTATTATGATGAGTAATCTGCAATTAGATGCACTGTTTAAGACTGGTGAAAACTTAATAATTCTATCCAAGGACCTAAGAGTTATTAAGGTAGCACCTAAGGATATATATGGCAGCTCCAAGCAAGGTGGCATTTTTTAAAATTAGGGTGTTCATTATTATGGCTCATCACACAGTCAGTCAGATGTTCAAACTGAATTTGGCATTGTTATTTACCTATCAAGTCCTTCCTAAGGACCTGGGACAGGCAGACGTTGATGTTTGATAGTGTTAAAGGTATCATCATAGGATGTAAGATATTCTGAGTAAAGATGCCTGTTGCAACTGTTTGATAGTGATTTTGTCAATGCCAATGATGTTCAAGTGGTACTTCAGTTATTTTGGGATTACACCCAAGGCGCCTATGATTATTGGTACTTGACTTCTTTTTGCCACAGTTGTTCTATTTCTATTTGCAACTCTTTGTATTTTATTATCTTCTCCAATTCTCTCTCTTCTATTCTGCTGTCTCCAGATACTGCATATCCACTATCCAGACTTTTTTGTCACTGTTATCCACACTTGTTAAGTCTCGGGTATTATGTGGCATGTGGCTGTCTGTTTTGAATTCTGAAGTACCAGAACATTTTAGCTTCTTCATTTTTTTCAATTTTTCATGCATCGAAGTAGCACATATAGATGGAACAAAGTAACTCAAGTAACGTACTCAATCAATTGAACTATGCCAAAATAAAACCATACGCGGATTTTGTATTCCCAAGAGCATTTTTGCAGGGGGAATGGGACCCAAACTATAACAAATGAACCTCATTGTAGTCCATTCTATCATTCAACTATTTAACAGAATCAAATTCTTAATATTTTATTTGGATTCCAACTGAATAATGCCAACTGGCTTTCAACTTGATGGTTAGCCTTTTGTGGATATAACAGATACACCAGAAGATTAGTGCTATACTTTATTGAGTAAGGGCTATAACAGAATATGGGGGCACAAGGGCTCAGAGATTAAAGGCGCTGAGCTTATCAGCTGGAAAGTTGACAGCCTGGGTTCGAGACCCGAGCACAGTGTGACAGGGTGAATTCCCACTTCTGCCTCCTCCCCATCTAACAGTTCAAAAGTATGCAAATGGGAATAGATTAATAGGTACCACTTCAGTGGGAAGGTAACAGCATTCTGTGCACCTTTGGCATACATGACCATAGAAATTGTGTTCAGACAATATTGGATCTCTCGACTAAGAAACGGAGATGAGCACACACACACACACACCCCAGAGTCACACATGCCTGGACAGGGGAAACTTGTATGTTTATAATGGAAAGCTGCCAATCTGTGTTTATTCTCCCCTCCTTCTTATAATCAGGGAGGAGCCAAACTGAGGCTCTTCCTATTACTTCCCCATTACTCCAGGCTCAAAACATATTTTGGTGCAATTTGATTACTTGTAACAGTTTCTCAAAGTCATTTCCATGGCTCAATATACCAACATAACTAAATACCTACTTAAGATCTCCAAATAGTATTTGGTTTACCAATAAGGCAATCATGCCTTGAAAAGAAACCTTGCATATAGGATCAGAAAAAAACGCATTAGTCTTGAAGAAGAAACATATCTTGGGCTATTAACACAACACAGTCCCTCATTAAAGAAATAGTCCATGCCGCTTAGATCTTTTAATTGTACAAGTCACATAGCCATTTCTCATCGACTGACATACTATGGTTTATGCAATGAAAGATCTATAAGTGAAACATGCACAAAGTTAATCTTGCTAATTCTTATTCACCATTCAAAGTATGAAATGCAAAAACGAAACAAAAAATATAGAATGCTCTTCTGTCTTATTTTTAAAGGAAATCATGAAGAACATCATGACATACCTAAAATGTGAGAGTTTACTATGCACAGGAAGTTTCTATTTCTACTCTCCAGTTAGTTATGTGCAAAAGCACTGTAACATGCAATTACTTTGCTCAGCTAACAGTTACATTTAAACCTTTTCCTAGTATGATGTCTAAATCCTAATGAATCTGGCAGGTGTAATCTCTAATAAGAAGTCACAGCTAATAATTGCCATCACATCACAATGCCTGGAGTTTTGAAAGAGTCAGCAGTTTGAAAATAAAAAGGAAAAGGAAAAAAGAAAGACTGACTGCTGTAAAGTATTTGGCTTAGCAAATACTGCTGAAATCTGGAATTTAATTGATGGCAAAACTGTTGCAATTGCTTACAGATTTCCCTGGCTTCTTATCTCCAAAATACTATCTAAATCTTCACTCACTGCCAATTATCTCTTGGAAATGTTGGCCTAGCATTGGTATTTCATGGTCAATTTAACTTCACTGAAAAGGTGGAAGGGGAGGAAGGATAAAGAACCACAACTTTTAAACAAAAGCAGTTTCCTTCTACTTAGGAGACGATAAAGTACAATTTGTTTTGAAGCAACCCTGCATTTTTCCTTAATTTTCCTTCCCCACAAGAAGCCTAATGCTTCTGTTAAAACTAAGTACATCCCTAAGCCACAGTGCCTTGGGGATGAACCTATTCTATTCAACAGATGTCACTTTTCAAGCAAAGGAACGCTAGAGCTTCTTTGAAGTCAATCTTGAGATTCTCATACAATCCCATGATTGACTTTAAAAAATTGAATAATAACAGTGACAATAGTTTATGCCCCAAATCATTTCCTCAAATACAATTGCTTTTTTTAAAAAAAAACAACTTACCCAATGTGATTAGTCCTTAAAGAAATTTCTAGTTCCCGTAAAACTTGTGTAGATTCTTGAACTCTTCTCCTAAATTTCTAGAATTTACAAGAAAGGGGAAAAAAATCTTATATGATGTCTAAATTAATGAGGATGACAATTCTATAGCCTAACCCTTATAGATTTTTCTTCTTTCTATTATGAAATAAACCAAGTGCCCTTCAAGATATCAAGAACAGGATGTACAGTACGTTTTAAAAAAATGATAAACAGGACAACTCTTCTGAGTCTATGTTTTTTAAGCACAAACACATCCACTACCACACACAAATAATTTTATCTAATCAAATCTTCAAATAGTCTACACAAAAGATCTTTCATAGGTAACCATTTCCTCCATGATTTGTACACATACAATATGGTAATATTTCCTAGGATGATCTTCAGAGGGGGGGGGAGAGGAACATAACAATCTGGACAGGATAATGACAGCAAACTAAACCTGGACGAAAACTCTTAGAATAGTTCATCAGTCTGCACCAGGATAGGCAACTTGCATCTTCATATTTCCTTTTGTTTGTAACACCCAAAGCAGCTTCCACTGAATTTTAGTGACCCAGTTTCTTAAAACTGGCAGCAGGATTTCCCTGCTTGTTGTGAAGCAGGAAACACATGGAAAACATACAATGTAATTTCCAAATAAAATATCTTTTTTTTAAAAAAAATAGTATAAATCAAGACTCTCAAAAACTTGAGAGGGGAAAAAAATGTAAATCCTCTGCAGACTTCTTTACTCTCCGCTTCTTAAAAAAATTTTTTGAATGTGGCTTATGGATCACCCCAAATTTTGCCTAACTTTCGTTTCTATGGTTACACTGGAGCTGTGCACTTGTTGACAAAGAATTATTATCCATAGAGCACCATTCCTGACAAGCTTTGAAAAAGAAGGTCCTCATACTAATCTCCAAAGACGAATGGAGATACTCTCAGCAAAGGGTCTGGAAAACAACCATAGCTTTCAAAATGTGCAAGAGCTTTCTTTTCCTCCTCATTTCTAGCAAATAGAGAAAGCTTTTCTGCTTGATCTGGCAAAAATGACTGTCCTTTAAGCAAGAGAACAAGAGAGAAAAAATCCCATCTCTTTCTTACCTTCCTAGTTACAGCTGGATCAAGATAGCCTTTTAATTTCTGTATATATGTATGAGGTGGATTCTTGACTTGGAATCTTTCCTGTAAATAAAAAAAAAGTAATCATTAGCTGTTGTTTACCAAATATAGTAACTAATCTTTTATACATACATACATACATACATACATACATACATACATACATACATACATACATACATACATACAGCTGTGTATGTGTATGTTCCAGCATAACTCTGGAAAGTCTGGAGCAATTTCAACCAAACGTGGTACATAGGTGACTTATCCTCTGGAAACAAATACTGTGTGGGTAAGACATCCCTAACACCCCTTGGGGTGATTGTTAATATGCAGCATGTTGTGCCTTTAAATGGATTCTATTTTACTGCCGTAAAATGGCTTCTACTGTATAGCGCAGTGACGTTGCCCTGGTAAAGGCTTCACAGTACTCCACAAGGGGGCTCCCTCTGGTAAGGGGGAAAATCCAACATTAGAAATTACTTTTGGTCCAGACATTTTCCCCCTATAAATAAATATCCAGGCAATGCTGGGTTATTGGCTAGTATCTATATAAAGAAGCATGCCTCACTGCTTTTGTTATTTCTTTGTTTAATTAATATTTTCTTTATTTGTGTATTAGAAGCAAAGGCCAAATACTTTACTTACATAAATTATATATTCTGTTAAAAGAGAAAATGATGAATATTATCGAGGCTATCAGACTGAACATATGAGCACAGATCATGATACTACAGTTTTGAGTTTTATTATCCTAGAAGTTGTCTTGTTATCGTGGAAAGAAACTATTTTACATCAACTCCTCGATGGACATGCTGACCAAGAACTTGGGGGTGGGAAAGGTATTCCTTGATTTATAATCACAATGGAGCCCCAAAATTTCCATACCTAAGCAGTACAGTTATTAAGTGTGTTTTGCCCCATTTTATAACTTTTCTGCAACAGTTGTTAATCAAATCACTGCAGTTTTTAAGTGGATCATGTGGTCATTAAGTGAATCAGGCTCCCCCCACTGACTTTGCTTGTCAGACGCTAGCTGGTAAGGTAACAAATGGTGATCACATGACCTCAGGATAATGCAACTGTCATAAATATATGTCAGTTGCCAATCACCCAAATTCTGATCACATGACCGTGGGGATGCTGCAATGGAAACTAGTCCTGTCTTTTTTTCCCAGTGCCGTTGTAACATTGAATGGTCGTTAAATTCATGGCTGCAAGTCAGGGACTACATGTAGCCTAACACATGCGCAGTAAACCATGTTCATGAAGACTGCATTCCACCAAACTTGATTTTTCATTCATTTATACAATTAATTGTTTATACCTTTATACAATTATAATTTTTTTTTTATTTCAAAGAGAATTTGCCCAACAAGTGCTCAAAATTAAGAAGAAGGTAGAGGATCTCCTTCTAAGATTCAGGAAATGGAGCAAAATCAGAACCTTTTAGGTGTCGCGGCAATCCCTCTGGAGCACTTCCCTCTTGGAAATTTCCCTCCCACCCTGGCCAACTCACTTCGGTTGACTCACTGAGGTCAACTCGCTATGGGACAATTTGCCACAGCCAACTCACTACAGGACAACTTGCCACGAGACAATTCAATGTGGCATTACTCAAGAGGGGGACAAGTGGAATTGCAGGTCACCCCAGCCTTGAGGACTTCAAACTTGGGAAGGTTCAAACGTAAAGTAAGACAAGATCCGCTGCAATTCGCTTGTCCTTCTCTTGAGTTATCCTGCTTTGAATTGCCCCATGGTGACATGGCCATGGTAAGTTGTCCTGTGGTGAATTGCCTGGTGCAAGTTGTCCTAGACTCCTTCGAGAAGGCTATTGAAACAGAACTGTTCAGGAGAACCTTTGAACATAACAATGGTGTCTGCAGAGGGCTTAATAACAACATCAAATTTTAAATTATTTCTTTCTTTGCATTTGTATTGTTTTTTTCATGTCTCCTGTCATTTTAGATTGTAAACTGAAGAGAGTCCTCAGGAGTGTGGCAATGTAGAAAAGTAGTAAACCAACTAACTATGGTCTACTGATTGTAATGTTAAAACTGAGGGACTTCTAATATTTTCCCTAGGCTCATTTTAAAAAAAGGTGGTTAATTTTCAAAACATGAGAAATCCACTTTCATTTCTCAGAAATCTGAGCTCCTTGCTCCTTTAAAATCTGTTAATTTTTAATAAATGTACATTGCGATAACAAGGCAATCCTCATTCTCTGTCAATGTATGCCTCTTTCCAATATTGCTTTGTAGTTAAATACCTGGCAATTACAGCATAGAAAGTTGGGCGTTTCAATAAACTACATGAAAAGAGAAGATCATAAAAAGAAAGTGCCATTAAAGTGAAATAAAGAAGGTGGAAATATCTTCAATGATATAACTATTCAAAGTTCAAATGGTTAATCATTTATGTATACGGTTTCATTATGAAAACAAACCTTGCACCTACTCTATCTCAAATGATACAAATGTTGGAATGCACACAGCACTATAACTTTTACTTTTCTTTTCTGTCTTTAAAATCTATTCCGGGAAAACAGAAGAAGGTGCTTAATAGTTTTCTTCCTGAAAATAACCCAGCAGTATCTTTTCTGTGTTCTCAGAAGAAGAAAATTATCCTTCAAACATGAATGTGGGAAAAGAGGAAACCTTCGCTGAATCCTTTTCCGCTCCAAATTGTTCCCTTCTGAAATACAGCTTGACTGCTCACAGTGTCATTTCTGCTTTGCTATCACAGAGCGGATGTATATATCTGAGATGACAATTCAGAGCAAGGATCTATCATTCACAAGCAGCTTATTTCTGCAGGAGAAGCAAGATTTACCTTATCTGTAAAAGGAGGAAGAGGAGCCCCAATTCTTCCACAAAACTATCATTTAAAGGCATCTTAGGAACTGGGGATGGCTGTTCAACTTGTTAAGTCTCTTCCAAGATGTGGAATTGCAATCAGCTGTGTTTGCTGAAGTCCCAGATAATTGACTGTGAGTCAAAAAAATAAGAAAATGCCTTCTTTGACTCTGCTGGCATCTCTCTCTCTTTCTCTCCCTCCCTCTCCCTCTCTCAAACAGAGAGAGAAAGAGAAAAAAAATCATAAAAAGTAATAAAAATTAAATTGAGTTGTTTAGATTTATTATTTAATAAATAAATGTTTTTATAATTGTAAATATTTTTTTAAATGCCTATCCAAGGCAGCTCTAGAAGCCTTAAAAATTTGAAGAATGCTCTTGGGTGGGCTTGCAGTCGCCAAAAAGAAAGGAAAAACACAGGCCATTCTCACACAATTTGGGGGGGGGGTGTCCAGAGACCATGTGAGAGCAAGACCCACCTGCAGAGTTTTCAGAAGGTAAAGAGGCCTGGCCTATTACTTGTTCTGTGATACGCACGTCATAGATTCTGCTTCACAAATCCTGCCCACAGGTAGCACACAGAGACATTTATTAGGACATGCGAGGTGTTGCCCTGTCAGCTCCAGTGTGCATGCGCACGTTGGCCAGCTGACTTCAGTCTTCTTTTGAGGCCATTTTTCTCCTTACGGAGCCTTCAGGAGGCTTTCCTGAAGGCTCCGGAGATGAAAAACGGCTTTATGAGCAAACCGGAAATCCGTTCTCAAACTTCTGGTTCACCCGTAAGGCCAGGTTTTTCCACAGACTTTAAGAAATCTCCTGAAGCCTTTGGAGGGTCTCCGGGGCCGGGGGAGGCTGTTCCCCCCCTCAGGCTCCTAGAAAGCCTCTGGAGCCTGAGGAAGGCAGAAAAAGTCTGCCAAATTCAGATGGTGGGGGGTGCATGTGCGCTGGGGTCGCATGCATAGCATTATGGGTGTGGCACGCCCGTGCACTACCCCCCTGCTCTCCCCCCACTTTTGGCAAACGAGCCAAAAAAGGTTAGGCATCACTGTCCTATTGGTCTGTAAGAGCAATATTTTAAAATCATCCTTAATGCTATAAAAGTTAAAGGTTCCCCTCACACATATGTGCTAGTCATTAGCAACTCTAGGGCACGGTGCTCATCTCTGTTTCAAAGTCGAAAAGCCAGTGCTGTCTGAAGACATCTCCATGGTCATGTTGCCGGCCTGACTAAACGCTGAAGGTGTGCAGAACGCTGCCATACAGACATACAAATTATTGTGGAGCTTCATTGGCTTAACCTATCTTAAACACCTACAAATCGATATTTGAGGAACTGAGGTATAATTTTGGGGAATATAAAGCTCACTAAATTCCAGAACTTGCTTCTAAATAAATCGACATAGGATTGAATAATGAATTCTACGTTCAATTACTTAGCTCCTACTCAACAAACATATTGGTGATTATACTCATGAAAGCTATAGAAAAGCTATAAACTTGAACGAACTCCTACAGTGCAATTTGCTTTCTTACCCCCAATGGATAAGGATTTCTAAAAGCATGTTTTCCTTGTTTTACCTTAATGCCATATTTATAAATTATAACCTGATTTCCAGCATTATATGCAGGTTTATACATTGGATTTTCTTCTGTACAATATTTTCAATGCCTGATTAACTTCCGTAGATTTACATTATATCACAGTACTACACTATATTTAACAGATCCTGTTTTCTATGTCAGTGAAGAATCTGGCATATTAACATGCTTATTTCTATTTATCTTAAAATTAACACTACACCTTCTGAATATGGATAACCATATGAAAAGGGAAACAGAATGCTCAATTACTTCCTTTAAAAAAATGAATCACAAATGACACAACTTTTAATACCTATTTTTGCTTGTTTCTCCTGGCTTAGAATTACGTTATCTTTATTGTTATGTGAAAATATCTATGCAAACATTTTAATGCAAATAATTTGCAGAATGTGGGCTGTATGAATCAAGATTGCAGTTTAGCATTAAGGCATGTGAACTAATTTGTGAGATATGTCAGTTTGCATCAAAATGTGACCATGTGAATCACTTACTAATGAATATTTATGCCATCATGAAGACAACTCTACTTTCTTTTTATTTCTCACAAGATGTATTTAATTATTTTCAAATGATTTACAGTGTGTGTGTGTGTGTGTGTGTGTGTGTGTGTGTGTGTTTCTTAGGAAAAATAAAATAAAGTAAAGGCATAACACTTCCTGAGTATCAGATTTTTTGAATCAAAACCAGTATGTGGGAAATAAAGCTGGTTTCGTTCTACTCATATATAAAATAACATGCTGAAAAATGGCATTTATTGTATATTTCATGTATGTTCTTTCATCTCAAGGGCTACATAACATGAAGAACACTTTCCTGATTAATAGCAACCAGGATTTGAATCAACAGCTTTAGAAGGGATAATTTTTTAAAAGCTCCTCATAAGAGAATCGGGGTGTACTATTAATAAAGGTCGCATTAAAGTCAATACTCAGAATGACTGCTCAGAATAACTTATATAGCCATGGGTTAAAGACAGTAGATAAAATATGTATGCAGGAAAGAAGAGACAGCATATCTGAGCAGATGGAAGTGATAAATGTTTGGAAAATCATGTTTATTTTAACTATTTCCTTTACTTTTTTTAATACGAGCTCTTCAGTTTGAAGGAAAAGTGTAGCAAAAGAAACCACCCAACTGCATTATGCTGAAACATGAAAACACTATGTTATTATTCCTAAAATCAACTGGGGAAGAAAACCTTGTGAAGTCTCTTGATCATCGTTGTTCTATGGTGATTGCTTGCATGCTTTAGATGTGAGCAGAATGGCAGTCTCTTGGATGCATCACACAACAGATTTCCTTTCCAGAGAAACTGGAGAGCTCTAACTTCCCATGAAGTTAGAATCTGTCCATGAACGTCCAAAGGTGCTTTTTGAAAAAGCACCTTTGGGACAACCATGACCTGGATCAGTGATCTCCAACCTTCGAAACATTAAGACATATAGACTTCAACTCCCAGAATTCCCCAGCCAACCAGCATGGTATCCAACCTGCAGCATGACTGGCTGAGGAATTCTGGGAGTTAAAGTGCTAAGTCTTAAAATTGTCAAGGGTGGGGACCCTTGACCTGAATGACTGAGATTCTCCAGAGATGCTGTGTATGAATGTGGACATGTGGACTGTCAAAAGAAGTGCCGCTTATCATAACCATAACTATCCATCTACTCTTCCATTTTCCCTCTAGGACAAGCATCGATGAAGATGTAGGGCCCTTCACCTGAATCAGAGTAAGTTCTGAATGAGAGATGCCTCTCTGAAGCCAATCATGAGGGGGGACGGGACGACTTGAGAGCTTTGTATTGCATTCTCTGATGCAGACATTTCTGACTAACTATGTGGGAAATCGTTCACTGAATCATAAACCAGGCAAGCATGAGTTGTAAAATGTAATAGTCAGTTATAAACCCATATAACACGGAATTATTCTCCTGCCAACATCCCGAGTGCAGACAGATCAAAAATTAATGACTGCAGAGAATCTATTACTCTGCTGGGAATATAATTTCCTCCTATTTATTCACAACAGTCAGCAAGCCATTTCCTCAATTTTTACTTTAACAACTCGAGCACTTCATAACTCAACTTCTTTTCTTTCTTTTCTATAAACAAATGAAGAATTTTTGAAAGCCCAGGTTTTGGGAAGAATATTTTAATATGCTCTTACAGATTAGAACTGCTTTCAGATACAGATATGCTCTGCCTTGAAATCCCCCAACTTGCTTGTCGGAGCTAACACACTTTGAAAATAGTTCTACTACTTGCAGAAGAAGCAAGTAGTAGAACCATTTACCGTTTACATGATCATAGTTTACAATTCTTTCCAGGGCATCTTATTTACACTTCTTATTTGACAAACTTTATTCATTTTTATTTTTGTCTTTATCCATATATTAGAAGAGACATAATGCCCTATGCCAGTTGGTAAATAAAGTCAAACTTTTCTTCTGTAAACGTAATGTGCTATGTTATACAGTGGCATCTTGGTACTCAACTGCTAGGAAACTCATCCAATCCGATATTCAACTCATTTTGACGTGAAAATTTTGTCCTGGAACTCATCATTTGTTTTGTATACAACGCATAAGCTAGAATCTGTTGGTGTCGGCTGCTTTTTGACTCACTACATTATTCCTTATGGAGAAAAGGCTGTTTGGTACTGTTTTTGGTACACGCCTCCTGGAACCAATTAAGGATGTTACCTTAATTGGTAACTGTAACACTGTAATGTGTGGTCTTTTTCACCTGGATATTGGCTGAATTAGTTTGGAAGCGAAATCCCCCATCACCCGGGTTGAACCATAGTAAGAACATCCTCTCTGGATCCCATTATCAAAAACCAGGTAATATTCTCACATATGAGAAAGAAGATATCTTGTCCTGGCTCAGCTTCTGATATATTTTTAGCACCATGTGAAAGGATATTCTTATTTGTCTAGGCTTTTGTGAGGCCTACAGTTTCACATTTCTTCTTCTTCTTCTTCTTCTTCTTCTTCTTCTTCTTCTTCTTCTTCTTCTTCTTCTTCTTCTTCTTCTTCCTCCTCCTCCTCCTCCTCCTCCTCCTCCTCATCCTCCTCTTCTATTACTACTACTACTACTACTACTACTACTACTACTACTACTACTACTACTACTACTACTATTATTCTTAATATGTTTACAGCATTGATGGTATCCAATGCATTTTAAACAGAAATTAACAAACTGACAAAAGCAGGGGGGATTCCAAGGTGCCTCCCCCCAACTACAGAGTCTGCTTTTTTTCCCCTGGATCAACCAAGGGTTGACCCATTACTTGCGACATGAATTGACCGATTGGCTTGTCGCCTGAGCTGGATGCCGTGAGCTGACAGAGAATGACTGTCCCAAAGTCACCCAGCTGGCCTTCACGCCTGAGGCGGGACTAGAACTCAGTTTCCTGGTTTTGCAGGATGTAATGACTGCATCTGCTCTCTAGGAACAATGGTTAGATAATTTCACTAGGGAATTGAAGACTTTCTTTGTAACTGAAAAACAAAAAAGAATCACCGATTTCTCCTATGTGAGTGAATGCAACTTGGCATACATTAGTCTGTTTTTTAGAAGTCCTCTGGCAGTAATTCACTTAGCTTGTGAGCCTGCTGGACTAAACAAAACTCAAGTGACATGAATGTTTGTGGAGCTGATACAAAGAATCTCACTACAGAGGTATAGTGCTGCTCAGCAAGAACTGAGAGAGCTTAGGAGGCTGTGAAACAAATAATAAAAAAGGCAGAACAGAACCAGATAGGATGTCAGCTATATTTTTGCAATGTAACAGAAAATAGTCTGCAGTCAGGATTTTCTTTTTAAATCCCTTCCTTCCTTCCTTCCTTCCTTCCTTCCTTCCTTCCTTCCTTCCTTCCTTCCTTCTCCTCCCTCTTTCCACCCTCCCTCCCACAAACATCAAAAAATTTGAGTGAACTTTCCCTAAAAAGGCAGTTAATTTTAAAAGCCCTACAATAATTCAGAGAGAAAGTGGAAAATAACTTTCAAATATTTCTCATTATATGTTAATTTGTACTGAAATGCTTTTATATAAGGAATTTAAAAGTAAGTTTACAAATCTAGACTTGTTTTGAAATCCATAACCATGGCATAAAAGTTACATTTAAAAACAGAATTGTTATCCCTTGCCACTGAATGAAGCGCAAAGGAACTGCAATGTGTATAGTGGCTGATTACGAATTGTAGGCTTTATCTGATATGTAAATGGGCCAAGTATTAGTGTTCTTTGATTCCCATAACCAATTTTCTTTCCCTTTGATAAAAAGTGTACTCAGAAGGCTAGAATGCTTGCAGAAAGAACCATCTTTATGATCTTGGTTGAGTTCAACGATTCTCAATTGGGAAAATACATACCATAGATTGGACCTAGAATTATTCTAACAAAGGACACACGGCAACCTGAATGGGGTCTTAAAACTAAGATAAAAATAGAATATAATGACACAATGCCCATATGCATATAAATATTTTTAGGAAAAGGAGAGTATTTTCCTTCAATCATGTTTTTGGACAGTGATTGAAAGGTCAACAATGAATGCCGTACAACAGAAACTCTTGCATCAAAACAGTCCACTTCCCCAATATGATACTCTCTTTAAATGTCCTGGGATTTCCTCCATTTAGTAGATATCTGGATTTCTGCACCTCTCAGACAATTCTCCCATTTACTCACATTTTTATATTATATTTTAAACCAGTCCATAAACCTCAATAGGATCAGTGGCATGTCTGTTCTCTTTCTATTTAAAATTGCATTTCAGTACTTCAGTTTTCCATTAGAGGGCGTGAAAGGGCTGTGTAATGGGTTCCAAAGCCCCTTTTCCCCAGCCCCCTTAGCAAGCTACTGGCTGAATAACCAAGAGGATGGACCAGCCAATCTCAAAGTCCCTAAGGGAATGGTCACATGAGTCCTGAAACAATACCCCTTAATCACATGATTATATGCTCTCTCTCATCCATCTCTGTTTCAGCTGCTAAGGTCCTATTAGCAGATTGCTATTAAAAATAAGGAAGATCAATCTTTTACTTATTTTAGTAGGGGGGAGGCATTTGAAGAATGTAGATGCTTGCTTTGATGTTAGTTGATTACCTATAGAGGAGCACTGAAAAAGAAGAGGGGGTTTCTTCATGTCATTCCAGAATCATTAAAAGATAGGTTTTTTTAATATATAAAAATAGGAAAGTGAGTGTTTGCATATTCTGAAAGCCTGCAAGCTCTACGCATCTTCTATAATGTCTGAATTTTCTAACAAAAAAATAATAAAAGTTTTGGTTCCTTCAAGTCAAGCTTAACTGTGCAATTTCATGAACGCATCCATATAGTTTTATTGGAATCCAGATTGCAATGAGGTTGCCTTTGTCTTGTTCCAGTCTAGCCTGCAGTCCTAAAGCTTAATGGAGGTCTCCCATCTGTAAATTAACCAGAGTTGACACTGCTTAGCTTTCCAGATCAGTAGAATATTGCTCTAGTAATCTCTAATAAAAGATTTTGGGATTGGACTGTGTTTAAATGTATTTGTTTCCACTGTTTCAACAATTATTTGAAGTAGTGAGGTTTTGGAGTGAAAAATATTAACCGTGTTGAAATGGAGATTTTCATTTTCATTCTTCAGATCTTAAAAATAGCACTGAGTTAGATCCATTCACAGAATCCCATTTGCACCATGGGGTGTTGTCATCTCTCCTCACTTGCACATCCTACTTCTACCCTGAGGAGGATCCTTGTGGGAAAGTGTTGAATGAAACACCTGAGTGAAGGCATCACAAGGATATTTCCATCTGTTCAAAACCTAAATTCATATGCAATCATATCTGTCATATTAGAAACTTGATTTTTCACACCTATTTCCAAAGATCATTTTTATAAGGTCCCAGGTTTTTTTTTTTATCAGTCATTAAAAAGGGCCCAGAACTAATTTATTTACCAAATCCACCCCTTTTGACCTCCTTTCCTGATTTCACAGAGATTCCAGGCCACAATCCAAAAGCCATCTGAAAATCCCGTCAAAGCCAAACAGGATCGTGTCAGGACTGGGTGCAAACTCTACATCAATTTTTGGGAAAACAGCTTGAGCCATATGCCGCAATTGCACTGCTGAACCTATACAAACATCACGCACCAAATGATTCATCTAAATGTCTTCATGAAGTTTCTGTTTCAAGGCTGCTCTTAATTCCCACCCGTAAATAATTCAAAAGGAGTCAATAGGTCAGCCACAAACAGGCTGCAGGAGATGGGGAGCATTCCAATATAACGTAGAAGCCTTAAAACAGAAGAAGCTGAGGAGACGGGTGGCTTTGATTTCTGCGTCACCAAACTGATGAGGAAACTGAAAGCAAGAATTGGGACTTCCTATTCCAATCAAGAAGATTCGCTGGACCAAAGTGCTTCAGACACTAAGATGCCAATGGAGCTCTCATAGTTTCCCATTCCCATTAGGTCTTCTCCATCAGTGTATCTCTGGACTCTGAAATTGCTGAATTTTAATCTGAAATGGATTGCAAATGAATGCAATTAAACGGTCTGGGCCCCAACCGTACACCGTGGCACAACAAAACTGCGAAGCCCTTATCCGCGGAGACATAAGCGCGTTGCTAAAGCCGCGATGTCATCATCGCGCGTCATCACTGCCGCGACAACAGCGCGGCAACAGAAGGGCGCTTTAAAACGGCGCCGCAGCAGAAAGCCGATTTCCATTAAGGTAAGGGTTAGGATTAGGTTTAGGGGTTTGTTTTAGGGTTAGGTTTAGGGTTAGGGTTAGGGTTAGGTTTAGGGTTAAGTTTAGGGTTAGGGTTAGGGTTAGGTTTAGGGTACTGAGTGGTTGGGAATGCGCGGATTTGCCCTCCGCGATTATGTCATCGCGGTAGGGTCGCATTTTTCCTTAGCGCTTTGAACGGCACGAATTAGTCTTCACGCTTATGTCTCCGCGGATAAGGGCTTCGCGGATTTGTGGTGGAACCACCGTACACAGGTAGCACTCGAGTTACCACCACAAATGAGTCCAAAATTTCCATTGCTAAGCAAAGCAGTTGTTAAAGTGAGTTTTGTTCGATTTTATGACTTTTCTTGCCACAGTCGTTAAATGATTCACTGCAGTTAACTTAGCAACAAGGTTGTTGCGTGAATCTGTTTGACAACTGCTCTACAGCATATATAGGGCATAACCCACAGAGCAGCAATTTATAGTTATTTAATTTTGGTTGCATCTTTGTAACTTCTGACAAACTTTCTGGCTCAGTTTCAAAAGTGCTAAACACGAAGCAAACTTGCCCAGTCTAGTCCTCTTCTTGTTAAAAGTCTTCAGTTAAAGTCCTCCCAAGATTAACGATTTCTTATTTTTAGATAATATTTTTTTAAATATTTGCTTTGCTTCTCCACAGCTAGATATACGTATTGAGGGATTCTCTTCTAAGAGCTTCTTTAATTAATGAACAATGACCAAAACATACCAGATTTTTTGGACTGCCGTGTTTCCCCGAAAATAAGACAGGGTCTTATTTTCTTTTGATCCCTGAAATAGACACTTGGCCTTATTTTTGGGGAGGTCTTATTATTTTTGAGGTGTAGGAGGCTGTGACCGTGGTCACCTCATGGCTGCTGCTGTGTTGCAATATTTTTGGGGAGGGCTTATTTTTGGGAGAGGGCTTATTTTAGCGCATGCACTAAAAAGTCCAATTGGACTTATTATCCGGGGAGGGCTTATTTTCAGGGAAACAGGGTATAAGACCACCGGTGTATAAGATGCACCAAGATTTCGAAGAGGTAAGTAAGAAAAAAAGGTTTTGCTTTCCCTCAGCCCCCAACAGCACTCTGCAGGCTTCAGCAGGGCTTGGGCAAGGCAAAAAACCCTCCGTTTTTATGAAAAGGGGGCCATTTTGCCTTCTTTTTTTTTTGCAAAAATAGGGGCACTTTTGCCTTGCCCCAGCCCTGCTGAAGCCTGCAGAGGGCTGCTGGGGGCTGTGGGAAGGCAAAAAAAATCCTCCATTCTTGCAAAAAACAGCCCATTTTTCGTAAGAATGGGATTTGGGGACGGAGCTTCAGGAGGCCAAAAACGGCTGTATTCAGTGTATAAAATGCACCAACATTTCCACGCTCTTTCGGGGGGGGGGAAGGTAAAGGTGTGCCTTATATTCCGAAAAAATACGGTAAATCCATTTCCCACCAAAATTGGGACTGGCAATCTGGTTAAGTAAGAAGCTGCTAAGTAAAACATCACGATTTTGCTTTAGCTTTGGTTTGCTTTACAGAACTGCAAAGGTCATAAATCGAAGACCGGATGCAAAGTTCATCCCCACTGTAACTCTGAACAGTCAATAAACAAGGCAGTTGTTAAATGAGGGCTACCTATATTAAGTCATACCCCTTTCTTGCCTGGGCTGCGGAATACTTAAATCAGTGTTTCTCAACCTTGGCAACTTGAAGATGTCCGGACTTCAACTCCCAGAATTCCCCAGCCAGCATTCGCTGGCTGGGGAATTCTGGGAGTTGAAGTCCGGACATCTTCAAGTTGCCAAGGTTGAGAAACACTGACTTAAATTAAGCATGGCAGCTTTACCTGTGCAGAAACCAGACAGGCAGAGTTCCAGGCAAGGGAAGTCACAGCCAGCAACCTCGTAAAGTAACGGAATGAACTAAAATTTGTCCTGATTGTATCATTTTCAGAGGCAAGGTCACTGGGTCAAGAAAGAAGAAAAAGTGAAAGCCTGTGCTGCATGTTTGGAATGTTAATCCATCTCTATTCCATGTCACACAGAAAGAATGCCAGGAGGATAAAAAAAGACCCCCAAATCCAAATCCAGAACAAAAAAACCCCTCTAACATATTCAAGTACATACCGTATTTTTCGAAGTATAAGACGCACCAAGATTTTGAAGAGGCAAATTTTTAAAAAAAGGTTTTGCACTCTGCGGACCTCCCAAAAACGGCCCATTTTTCGCTCATTTTTGCCCTCCCCAGCCCCCAGGAGCACTCTGGAAGCCTCTTAAAGGCTATGTACGTCCATTTTTGCAAAGAGGGCGGGGTTTCAGGAGGCCAAAAATGCTGTATTCAGTGTATAAGACGCACCCAGATTTTCACCCTCTTTTTTGAGGGAAAAAGGTGCTTCTTATACTCTGAAAAATACTGTAGATAGGAAAGATGCTTTGAATTAAGGCTTCAGCTCTGAGCTGCTCTGAACTTGAAGTGATGCAATACAGGTGGATTTTAGAAATTTAGGGTTTACAAGGGTTATTTCAACTATTTTCTCTTCTGCTGTTTTCGATTGGCATCAACATCTTGAGCATGACATATTCTGCAGCTTCCCAAGACTTTTCTCCAAATGGACTACTTCTTCTCTTTTGCCTAGGCCCAAGATTTTACGCCTAATGATAATGATGATAACTATGATCATTACAGAGTAAGCCTACGTGTGATGCTTGCTTTAGGGTGGGAAAAGCTGAACACATCTGGATCATCTGTGGCAAAGAGCTAAAGTAAAGACATATTTTCCAAATAGCGTATATACACCCCAAAATGCTGTATCTGTAGAGATTGTCAGTCATCCAGGTCCTGGTTGTCCCAATTCTGCTTTTTCTGGACACAACTGGACTTTCTGTTTTTTCTTTTGAAAATGTTTCGCTTCTCATCCAAGAAGCTTCTTCAACTCTGACAGGATAGTGGGGAATGGAAAGATTTAAGGATCTGGGAATATGCAAGGAATATAAATCCTTCCATTCTCCACTTATCCTGTCAGAGCTGAAGAAGCTTCTTGGATGAGAAGTGAAAAGTTTTCAAAAGGAAAAAAAAAAAGCAAGAAAGTCCAATTGCCTCCTGAAAAAGCACTTTGGGACAAAGGTAAGTGTGTGTGTGTGTGTGTGTGAGTGTGTAGAAAGAGAAAGAGAGATGTGGAAGAGGTTTTTAAGCCAAGCAGAAGCCAAAGATATTTCTATTTATTGTGATAATTTCAAAAGGTACCACAATTGGAGAAGTACAAATCTTAGCAGGACAGTGCATGCTTCACAAGCATAAAATTCTGGATTCTATTCCTGGAATTGACCCAATTATTGGCAAAATGGAAAAATGCTCCTTGCTTTCTAGCCAACAATAAGCAATTATCTGCCTTAAGAGACAGATAATTGGTCCTGGTACAAGGCAGATTCCCATGTTATCACAACCTCTTATCCTCTTACCACAACCTTGGAACAGTGCTTGTAAAACCAGCTTAGGAGAGACTCTGTATCTTTAAAGTGCCCTTGGGCTGCTATACGTACCTGATCACAGATCAGCTCCCATTTCTTCTCATTGTCATATTGTCGGAGTAGCCTTGCTTTGTCAGGAGGCAAGTTCATGGCATTCTGTGAATAAAGAGAAAGCAAATCTGGGTGAGCACAAGGTTCAGAGGCTGAAGGTTCAAAGAGGTTGCATATGAATAAGTATAAATAAGCAGAACAACATGGTTACAGTTATGTGATCCCCCCACCCTTCATGGTTAACAGAGTTTATCCAATGCTTTCCAAGAAAAAAATTGCAAAAGAGCAATGAAAGATTCCTTCCCCTCCCCACCCTCTAATCTAAGATATGGCTCATGTTGAACAATGTCAAGGCTGAGAGGTTTTTCACATAGGGTAAAACTAGAGAATGAAGTTGTGGGTAATTCAAGGAGAGTTCTTTTTTCTTCTCTCCTATCATATATTACTGCTACATAAAATGTCCAATAACTAATACATGCTTTTATCTACTTAGAAATGCAAGACTGAAACCCATGCGCAATTCATCGTTAAAGTAGCATAAAGTACGATTCTCCACCAATGTATACAACATTTAAAAAGAGAGCCACATAAATCTGTTGCAGTAAGAGAGGAAAAAAGCTTGCAGTATTGCAGAAGTAAACAGATTTACTGCGATATACATTTGTGGATGAGATTCTATTTTAGCCAAAATAAATTAATGCTTCAAATGGAACCCCCCTAAATAGCTCTTATATAGTATCAAGGCTATCAAAGTTGAAAATTTAATGACAATACACAGCGATGTGTACATTTGCTTAAGATGCATACAAAGAACATTATAGGGCACATGGAAGAACAAATGTTGTTAAGGGGAACTGTATCCCACAGAGTTCCAAAGTAAAACTGCCATCTGAGAAGGACAAACCTTGTTCTTTATTAGAAATCAAAAACCTATCATAGCAAAGAAAAGAGAAACAATACAGAAAAATGAGACTTTACGTAACATATGTTGGAATCTGCACATACCAGAGATGGTATTCAGCAGGTTCTGACCAGTTCTGGAGAACCGGTAGTGGAAATTTTGAGTAGTTCGGAGAACCGGTAAATGCCACCTCTGACTGGCCCACCACTGGCACATACACTTCCCCAAAGGAATTTAATAAAAATTTCAGTAGCACATATAAAGTCAGAAAGACAGTTAGTCAATACAGACATTTCCTTTATATATAGTTACGGCTGCATTTAATTTAGTGGGAGAGATGAGCCTTGGAAGCTACAGCCAGATATCATTATATAAAATTTTGCATGGTTCACTACAAAAGATAGAGAAGATTCTACCTGCTTTTTTACTGTTACAATGGTCTGCATCAACCTGTGGCTCTAAAAATAATTGCCAGAATTTGTAATAAAATATCCATGAATAAAATAGGATGGCTGATTAGGAATGGAAACACAAGCGCTCTCTTGTCTGTCTGTCAATCTAATCTAATTTAATCTAAGAATTTCTACCAGGACCTCCAGATTCTGAAGAATCTTCTGTTTAAATACATTTTTCCTGGGAAGACAAAGCAGAAAAGGGCTGTTCTATTTTTTTTTCAAATCTGCTAATGAATTCCGTAAAACTTTTAATTGATTCCTGCTATGTTTTTATACTGAACCAACAAATTAAGTCATAGATCTGGAACCTGTTTCTTCAAGGATGAAACCTGATGATTTCCAGATGTTTTACATATATGTGACTATAATAGTCCCTGACTATTAGCCAAATACAGACAATGTATAGTCCAAATTATATTAAGGGTAACAAGTTCACTATTCCTAATTTAAATATGTGATATGCACTATATACAGCACTGCACAGAATTAAGTCCTTTACATTTCAGGACTTCACTAAATGTACACTTTTTTTTTCTTCTTGTACAGCTCAGGCTACTGTTGTTAAAAGTACATACAAATCTAGCCAGGTAAAATTAGGACAATTTTTTCCTTCCGAAGAGAGGTCATCTATACATACATACATACATACATACATACATACATACATACATACATGCACGCACGTACACACACACACACACACACATATATACAAACAAAAAAACATACATACATACATACATACATACATACATACATACATACATACATACATACATACATACGATAAGCAGACCCTAAATTTTTTAACCAAAATGCCATGAAAATGCATCATCCATCAAAAAGCCTACCCTTAAAATTTTCCATGTGTTTATCTGCAGGTGGCACATTTTCCATGGCATTTTGGATGGGTGAATTTATCTGCAGATGGGATACAGACACACAGACACACACACACACACACACACACACACACACACAGAGGAACTTTTTGAAAGCCAAAAGAACATTAAAAACCTACGTATGGATCATGCAAACTCTATTAATTGTGTTAATTCTTCTCCTGAAGTGCTGGCAAAGGAATAACTGTGGACCTACATTTAAAGGCCCTACATTCACCAAAGAAATATAAGCATTAAAATGAGAACCATATTAAGTCTACTGCAAGTAGGGGATTATGTTCTGATTTTGGCAGATCACGATATACAAACTGAGGTTAACAATTTAAATCCTTGGCTTCTAATCTGTTGTCCATAATGATATGGATTTTCTCATGTGAAAGCAACGTAATGAATGTAAAATATTGACTGAAAAGCATCACTAATGAAATATTTAAAAGGAAATGATAGCAGGGGAAAATGCCCATTCTTAATCAATACATCCAGAACAGCTCCCAATTCTGTATTTCATACATACAACCCCCTGTATCACTTCTGCCCTCTCCCTCTCTGGTAACGCTGGACTTTTGGCAGAAATATAGCCACTCCAGATCCAAAGTCTTCTGTGTGGTTAGGCCGCCTTCCCTCCCCCCACCCCAAATTTATCTGAAAACAGGTGGCTTCCTACCCATATTCTACTAGTATTGCAGGACTACGTCACCACATGTCAAGAGTCACAAAGGTTTTGCTTTGTTATGCCTGTAGTAGGGAACTCCTAGCCCTGAAATGCAATCTCAGCTGGCATAGCCAATGGTCAGCTATGCTGGAGCTGTAGTCCTTTTCACATCCTGCTTTCCATCCAAACACTATGCCCTCAGTTTTACAAACTGCCACTTTCCCAAAAAGCAACAACATATACCCTCAACCAGCAACAGCACTAAGAATCATGTGAAAATTAGTGTAGATAAGAATTCAAGGGGCCACAGATGCCCCCCACATAAACACACATGGTCCAAACATTGCCACCATATTACTTAAGAACTTAAGTACACTAGGATAAGCGTCATAACAAATAGCAGTTCATTTAAAGCTAGAAAGGCCAAAGGCAGCATTTTGAAATAAATCTCTTGCCCTTTGCAATGTGGAATTCAGGGAATGCATGGCTCATAGATAGATTTTAGACAGATATAAGAAGCAGAATGAAAGCAGAATAATCAATGTATTCTGCTTTATGACAAGATAGCATCTCACTTCTGAGAAACTGTGATTTTCTGGTGCAGATTAGCCTAAAATGCTTATGCTTGTGACTGACATGTCAACCACAAGCTAACTAGAAGCTAGCCCACTGCCTTTCATTTAAGACAGGGCTGTCAAACCCATGGGCCGGATGCGTCACATGCTGGCCACGCCCGCACCCAGTTTAGCAAAGAGGGGGAAAGTCCCGATATGTCATGTGACCCGGCCGTAACAACATCCATTTGACACCCCTGATCTAAAATATCAAGATGGCACAACAGGCATAAACTCCAAAACTGACTGAAATCCAAAGTTGGCTGAAATAAACCATAGGTATAATCTAGCCATAAAGCATCATTATGCTAATAAGAATAGAGATCAGAAAGCCAGGTCACTACAAGAACTGTCCCATCTTTCAGATTAACCTTTTATGTGGAGTTTGTATAAAGGTGGTTTACTGCCTGGGGGTGAAAGTGGGAAATCTCCTTCATTGGGTATTTGAGTACAACTCTATTATAACATTCCTGGAATTGCCAGAATAGTGAAATTCCACAGTGACAGAACTAAAGCATGCAAGATGAATTATGACTAATGAACCTCCATATTTTTGTTAGCGATTTAAGCCAATGCAGGCAGAAAATCGCCTTTGTATATTACTTTTTGCGAAATGTCTCCTTAGGTTAAAAGTTGAGGAGAAAAGATTTGTTGGCAGTTCTTATAAATCATAAAGGATATTTCAGAACTGGTTTTACCATTTGCCTAACCTGGCTGGGAATTAGCAGTATTTTTTCAGAGGATCACTTGCTTCAGATTTTTAGTTAGAAATGAAGGGTTTCCTTTTAGTGATTAGAAAACTACCAGCAAATTTGGATTTTCCCACCCTTTTACTTTGTACTATTCCGGCATTGCTTTCTTAACTTCTTTCCCACACCTTTATTCCTTTGAATTTTACCAGGAAAGCTTTGCACTAAATGATTCATATTTTAGCCTGAAGATGTCTGTGACTTGTCCTCCTTCCTGTAATTCTACTGCTTGGGATTGAGTAACACTAAGAGTCATACTGTACTGAGCTGTAATCATCTTCTTGATCTAAAAGATAAGTGGGCAGCATCTACTGTACAAAGCCTTCTCTTTGCCTCACTAAAAAGAAGAAAAGTGATGAGACTTCTTTTGATGGCACTGCATGTTACTTTCTCAGGTTCAGAAAATGTTCATCCTGACCCTGGGATTCGCTAAGACCACCCAGGCAACGATGTCACAAGTTTTATTTATTTTAAAAAATAAAAGAGTTCAGGAGCATACACAAGAAGCAGACAAGATGATGCTCACTCCATCCTGATCTGAAGCCCACTCCTTTTCGATATATTGATCTCTCACCCATATACAAAGTGTGGGAGAGATTCAATTGTGATAACATGACGCCATCTTGCCTGTTTGATCCTCCCCCATGGATACAGGTGATATAAATACACAAGATTCATTCAATCTGAAATATAAATATGAGCCCAGCATACTGAGCAATAATTAATCCCAATTTGCTTCTACAAAATAGAAAAATGTTTCTAAAGCAGCAATTATATATGCACCAATTAGAAGTGTATTCTAAAAGGTCACATAGACTTATATTCTTCTGAGGATCAAGAATACAATCTCACAATTATTGCTTTTCCCTTAGTTTTACATGGGAGAAAGGGGCCCCTTGATCCACTATAACTTTGGAAGACAATGCCCTGCGTCTTAAATCATATACCTATTATTTTTATTTATTTAATTTTATTTAATAATCCATTCCAGTGGATTATTCTTAGGCTTCTCAAAAGTCTATTCTGAAATAGACAAAAGAGCCCAGCACTCACAAAGCAGAAGAAGCGATGGAAGCTTATTAGAAATAAAGATTTTGCCTTTTATGAGATATGGGAGCAGTGGTGAAGTTCACATTTTTTTACTATTGGTTCTGTGGGCATGGCTTGATGGGTATGGTGTGGCTTGGTGGGCGTGGCTTGGTGGGCGTGGTGGGGAAGGATACAACAAAATCTCCATTCCCACCCCATTCCAGGGGAAGGATACTACAAAATCTCCATTCCCATTCCATTCCAGGAGGATACTGCAAAATCTCCATTCCCACCGCACTGCGGGGTCATCCAGAGGTGGCATTTGCCGGTTCTCCAAACTACTCAAAATTTCCACTACTGGTTCTCCAGAACCTATCAGAATCTGCTGGATTTCACTCCTGTAATGGAGCATGATATGGAATGAAGTTATAATAGTTACTGCTAACTTGAAACTTGATGGAAAGGATAACATTGGGGAAAAGGAAGATGCAACTTGTTAAATACTCCTGTCCTCCCAACAAGGGGCTAAGAGGTCCCCAGATAAATAACATTGCCTATACAAAGTTATGGGGCAAAGCACCTGCTCACTTCTTAAACTCAAATAGCCTTCATAGTTTTGTATCTGAATTCTCACCCTTTGAAAACAGAAAGAGAAATTCAGCCCCACATTTGTAATCCTGTCTGTTCGTTAAATTGCTATGTTCTTTCCTCCCCTCTGATCTACTTAGATTTTAGATAAAAGGGCAGGAAATGATTATATCCCTAATGATCACCTGATGGTCTGGTGAATTGCTCACTCTGTCAATCCTGTGTGTGACTCATTTATTCTTTCTCGTGTTTTCCACTTTCCTGTCCGAGTCCATTCCTTAGCTTTTCTGGTTGAAAATAGCTTCCCTTCAGGCCACTGTTCTTGTGGGCTCTGTTTTGTTATTTACAAACATCCTCTTTCCATTCCAATTGCTAAGTGATATGGTAGATGGAAGATCACCAACAGCAAATGATGCCTTCCTCTTCCAAGCCTTCTCCTGCCCCCATTTCTTTCCATCTTGTTATTTTGCACTTGACTGTGTCTTCCTCTTGTTTTTAGTTTTTTTTATATTTTGCCACAGATGAGAGACCTTGCTTTTAATCTTTTGTTGGACTATATTCCTGGGATACACAAAGCTTCAAGGATAGATAGAAGTATTGCTATTGACAACCAAGTCATAACACACCTTGAACTATGGTCTCAGAAGCTATACTAGGCTATTAAAAGAGATTCCCCTCACTGTATTGCCAGAACTTACTTGGATATAGGGTTTCAAGGAAAAGGAACTGAGAATTGTGATCTATGGTATCTCTCAATCGGTATTAAGTATGAGACTCCAGTGAATAGCTCCTTGTTGGAGCTTGTAAATTAATATCTTCAAAACAATCAAACTTGCTTCTACATTTGTGATTGTGTTTGTTTTGTTTTATCTCTCAAGCAAAAGATTATGAATTTATATAATATTAGCTAGCATTGTGTTTTGACTTGAAATACTATACTTCCAAACTATATCTTATGCCTGAATAATGGCTCCTATTATTTAGTAGCACTATTACTGGCAGAAAACCATCTTCAATTTGTTACATAAGGGGGGGGGGGAGAGCACTAGGTTTCTTATAAAGCTTAGATCCATTGCTCTGTATTATATTGTGATGTAAGCATTACATGAATCTTACCATAATTTAAAATCAAGTTGAACAGAATTCTCTTAACCAGTCTTAGCCTGTGGGGTTTTCTGCATCCTTTTATTTCAAGTATTTTTTGAAAAACAGGTAATATCCAGCTACTTAAAAGAACTAAATAATATTGCTGAATGTCTGGAGATTCTCAGTCATTCAGGTCATGGTTGCCTCAAAAATACTTTTTTTCAAAAGACAACTGGACTTTATTTTTTTCTTTGAAGACATTTCATTTTTCGCTGTAGAAGCTTCTTGGATGAGAAACATAACGTCTTCACTATAAGCAGTGATGTAATTTATTAAAGTACCAAAGAAGCATTAAAATCTAAAATTAAAAGGATTAATTTTACACCTATTCTAGAAACAGAGAGAGCTTCTAAGGAACTAGAATGTATTTCACAGTTGTATTTGTATGGTCTGAGAATTTACTACAGAGTGCATGTAATCTGCAGACATATACAATATATTGTGTATGTGGTCCTGGGAAACCATCAATCAATCAATCTTTATTCTGTCATACAGTAGATAAAACTCAAAAGTCACTGTTAAATTAGAATAAAAAGGAAAAATATAATTTTTCTAAGATATCTTAAAAGGATTAGAGGAAATACTATGGTTGACTGTATAAACTATAGAACAGAACTTGGTTATAATCAAGGAAATAAAATCAGATTGATCCAGTAATAACAATTTAAGATAAAACAAGTGACCAGAATACTTAGTAAAGATTGGAAATAATAATTCCTGGTGAGCAGGAAGGGGTGATGTAGAACATGTGTGGAAGGGATAATGCAGAACAATGTGTTCCATAGTTTCAATTATTCCTCCATCGCACGGACACAATCTCTGTTCAAAGGGGATCTTTGGTATCTCCCTTGAGTAAAGGCTGTTGAGCGAGCATTGAATCTTGCTATAGATAGACCCTTTCTGAATTTGGGGGATCATTATGTGCTAAGATATCTAGCTGATTGTAGAAGCTGTGCAGGGTAGTGTTTCTGAGTAGAACTGGAAAGTCTGCTTGCAGCTCTAAATTGATAGTCCATTGTTTAAGACCAGCTAGTGAGCATTCATAGGGAAAATCCAGCAAATAGTACTCCAGCATATATGCTGTGAGAACAACCAGACTGGACAAAATCCAAGATATACAGCATTAAACCAAGGCAAGAACGGTGGCAGAAAATGCCACAGTAAGTCCACTCAGCTTGCAACTAATCAAAGCAATAACATCAATCAGGGTTTACCTTGTAAAAGATAAACCCTAAAATAAAGAGTATATAATTATCCTAAAGAATTCACCCCACCCCGCTTCTACAGAAAGAATAAATTCACACACACAACATAAATTATCCTTAAGGATCCTTGCAGAGGATTTATTCTTGAAAAAGTACTAAGAAGGGTTTTATTTTTGTTAACAAACTTGACCGAAGGGCAAACTTGACTGAAGGGCAAACATCCTTGGTCTGGATGGACCAAGGAAAGTCCATTCATTTCAACTTTTCCTGCCAGAGAATGCTAAATGGCAATGGATAAACAGACTGGATATATTTTCTCACACTGAAATCCTACCATGAAGGACTTCTGTGTTTTTTCAGGTAGCACCTTGATGATGGATAAAAAGGCAAAGGCAGATGCTCTTCATCCTTTGTTTTGGTAGACATAGGCAACCACAGAAAACTCAATAGAGTCACATTGCTCTCTATGATACCTATGTAGCCTGGGCATATCCACGTTCAATGTAGACAGACAATAGATAAGCAAAGGTTGAGTTATCTTAGGGACAACAGAATAATTGGCTGAATATGACATTTACAGTCTCATCATAAATTTATATTATATACTGTAAGTTCCTCAAACCATGCCTTGAACGTTGCCTCTTTGCAATCAATTCTTTGACTTATGCTTCAGTCATCCCTACTGATATAAGATATGGGTTGTATTTAGAACAATTCAATTCCTCAAGGTTTTCTTTGTTTTCCATTTTTAAAACTCAGGGGGGAAGCGAATGTTCTACAGATGTAGTTTTCCTCATCTCAAAACAGGTATGAGTTTGGCATTGGTATGAGTTTGAGGCCTCTGAAAAGTCCAAGGTTTTTGCCCAAATGACAAAAACGGTGACACATCATCACGGTGCAAGTTCTAGTCCTTTTGTACACATGTGCAACTTCACAATGCATGTTCAAAAGCTATGAAGCTTATACTGTGATGTTGCAATGATGCTCTCTTTATTTCTTCCTGCTTGCCTTCCCCCGACATCTGTGCCTGAGTGATTGTCTTTATTGAGAATACTGTTAGAACTACAGAGAAGCCCTTTTAGGAATGTGGCCACCCTAACTGTAATCTCTGTCAAACCAAAAGCAGTGTAAAATTACAGATAGTCCTTGACTTAACAACCAATTGTTTAGCAATCGTTCAAAGTCACAGCAGCATGAAAAAAGTAGCTTACGACTGGATCTTGCTCTTACAAGTGTTGAAGCAACTCCATGGTCACGTTATCAAAATTTGGACACTGGCAACCGGCATGCATTTAGGATGGTGGAAGCATCCCAGCTTCATGTGATCGCAATGTACAGCCAGCCAGCTTCCCACAAGCAAAATCAATAGAGGAAGTCAGCTTTGCTTAACAAACATGAGATGCACTTAACTGCCATAATTCCCTTAGCAACCATGGGAAAAAACTTTGTAAAATTGGGTGTGACTCACTTAACTGTCTTGCTCAGCAACAGGAATTCTGGTCTCAATTGTGGTCCTAAGTTGAGGACTACCTTTTTATAATATGCCATCCAAAAGGAGCATTTTGCTTCTGCTCTCAAATGACAGAGTTAACTACTCAAACAGCAAAGAATTAGAGCATCAAGCCTTGACAAGTCCACAACTATAGCTTTTTTCTGCTTTCACCTTTCTATCATGTACAGTGACGTGCTGCATTTATACACTGATAAGGGAACAATAAAATGCTTGTTGGCTGTTTGGTAATATAGGATGTGGCTTGGCTAAGTGTAAGGTTGCTTGGTTTGTCTTTGAAATGGACCGATTATCTAATCATTGCTTACTAGATTGTCCTTTTCGTTCTCATATTCCGAGGGAGGGAGGGAGGGAGGGAGGGAGGGAGGGAGGGAGGGAGGGAGAAAGGGAGAACTGGAAGAATAGGTAATTCATTCAAAAATAATAATTGAAAAGTCATTCAACAAAAGGAACAACAATACATGCAATATTTAAAGATTTATGCAATAAATCTTTATTGAAAGTCTACTATATTTTGCATTTGATCCTGTGAGGGACTGACTTCCTATTTCACTCATAAATGCACATATTTGTACAAACACACACAAAGCCTTCTTCAACTGAGTCGCATCAATGTGGTTGTGGTGGAGAAAACAGCATGTGAAAACCTTAGAAGATCCGTTCTTCCCCATCATCCATTCCCTCATTTCTCTATTGCTCAACTGAGGGAGGGGGGGAGGAGACCTAAGAATGCACTGAAATTTAAAAATAAAGTTAATAACAAGCTTGAATTAAATCATGATGTTAGATTTACTCCTGTTCTAATTATGAATTAGACAGCAGTTTTTTTAAGTGTCAGCATGGTATTTTCTTCTGATTTGTAAGAGGAAGAGCAGATAGGAGGAAATATATAAGTTCATCACATATGGTTTATGCAACTGGAAATTACAATTTCCAATTACATCTATTTCTGGCAATTGTATCACTTTAGCCATAGAAAAATAGTTCCCTTTTCCTTTATTCCAGACTAGTTGATAATCCGCCGTTGCTATTTATAGACATTGAAGCGTTTGTTTGACAGCGAGCCACTGAGATAGAGATAGAGATAGAGATAGAGAGATAGAGAGATAGAGAGATAGAGAGAGAGAGAGGGAGAGAGGGAGAGAGAGAGAGAGATTATGTGTTTAAACTGGTGGATGATTCTTCACCTTTCATGTATCTATTTTTATTTCAGCAGCTATCAAGAGAACAGAACAAGCTCTTTTTTTTCCCAATTTCTGTTTTCTCTAGACAGATGTCCAACATTATTGATCTTCATTAGAGACCAATAAATCAATTATCTAGATAATCCTATTATTTTTTATTATGTACCATCAAATCTTTGTCAACTTTTAGTGACCACAAGGACTTTATGTCCTATAAACCCCAGCCAATTTGGATGAACACTAAACATTCTGGGAATGAAATCCAGCATATGGGGAGCACTGTGGGTTGGCAAAGGATGACTACCCCCTCCGAAAAGGAGTTCGAACTCATTGTAATTCATCTACTCCAACTTGTCTTTTAACTAGAATGAGGCACCACCTGATCATGCCTCCAACTGTCAGTTACTCTGATCTAATACTAGTAAATATTACAGGCCTATCAAAATACATTCGTCTAATCAGTCATATAAAGATATGCAAGAAATATTTAACAATGAAATCATCCATTTACATTCTGATAAACTGATATGAATGACTGTTCAAAGCCAATTATCACATATTGAAATGAGTAAACTCATGATTCTGTTTGAAAAACATTAACATTAGTGTCCTGGACCAATTTTTACTTCCTGAAATTAAATTATAAAATGCTCTAAAGACCATCATGAACACGACTACTTCCACCTTTTTTTGTAAGGATAGTTCTATATACCTTAAACCTGGAACAGATATAAAAGGTAACGAGTAGCGAGACAGTGTTTCTTCCAGCCAAACTAAGTGGATATTATATAAGACTGATAAAATCTGACACAACTTTTAATTTCTCAATAGATAGCAATAGGGCCACCTTAATTTGAGTCAAACACTTTACCTCAGTTACCACCCTCCCATTTTCTTTGATTTTCCAATCTCTATTGTTCAATTGTTGAAAGACACGTTTAGCTAACATACCGAATCTTACAGCAGCCCCTACAAAACTGATTAAAGATAGACCTGACAGGTACTTGATTTAAAACTGCGGGGATTTACATAAAACTGAGCTGTTAAAAAGGAAAAAAAAATTAGAAGAAGAGAATGCAAAGCATTTCTATATTGTTCCTAATAACATCAAATTCAGTTCCAAATAATTCTCTTGTCATTAGGCCCCAGCAGCAAGAAACAAGGTCATATGTCCAAAGTCATAGTCCGAATTTCTGCAAGGCTTGTGGAATAAACTGCAACTGGCTATGTTTGCCTAATAAGCCAAAGCAAAGTAAATCACATTTCTGCTTAGCATAAATCAAGCCAATATATCTGAGATTTGCTAGTTTTTTTGCTCAGCTACCATAGAATTTATTTCCACGTCCCCTCTTAATGAATTTGTTTGTTGTCTCTTACACTAATTGCTGATCAGTACATGGGAAACTTATACTTACTCTCAATAAACTCTGACAAAAGTCAGAACATAAACTATAGTATATTCCTTATATAAAGGAGGAAAAAAAATAAAATGAAGATAACAAACTGTTTGAAGTAGCCAATAGCTTTTAACTGATTGCAAGAATTACAGGGCATCAAAGTCTTAAGTTGCCACAAAGAACTCTGTCTCAAATGAGACTACATTCCTGAAAACTGTCACATCCAAGCCATTAATTTGTGGGTTATTGCATACCAACAGTAGGTGGTTTTGAAGCAAACTGTGAGTAGATCTAACCAAACTTCTTTCCCACACCTCCACTCCACCACCCAAACTTCCTTGATTCCATTCCTCTTCCCTCATAAATAAGAAAAGAAAGTGAGAGAATAAATTGCTTGCTTGCCATGGGTAAAAATCACACTGAATTCTGCTGTGCACTACAAATGGCCACAAGAAACTGTAGTTCTCCCATGTGTATTAGTTCATTTGTTTGCATGAAAAGCAAGCTATGAGGCTAGAAGAATAGAACTGGACATCTTAAGTAGAATGATGTTGCAAACTGTAAAACTGTTGCCATACTACCAGAATCAAAATAAAGCTGTTATACCCACACAAGACTAGCATTTAACCATAACATTATGTTGCAACTGTATTTAAGCAGCCTTGCATCTAGCATACTAGACATAGCTTTCCATTTTTTCAATACTGAATTAATCTCAATGAGAGTAAAAATCTCAGCCAGAGGAACATGACCTCATGTTAACCGAACTTGAACACCCACACTATTTTGTGAATGTAAACACTTTGTTTCCCACAAAGATATCCTGTGCTGCCTTGCAAGTGGGAGAAAGCTACAAACATGCTGATAAAGGCCAAATCATTCATATACCCATCTAAATTCAGCATAAAGTCCACCTCCACAATTAGATAAGAGATTATCAACAGCCGGAAAGTACAATGCTGAAATCTGGCCATACAAATTGACATCACGAATAGTCTGTTTCGCTGCTGGTTTCTTTTTGTTTTTCCCTTCTTAAAAATAAGAATGTTAGCTACGATTTGAACAAACAGGTTTAACCGCTGTAACTTAAAGCTTTATACGTCATCAGATGCCAGTTCAAGTATCTACTAAAATGCACACTTTTAAATTTGCCTTGAATTTGAATTTCCTGGTAAATTTAGCATCCTGAGATCTGCCATTAACCTGTGAATCTCAACATCTGTCAGAAATGTAGATGCAGGACCTGGACATTCTCTTCAACGAGTGTTTTTGTTTCTTTTTAAAATTGTTTTGTCTGTTTAATTGTTGAAGGACAGTAACCTGTTATGTTTGGCTAACATGCTACATCTTATGGCAGCACCCAGTGAAATTTGACTACGGTTGGAACTGATGTACATGTGATAGGAAACTGCAAGAATTTAGGTAAAACTGACAAGTGAAAAAGAAAAAAATATTCTGGTAGAAGAGAATTGCAAGCTTTTTTTATATTATTATTAATAACATCTAACAGTTCTAAATAAATCTCTTTTCATTAGGCTGTAGTGGCAGCTGACACAGCCGGAATCACTTGTCCAAAGTCATGGCTATTTATCTAAGGCTTGTAGAATAAACTACCACTGCTCGGAGTGGGTATCAGAAGAGGCCAGTTGGTTAGGAATTGTAGGAGCCAGTAGTATGATACAAAAGACAGGTTGTGATTATTCACTGGACAAGGAAATGCATTCTATTCTTCGCCAGAGGTGTTTTGTTTCATAGTCAGATTACATTGCCAGTAAAAAATGTTCTGGATATCCTGAAGGCCACAAATCCAAATGAGAAAAGTAAAATGGCAAATAATTTTTTAAAGCATGAAGAGTTAGTTGTAAGTAGAAAATACTGATAAAAAAATGAATATAAAAAAACGACAGGTTGGCAACATAGCCAAGGTTTGTAGTGACAGGGTGGGAAGCAGTGGTGTGATTCAGCCAGCTCACACCTATTCGGGAGAACCGGTTGTTAACTTTCTAAACAGTTTGGAGAATTGGCTGTTGGAAGAAATCTCATTTTGTTTTTTCCCATTTTACAGGGCTAATCCTGTAAGGAAGGCAGGGAGGAAACATTCCGGTGTTGTTTCTAGCCTAATCTTTATTGCGCTACTTACAGAAACTGCCTCTCTGGTTAACCCTTATTACATTGTAACAGCTAAGATGAAGCGCCCATCAACCTGAGTGATGTTGAGTTGGCCATGCCCACATCGTCATATGACCACCAAGCCACGCCTACACAGCTGCTCATTAGGGCAGAGAACTGGTTGTTAAATTATTTGAATCCCACCACTGGTGGGAAGGTAGATGGGTGGGTGGGTGGGTAAGTAGGAAGGAAGGAAATGATCTTTTCATCAAAATGATCAAAGCAGCATTACATGCTCTTTCCCTTTCATTATTCTGACTATCCTTGCCTTCCCTGGTGCATACCACTGAGGAAAGTCTGAATGACTCAGTGACAAAGAATACTAAGAACAAAAACAGTTTTTCCAGGTAAGTTTGAAGTAGAACACAAAAAGCAATAGCTCTGCTAAACAGAGCTGAACAAAGCTGAAGAAGCTTCTTGGATGAGAAATGAAATGTCTTTAAAGGAAAACCAGAATGTCCAGATGCCTCTTGAAAAAGCATCTTTGGGACAATCATGACCTAGAGTGACTGAGAATCTCAATGGACATTACGCTAAACAGTCACTTATACATTATCTTTGTGACATCAGGAAGAATGAATGGAATGATATCAGAACTCAATGTATGCAAACATCTATATGTTAAAAAAAAAACAAATAACCTGTTTCCCCAAAAATAAGCCCACCCCAAAAATATTGCAACACAGCAACAGCCATGAGGTGACTATGGTTGCCGCCTCCTGCACCTCAAAAATAATAAGGCCAAGCGCTTATTTCGGGGGGTCAAAAGAAAATAAGACCCTGTCTTATTTTTGAGGAATCACAGTAGCAATGTTCAAAGAAACTGCAGATTAGACTACTGTAATAAATTTCAGGGAAAAAGAAGAACAACATTATTTTCTTGTTTTAAATTGCCTTTTATTATAATATTTATGTACATGGTGGAGCAGTGGTTAGAATGAAGTATTGCAGGCTAATTCTGTAGACTGCTGACTGCCAGCAGTTCAATCCTCACTGGCTCAAGGTTGAGTCAGCCAGCCATCCTTCTGAGGTCAGTAAAATGAAGACCCAGATTGTTGGGGGCAATATGCTGACTGTAAACCACTTAAAGAGAGCTGTAAAGGACTATGGGACAGTATATAAGTCTAAGTGCTATTGCTATATATAGCATTTATGTTGTTATGTCTACTCATACAATGTCCAGAGTCACTCTATGAGGAAGATTTGTTGCTTTTAAATGGGATATATAAATAAAATAAATAGATATATAAAATGGTATAATTGAAGCCTACTATTTAGAAAAGACTATGCCGTATCAGATGTTCTCAATTTTCAGCAGAAACTCTTCACTTCCCCTAAAAATGTTCTTAAAAAGTAGTTCAGTGGCACAAATGATATTTTTTTCAAATCAGAAGTGTAATAAAACTGGCTGATTTACATATTCACACTTTTTATGAACTAAATTTTAGGCTTGCAAGTTTTCACAGTTAACTTGTTACTCTGCCACTTTAACAGAGGGTGAAACAGCAAGATGATTTTCTTATTGCAGAGACCCCAATAGATTTCCATTTGTGTCTTAACACTACTCATAGCTATGTAAGAAGTCAAGATTATAGTAACCAGAATAGCTCAAATTTAGTACAATTTCATATTTTAAATATATACAGATAGTCCTCGACTTACAACCATTCTTTTAATGACTGCTTAAAGTTACAACGGCACTGAAAAAACTGACAAGTTGTCACACTTATGATCGTTACAGCATTCCTACTGTCACCTGATCAAACTTTAAGTACTTGGTAACTGGCATGTATTTACAATGGTTACAGCACTCCAGGGTCCTGAGATTGTCATTTACAACCTTTCTAGGGAGCTTCAGATAAGCTATGAAGGAAGCCAGATTTACTTAACAACTGTAGTAATTCACTTAACCATGGCAAAAGGTCATAAAACCATGGTGGCAGAGTGGATAGAATGCAGCAGTGCCGATTGCCAGGAGATCGATCCTGAGTGGATCAAGGTTGACCCAGCCTTCCATCCTTCCGAGGTCAGTAAAATGAGGACCCAAATTGTTAGGGACAATATTTCTAAGTGCTATTGCTAAAATTATGGCAAAACTCACTTAACAATTGCCTTGCCTATCAACATAAATTTTGGGCTCAATTGTAATCGTAAGTCAAGGATTACTTGCATTGTTGAAATCAGTTTAGGAAACCATATTGGTAAAGTCACAGAACGTGGAAGACCACGTTCCTGGACCCACAGCTGACTTTTGACCATCATTTATCGGCTGTGACCAGGGGGGCATTTGCCCAGGTTCGCCTGGTGCGCCAGTTGCGACCCTACCTGAACCGGGAGGCCCTCACAACAGTCACTCGAGCCCTTGTGATCTCTAGGCTGGAATACTGCAATGTGCTCTACATGGGGCTGCCCTTGAAGAGCATCCGGCGACTTCAGCTAGTCCAGAATGCGGCCGCGCGAGTGATCGTGGGCGCACCGTGGTTCGCCCACATAACACCTATCCTCCGCGAGCTGCGCTGGCTACCTGTTGATCTCCGGGTGCGCTTCAAGGTGCTACTTACCATCCATAAAGCCCTCCATGGTAGTGGATCTGAGTACTTGAGAGACCGCCTCCTGCCGATTACCTCCCTTCGACCTATTAGATCGCACAGATTAGGCCTCCTCCGAGTTCCATCCGCCAGTCAGTGCCAACTGGCGACTACGCGGAGGAGAGCCTTCTCAGTAGCAGCTCCGGCCCTTTGGAACGATCTCCCCATGGAGATTCGCACCCTCACCACCGTCCAGACCTTCCGCACAGCCCTTAAGATCTGGCTATCCCGTCAGGCCTGGGGATAAGATTCTAATTCGCCCCCACCCGAATGTTGAATGAAAGTTGTGTTTTATTGCTTTATTTTTTTTCTTATTCACGTATTGTCTTATGTTTTGTCTTGCACTCCCCCTCCCATGAATTGTAAGCCGCCCTGAGTCCCCTCAGGGAAAAGGGCAGCCTATAAATCACAAATAAAATCTAAAAAAATCTAAAATCATTCAGGCCATTTTGCCCAATTTTCTTTCAGTATAGGTATCCAAATTAACAACATCCCCAATAGAGGGGGTGACCATCCTCTGTTTGAATCCAACCAAAAGGAAATGCATTGGGCTTATGTAGAGTGGCTTGTATTTTGGCCTTGACAAAAGATGCTTTGGGCTATGGAGACCATAATTTTCTTTGTCAAGTTAAAGCAATAGCTTAATTTTCCTCAACCATCTTGCAGTAGTCAGAAGAGAGGAACATAGCCACGTAGCCACTTGACTTCTATAAGCAAGAATAATGCTGAGTCATTTTGAATTATTATTTTAACCTAAGGAACCATCTGAAGATCTGCACCACCCTAGAATCCAGTGGCTTCCTGGTAACTAAAATGCCATAGACTGGGATCATCTGTCTATCTATCTTTTATGACTTTTTCCTACCACATGAAACCAGGATTCTGGAGATCTTACAGAGCTTACATATAAAACACAATAGAGGCAGTCTTTGACTTACAACCATTCATTTAATGATGACTCAAAGTTATGCCAGCATTTGAAAAAGGGACGCTTGTCCTTCACAACCTTTTCAGCACTCCTGTAATTATGTGATCACAATTTTAGAGTTTGGCAACTGACTTAAATTTACAATGGTTGTGGCATTTTGTGGTCACATGATTGTGATCTGCAACCTTCAAAGTTGGCTTCCAATAAGCAAAGTCAATTGGAGAAGCCAGATTTGCTTAATGATTGCATTTTTTAATAACCACATGATTCAATTAAGAACCATAGTAAAAAAAAATGGTTGTAAAATCATGTCAGTGTGATGACTCACTTAATCACATTGATTAATCATAAATCAGTGTGATGACTCATTTAATGATTGCATTGCTTAGTGACTGAAATTCCAGTCCCAATTGTAGTCATATGTTGAAGACTACTTCTATAAGTCAATACAATAATTAATTGTGTGAATTAAATATTAGCATTAACTCTCATGCAATGATGGTGAAAAAATCCTACTATTTGTTAATTCCATTCATAAATCAATATGTGCATTGGTTATTGCTGGAAAGTCAACATCTTTCTGACAAATTCCCGCTCCAAGATTTCTTGCATTAAAATGTCTGAATGATTCTAACAGTGAAAGGCAAATATTCTTAACCCAATAGCATTTCGTCTTTTTCAAACTTGGTATTAGGCTTAAGTTTGCATTTTAAAAATGTCAGAAGCTTCATTAATTCACTTTACTCATTAATTACAAAATTTATGTATTTGGAAGAAAGGGCTCATGCATAAAAGATTCGAAGCTCTTTTCAGAACAGCACGATGATGATGGTTAGGATGGTGACGTTGAATCGTTCAAGGTGGACAGTAGCACTAGATAAATATGCTTTCTGTTAAAAGAAAAATACGCATAATATAAAAAGGAAAAATATATATTATGGAAGCCTTGAAAACAAGGTAGTTATATGAGAATATTTACAGTGGCCACATAAATGCCTATTTCATATCATCTTATATTCTCTTTCAGTTGCTGTGTGTGATTCACAGATCAGCTAAGGCTCTACATGGACTTCTCCCATCCAATGACAGGCTGTCGCATACAAGAAGATCTTCATTATCAAAGGCTGCCCATCATTAACCAATTTTCCTTTAAAAAAAGACAACTTCCTCTCAGAATCAGATAGCTGATCCATGCAGCAATTTTCTCAGTATATACAAAATTACCAAAAATATACTTTTACTGTCACCTTTCTTTCCTTCTGCAGCAGGGAGACTCATCTGAAACAACCTAGAATGAAATGCCTCAAAATTCCTAACCTGACGGTGAATTTCAAAAGGGCTGGATCACAACCCCCCTGAACTTCTACATTTCTTCCTCAGTAGTCTGCTGTTTCTTTTTTTCATTTGCAAGTTTTGCAATATGTAACTCAAGGCAAAGGGCTTACCTAATACTCCTTCCACTTTCTATTTTCCCTACAATAACAATCTTGTGAGGTGGGTTGATCTGGCAGAGTAATTGACCACAAGTCACCCAGCTGACTTTCATAGCTAAGATGGAATTTGAACTTGCTTTCTAAGCCTGGTGCCTGAATTAAATTAAAAGTTTACTATCACTATAAATTATACAAAATGTACATTGAGGGAGTTGCGGGGGGAAATTATGCCCTCCACAGTAAGACAAAGTAAAATGAAAACTGACAACAGTGGTGTTTTTGAGACTGCTTTTTTTTGACACAATTCTTCATTGTTTGGTGGCCCATTCACTGTACAGCTTGTTTGTCCAATTCAGACATTTGTAAGGGTTTTCACATTAGCTGGGTTGACACACATTGTTACAAAATAGATGGCGGATTCATTGTCTGGAAAGAAGTAATTGAGAATTAGGTAATTCTTCTAGCAGCACAATAACTGACATTTCTTAATCTATGCCTCGGATATTGTATTATACAAATAATTTATCAGTGTACTTAAAAAATGAAGAATTCGGGGCAAAATTAAATGCTAAATCTTTGCATATTGAAGGATTAAGCACTGGGGCCATAAAATGGAGGACACTTTGTCCAAAGTCAGACTCATCCATTAGGATGTACTTTTTAGCATATACAAACAATTAACTCATCTGATAACTAGCCCAGAAGTCCTAAGGGAAAAATTAATTTCCTGTAAATAGTTAGATGTAATTGGACTTGAAAGGTCAATTGAAAACCATATGTCCAGAGGTTTGTGGTTTGTTTAGCATTTTTAAAAAAACTATATTTCTCATTTTCTGAAAGACATAATACTGATAGACTGATTAATCTTGAGGTATTAATATACCTCTCTCTTTAACTTTCAACAGTTTATATTCATCAATCCAAAATATGGATATGCTCAGAAGAATCTTCTTTGGCCCTGGATATGGACATTTAGTTTCACACCCTGGTTAATACCAATGGCATAGAATTGCTACCCAGTTGCCAATAAGGCAGAGAGAAATATTTAAGGAAAAAGTGAATATTTCTAAAGCTATCCACAAATGTTTAACCTGTTTCACAAGAAAACAATATGGCCTTTCTGTTGACCATCCATGCTGAATATCACTATGCAGATTCTGTCAGCTATTTAAGCACTATTCTGTCCCTGCCCTATCACTATCTTTGGAAATAATAGAGTATGATAAAGAGACAGGACAGGAAATTTCAAGCAGTGTGAAGGACAAACACAATTCCCATGCAACACGGCTGTGTAAGATGTCTTGCCTAGTCAAACAATTTAAAAACAACACCTTGAATAGGCCAAGAAGAGTATGATCCATGTCAAAAAAGCATCGGAAGCCCAAATGGTTCAAATGAGGAAGTCCTTTATGAACTGAAATAGCTGGAACTCCCACTGTAACAAACAGGACCAAACAACACCCAGCAAGCATTGCAGCCTGAAGGCATGAAAGTTTCTGTACATACTATCAAGGGGACTTTCCTCTAATCAAACACGCAAATGCTCTCTCTTGCATAGAACTTGGAAACCAAAATGAGAAGAATTTGGGTTTTTTCCATGGTCTTCTGTACGAGATAAATAAATCACAGGGACTCTGTATACTTGCTCTGAAAGATGACATTGCTAACTGCCAAAAAAGCTAGGTCCATGAAATTCTAGATCAGATGAGATATTAACAGAAATTGAAACTGTTCTCTTTTGACTCTGAAAATCAACTTTGCTTCTCCTTTCCTATCCCTAAAAACAAACATGTTTTACAAGCCACCAGCTAAGTGATTCATTTCTGGAAATACATGTTTATGTATCTAATAAGAGTAAAATAAGTGTATTGTAAAATATAGAATTCCCAAGACATTCTCTGAATCTGAAAGTTTAAGTAAGTAACATAGGAACGTTCTGTACAATGAAATATTAATTTAGTTTAAATTGGAAGGAACTAATCAGGAGAACATATACATATGTTCATGTATATGAATTTTTCAAATCCTATCTATCTATCCTTGACCAAATTCTTGAGGATCATATGATGTAAAATCATAATGATATTACCACAAACTAAAGCACAACAAATGGACTAGGGAAGCATATACATATGATCTCAGAAGCCAGTATATATCATAGTCCAGATACAACCACAAAAAAATGCCTCCCAAACAGGCACCCTTCGGTTGTTACAGATGTCATTATAAATTTAGCACACTACAGGAAGATATAAAGAGGCACAATAGTGGAATCTCTAATACTTGCCACAAAAAGTAGAGTGGATTATGAAGCAAATATTCAATTTATTGATCGAAAAAACAAGAATAATTCAAATCAGATCAATATATGCTTAATCATGCAAAGCTAATTTTTATGAAAAAAATTATATAGAGTCATGAAATCTTAAAGATAAATCACTAATTCCATTTGATCAACAACCAATCACCAATCCAAACTGTTCACATACAGCTGACACCAGCATTAATCTGCTCAGTATCAAATATGCATTTAAATTAACCACAACCTTGGAGTCATACAAGAGTTGCACATAATTAAAATGCAAGAACAACAGAATCAATTTCATTCCAAATCACACTAGAAGATATAAACCTATAATTACTAAGAGATTTAATTGCTAACTGGAATAATTTCATACTACCGGTTTCCCTATAATTGCAAACAACTTGAAGGGCTACAAACATGCATCCAATAGTGGTGATATTTTTTTCTTTACCAACAAAGAAAAAAGAGAGAGAACAACTAATACTCATCAAGGAATATTAAACTAACTGATAGCATCATAGGGGTGTTACTGTTCTTAAGGATGGCCAATGCCCTAGCAGAAAAGATATAATGTAGTGTAGGGGGAACCAATGACCGATGAGCTTTGTTACCAAATTCATTAAGGTGAAGGATAAATGGAAATTGCAGTTCAACTCCTGGATACAAACTTTAATCTACAGTAGGAAAGTCATAGGTTTTACCTTTATTAGGTGGACTGGTGGAATACATAAAAAGACACAGCAACTCAGATAATTCAATATTACTGCCTATAGTAATCAACTTAAGCAGGAATAGCAAGCTATAGATCCAAGGAAAAATGGAAAGAAAACAAATTCTAACCATGAAAGCTTATACTTAATATTGAATGGTTAAACCTATTGTTTATATACTAATCTGTACACACTAACACCATCTTGTTTACTACAATCTTAGGATAGAATGAACAGGTATGATTGGGATAGGCCTTCTCATAACTGAAAGACAATTCTCCTATTTTTAAAGAGGGAAAAGCAGCTGAATCACTAGTAAAAGATAAGATAGATAAGCTAATAAAAGCAACCAGCGGTGTCTACAGCAAAGTGCAATGATGTTAAAATGAGTGTGATGATGTAACCACTCAATGCTACAATTATGAATGTGTGAAAACATAGGTTGACATTGGGGTGGATTATATTATCATGCATGTATCATCCCCATCACACATAAGGTCTCCTGTAACATCCATTCCAGGACCCTTATTTCACAAACTGCTCATATGACTTTTAACAAAAAAAAACCACACAGTTGAATTCTGTGACTTACAAGGAATAGTAATTCCAATACAACAACCTTGCAAAATAAGTGTGATCTACTGCTTTCCTGAATAATGGTGTTCATCTCTCTGTCTTATAACCATAATTGGTCAGTTTTTCTCTCCTAAGTGGAAGAGAACTGTGAAACCCATTTACCATGCAGAATATAAGTTTAAATCCACAGATAACAAAGTTTTGGATTCCAGTCTCTTATTAAATTGTTGGCACTCAGAATTCCATCACTGCTGCGCTGTTAAGGCAAACTATTCATAACTGCATGGGCATAAAATAAAATACTATAACATATTTATGCATTCAAAAGAAGAAGAGCAGTCACATTTAACTTTACCAAACTCAACCACAGAGATGAAATTATAATGCTGTAATGATCTGACCCACCACACTGTGACTCAACATCTCTCTGAATTTTGGTCACATATGGCCGATTTGTGCTGTTGTGTTGAAAATGATTTTCATGCCAACTTTCCGCAAATCACTAACGTGGTACACAACAAATAAGTAAAAATAAAATATATAATGAAAGCAATAAAGTCCGACAAGGATGCAAAACATTTTGAAGTTCCGCTTTAAGGTGATTAATTTTGAAGTTCTTATCTTCTATCTGGAACAGCCCATTTAGAGATCAGGTCCATTCTTGCATGTCAGACTGACTAGTTTCCACCATTGTGAGGTCACAACAAAACATTTTGGGAGCCAAATAATGTCAGCCTTGCAAAGTTTTACAAACCTCTATAAAAACAATCAAAGATAATAGAAACAAAACCTAAAAACAAAATCACGTAAAGGACTAAATGGATTAATCCTTTACGCCTGGTTTACACTTTGGGATAGAGTTTGAGGATCCCTATCTGTTTAAATCAGAGGTGGGGAATGATGACTCCTTTATGACTTGTGGACTTCAACTCCCAGAATTCCTGAGCCAAGATGGCTGGCTCAGGAATTGTGGGAGTTGAAGTCCATAAGTCATAAAGGGGCCATCATCTTCTTCTATGACCATAAAGAACATCTGAATATAAAGAGTGCAGAAAGATGTCAGAAAGATATTTCTTGCCATATTTCAAGGTTTTATAATCTGATGGTTTATGATAGAAGTATCGTCCAATGGATAGAAGTAGAATAAGTAAAAATGGTTTTAACAACCCAAATTCAACTATACATGCTCCATTGATCAGTCCTTATGTACTTATGCATATCTGGAAGCCTTCAAAATATGCTCCTGATATGTTTCTGTAAGTTGGTTGACCATTAAAAAAAACCCATTAATAAAATTACTGGGAATTCTCAAAAGCTTTCTATTCATTGTGCTATCAGATTTATATTATAAGTAAAAGTACTGAATAAGGCAGCCTAAAATAAATTCTATGAATGTAGAATGCAGTGCAGTCCCATGCCACCAAAAACTGTTCTGGAAAGTTTCGGCTTAATAGCATGGATCACAGTAACATGTTACTACTGGGCTTCATAAAATGTTAATTGGGAGATGAAAAGTGACAGTCCCAACAAGAAAAGAGACATCCAGAAGCAGAGGATGAATTTGCTGGCTTGCAAGTTTCCTTCATTTTGAAGTGAGGAAGGAACAATTCAAGAAGTTCCAATTTAGTAGGAACCCAGAACTTTCAGAAGTCAGCATGCCATCAGCATTTGTTCACAATTATTACTGACATTACATATTATAATTATGCCAATGGAGGCATTCATGTGCCACCAAAAGAGCAGAGAGAGAGAGAGAGAAATCACTCTCTTGAGCTATTCAGTAACTCTGCTGATTAACAGTTCTAATTTGCCAAGGCATAACTTTTGAGATAAAACCACAGTCTAGTAAGTTCAATTTTCTAACAAAGATTCGAGTCTTCTTATCATTGCAGTTCACTGGAAAATGAATCAGTGAGAAAAAAAAGTAAAACACAAACACAAAACCTTTATTCAGAGTCACTATAGTTATCTCTCTAGACAATGAGCAATGCATGTGAGCTAGCCAATATATTTTAACTGCACAAATCTGCGTTGGAGAAGGGAATTAGCATGATAATACCTACTGGTAGAAATTCTGTGTTATAGCTTGATTCATTGTGTCTATTTGCTCTACTCTCAAAGCTCTTATTAAAACAGAAAGCAATGACCGCATGCCTTATGGTATATTCAGCGTAACACCCTTCTGCTGATTTCATTGAATAAGAAGTGGAATAAGGTACCAGGATTTACAGTTTTGAATTATGCTGCTAACTTCCCTTTGCTATGCTAAACGAGATATGAATGTCCTTGATTTAGTCATTAAAAAATCAAAATGCCAGAATTTCACCAGGTATTCTGGATCAAATAGTGCTCCAGCTTTTGTATTTTAAATCACATCAATTGGTTGATCAAAGATAGAAGCAGTTTACTTTTACCAAAAATATTTATATATTTACATCCCAGATGTTGTTCTATTGTTATTGGTTATGATAAACTTTAATTACCTAAATATTGCAAAAATACTACTAATAATTTATATTTACACTTATATATGTAAAATATAAAGAGAAGCAACAATTTTATCACCAGGAAAGTAATGATGGAAATTTTATTAATTTGTAAATTTGCCTGTTGCTATACTCAGATTCCCGGTGGTTAATGGTGAAAGTATACAGTACAAATAAAATTAAAATATTTACAGTAAATAAACAATTAAAACATCCACGGTAAATCAAATCAATATAACAAAAGAAACAAACAAACATAAAAAGATAAAGTGTGGATATCTCTAATCTCCACAAGGAAGTTGTTCCAGAAGACAGATGCTCACTAATGATAGGCCTCAACATTTCAAGGAAGTAGATGTCAAGAACCAGTAACAGCTTCTCCTAGTGTTGCCATAATTCTAGTTGGAGAAGGCCTCTGCAAGTACCAAGGTGTTAAGCCTTATGTGTTTCCATAAATTAAAGCCAGCATTGTGAACTGTACCCAGAAGTCTAATGGAAGCAATGCAGGCTTTCAGCACCGGTAATGTGCTTGTGGCGATGAGCAGTAGCTGCACCAACTGCAACTTTTGGTCTTCAAAATACAACACATTGTAATAATTACAATAACACATTGTAATAAATGCAACACATTGAATTATTGTAATAATTCAAACAAGTACCTATGAAAACTTGTTACTATAGCAAGGTTGTCCCGCTGGTGCATTAGTCATAGTCTCCTCTTGCCCATCCAGGAATAGCTATGAGACCAGGAAGACTACAGGTTATGGATCTGCACCTTTGGACTATACCTCCCCATCAGAAGGCAATGCTAAAGTCTGCTGCAGAGTCAATCCACAAAGAACAACTCTATCCTGATTAGGTTTCACTTTACACTTCACAATTTCATCCCATCCAATTTCCAACAACCTCAGGGTACTGGGACAAGATATCATCTCTAGTATGGCCCGGGGAAGGCAATGTACAGATTTGCCGTGCAGACAATTGTTATGAAGATGACATTCTAATAAGTCTGTTAAATTAGCAGCAAAACCTATTAACATTAACAGGCTAGAAAAACTGCATTGGAGATCTTTTCTACCATGGCAAGGATGACAGTGAAATACTACTTAAGTGGGCCTTATGAATTTTAATTAGGGAACTGGAAGGTGTGGCAGACAGTCTCTCTAACATAAAAACAGACACCCACAAATGTGAAGTTAATTTGCTAGCTTGCAGGTTTCATGCTGATCATATCACACTCCAACCATATGGATAAGCTTCCCCAGCAATTTCAAGTAAACATGAAGAAGCAGAGGAAAAGGACTGTATCTTGCAATGCCGCACACACAAAAAATGGCTCTTTTCCTTTTTCACAACCACCAATTGAAACTACTTGCTAAAGAAGAAGTGGAACCCTAATAAAATAGCACGTTCTAATATGAAAAGAGAGGCACAGTCTCTGATATAAGTCTCTAAAAAGCCATCTTCTAGAGCAGGGGTCTACAATCTTGGCAACTTTAACACTTGTGGACTTTCAGAGTTCCTCAGCTAGCTCAGAGTCCACAAGTGTTAAAGTTGCCAAGGTTGGAGACCCCTCTTCTAGAGTATAATGGTATGTGGGAAAAGACCTTGGGAGACTGCGTTGATGCCCGATGTCAAGGGACGTGTCTGATAAAAGCTAGCATAGGAGCCGGATAGAAGTAAGGCAAGAAGCTCAAAGAAACTTTACCTAGTTTCTCGGGCTATAAGGAGACTGGGAGGGTTGTATCTTCAGACTCGCACAATTCTGTCAATGTAGTTTTACTTATAAAATAAAGCAAACAACAGTCAATGACTTAATAGCCAGCTGTCAACACCACAATCAACATCTAAAAAGCTACATACAACAGGCACCACATATAGGTAGTCCTTGACTTACAGCAATTCATTTAGTGACCATTCAAAGTTACAACGGCATTGGGAAAAATGACTTATGACAGTTTTTCAGAGTTACGACCTTTGCAGCATCCCCATGATCATGTGATCAAAATTCAGATGCTTGGTAAGTGATTCATGTTTAAGACCGTTGCTATTTGTATCCACCCTGTGGTCTAGCCACAGAAAAACAAAATAATAGGGAGAATATTTCCCTATTTTTAAGCCTATTTTAATAGCTTCCTGAACATTATCAGGATGGGAGATCATCCAAAATTATTAAAGAGCTTCCTATATTCACTTGAAAGGTATTGCTTCTTGACTCAGGCCCAATGTCACTTCACACTTGGTTATCTGTTGGCCATCAGTAAACTACTAATGATAATGAATCATATTTGCATTAAAGTGCCATACATGTTTTTTCCTATTTTAAGATGGAATATTAACAGCCAGCTGCAGGGGACTTGTTATAGCATCCCCATACCGCACACAAATAAAAGTCGGAGCAGTACTTTCACAGAAGGACTTCCTTTTATTTCTAGTTCAAAAGTCACTCTCCAACATCAGTAATTGGTGTGCATGCTGTTCCCACCTTGTCCTTCATCATTACACCAGCTTTGCCCCTAAGGACTTTACTCACAATAGAAATAAAAAAGAAGAAGCACAAGTTACCAAATTGTGCCCCAAGGATTTCAAGCCTTGTCACGTCTCTTCTGAATAAGCTCCATTAATAAGAGAATCCCACTTGCAGAGTTGTGAAATCTGACCACAAGACAAGAATTAGCCAGTGTCTTAAGACAGCATGCAACAAACACATGGCCAGTCACTTTGCTGCAGTATTATTCACCACAACTAAAACATTCTTATTGAAACAGAAGAAGTCTTTATTAAGGGATCTCTGTCCTTTGTTGAAAAGAAAAAAACTTTTGCTTTTTAACTTCTCCAAAAGTTATTTCATTTCCTAAAATGATACGGGGAAGCTCTTGATTTTTTTTTTTGTCTTCATCCTGAAATTTGCTTATACAATTCTTACTTTAAATAGAAAAGCAAAATATACCTATCTCTCCACTTCTTCCACTTTCATAATACCTTTGAGAATCTATAGTGCAGCCCCAATATGAGCAGGACTAATTGCCAATTTTCAAAAGAGATGTAGAACTGGGGAAAAAATAGTACTAACAAAAATGAACAAACAACGAGAATAAAAGCCAACTGATGCCTATTTGTTTTGCATTATTTTTCTGAAAACGGGGTTATTGTGGTGGTCCTAAGTTCCTCAGTTTCTTTGAAAATTAAAACCTCAAATTCTGTAAATGTTTCTTCGTTATTTTAGTCGGTTCGTCATACACAATTTGAATGGTAATTGCCCTTGAAGCATTTTATTGAAAATAAAATCTTATCCAGAAGCAAAGACGAAAATATACTTATTTTTAAACATTTTACAAAGTCAGACTAAAATAAAATAAAAGACATTAAAGCCTAATGTCTGTTTGGAAGGGGAAGATTTTACTCTAGATTCTAAATATAGATAAAGAGGATGTGTTTAAAAGGCTCTTTGTTAGTTTTCTTTAAAAAAAAAAACCTGAATGTTGGAATGTTTAAATAAGAAAAAGGGGAAACCTGGAAACTATTTTAAGAATTTGAACACAGTAAGAACAATATGTCTTAATCTATATTAACCTTATTCAGAAGAAATGTTCATTTGGTGGAGGGACACGTTTGTTGTTAAACTATGTCCCAAGCTATGGAACCAGGGAAGAGTTTCATTCAGTGTGTGAGAGTTTCTTTTCCTCTAATGAGAAAGTCCCTTGGGAAGTACTGAAATCAGCATTCTTCAGAGCTGCTAAAGAAAAGACATCTCTGTTAAACCAAGCTTCCTAGCTTCTCCAACTGAGAATTAAATCTCTCAGATGGAAATTAGGTTAAGCAGTTCATCAGCTCTTCACTGAGGAGCAAAGTATGGCCCAGAATGAAAATAGCTATACAATAGCTATAGCAAAAGCTCTGAGACAAAGTCACCGAAGGAAACACAATTGTCTGTCACTGTAAACTTCCCTTTACAAGAGCCAATTTGACACAGTGGTTAAGGTCCCAGTCTAGAAACTGGGAGAGACAGTGAGTTCTAGTCCCGCCTTAGGAACAGAGCCAGTTGGGTGACCTTGGGTAAGTGTCAGGTGCAAAATGTCCATACATGAAGGTCCAATTAAACTGATTATTACTAAAAAGCCTACGCATAGGACTCTAGCATAGAGGGTGGGGGTTACTGGTTTTTTTAAAAAAATATTTAATTTTTATTTTCTATATTGGGTTTTCATTGTGAAGCTGTGAGCTGCCTACAGTCACTGTGAGTAGGCAGCCATATACATTTTCTAAATAAATAAATATTTTCAATTAACAGTTACCATCTGACTGGAGTTAGATAAAGATCCATAGAATTCAAGAAGGGTTGAACTTGAGCTTGTGGCTATGTAAGGATTCTAGGCTGATCCCTCTTTTAACACTGCCCTCAGGTTCTGCCACTCCTTTTATAGTCAGTTACTTTCTCCTAGCTGTAGAAAGGTAAAGGTTCCCCTGGCACATATGTGCTAGTCATTCTTGACTCTAGGGGGCGGTGCTCTTCTCCATTTCTAAACTGATAAGCCAGCGTTGTCCGAAGACGTCTCCTTGACATGACTAAACACTGAGGGTGCACAGAGCGCTGTTACCTTTCCACCAAAGTGGTCCCTATTTTACTACTTGCATTTTTTATGTGCTTTTGAACTGCTAGGTTGGCAGAAGCTGGCACAAGTAAAGGAGTTCACTCTGTTACGCGGCACTAGGGATTCGAACCACTGAACTGCCGACCTCCTGATTGACAAGCTCAGCGTCTTAGCCACTGAGTCACTTCTGCAAAACCTTGCCAAGAAAACTGCAGGCACTTGGCCATGCAACCTTTGTGAATCAGACATGACTGAGAAGAAGAAAAAGACACTACCCTTATAAACAGGGCTTCCATTACATTAACAGCTAAAGGTATTCACTGAGGTATTCAAGTCAAAGAACAGTTCTGAATATACACAAGCAAACAGGTTAAATTTAGGGCTAAAAATTGTCCTTTTAATCAAGATGAGTAAAAATTCTCACGCATAATTTCCAGGTGTAGGGGCAGGCTGCTATGACAATAACACAAATGGAAGTGATGAATTTCATTAGAAAAAACAGAGAGACCATCAAGAAGTGAGTAATCTTGGAGAACATAACTGTAAATTAATTTTCAAACAGACTGAAACTACAATGTCCACAATTTTCCAATGCTACAGTTCAGTCCTTTTCGGGGTGACTGCAGATCCCCATTCTGGTTTTAGTTTCATCTCCAAAATGATGTTTTTCTCAATCTTGTCCAATCCCAATTCCCCAACCCATCTTTGAGATATGCCGTGCCTTTTCCAGGCCTCCATCTGAAACGGTCAGAATGGGATCCAGAGCAAAAAGAAAAGCACTAAAGGTTTTTCTGTTATGAATATCTGAATTGATATTAGTGTCTGGAACAGCAGCCGGAAGTAACAAAAAGAAAGTAAGAGAAATTAGGTGAACCAAAAATTGTGAGCAATTCAGATTTCCAATTTGTTTACCCTCAGTATTGAGCTGGAATGGATGAGGAGTAACACACAGTATCTCTGAAAAGAGCATATAGCAAGGAAATCAATTTCTAAGTATTTTCAAGAGATTTTTTTAAAATAAAAGGATGTATTTTGTACATCCCTTTAAATTAAAACAGCAATTTCCCTAATGGCAAAGGAAACAAGGTGTGGATGCCATGAAGCTTATATAGAAAATGAATAAGAATTACAATGAGTAGGCATGCCAAATTTATTCTTGGTAAATTGATTAAGCATGTTAATCATATCCTACAATTACCCGGTTCAACATTATGTTAGGTCCAAATCAAACTATGTTATTGGTTAACATGTTAATGAACTTTTCCTTAGATCCTTTTGTGACTAACAGACTTGCAATAATGCTGGTCATTTCAAATTAACCTCGTTTAATTCTTTTTTTAATTGCTTGGTGTAGTATTGTTGCTTATTACAGTATAGTCTTCTTGAAACGTAAAAGTCACAAAACAGTGAGAGGAAGGCAAGCATAGAAAGGAATACGCAGACTAAAACTGGTCTGAAAAGCAATAGTCTAGAACTATTCCATATTCGAACACCTCCAACTGGGTGTTTTGATAGCTGTTGGTACTGGTATTCATCGATAAACACCTCTGGAAGTGCCTGTCATTTGGGAAAAGCTGCACCACAGTAACTACACAACCCTCCCTCCTCCCTAATTTACTGTAAAATATTTGACCTCTCACTATGACTGTGGCTAGCACAAATCTCCCTGTGTTAATAATAGGGAGGGAAGGTAAAAAGATGAACAGCAGTGCAAAATACTTCATGCCACTGAAAAAATTGAGGAAGGTCAGCCTATGCTATAAGGCTCTTTTGAACAGACTGCAAGCAGCAGCAGCCTCTTTGTCACCAGCCCCAATCCAGTGGCTGAATAATCAGCACCCTTCAGCAACATAAGCACATTTCCAGATGGCATGGCTTCCTAAATTTCTAGATTTCGATTCTTGGTAAAAGGAAAGAGAAAAAGGAGAGCGTTCCTCACACCATGACTAGGAATGCTAACATTACAGATTAGCAACTACGATTGTAAAGGTTTGAATCTGCCCAAATGAGCAATTGGGATTCCTGGAGACCTCCTCCATCCAATTTTAAGAAGCAATGAATGCTATTGTTAGGTTCATTGAACCAAAAGAATATCAGCAAGGAGATAAAGCACAAAGAGATGCTCAACCAATGCAAAGCAATGGATGCCAGGTGATTGAAAGATGATTCCCATTACCCACTCCAGCAGTGGTTAGACTGATGGAAGAAGGAGGGGAAACTACAGAAGGGGATCGTTTTATAAAACTTGAGTGTGGCACAGAGGGACCTACATTTATTCAAGTGTATGATTATATTAATTTAAGCAATCTCCTCTTATCGCGGTGGCAGCATAAAGAGCTCCAATAGTGATCTATATTTCTCAGGTTGGAGGTTACACTTTGCATTCCATTAAGTTAAACGAATTGAATGGAATGTTTGAAGACTATGAGATAGTGCTGACCAATCAGAAACTGTCTAGTGAACTTGGCATACAGGATTCTGGATATCCCCATCGGAAGCTGCATGCATAAACATTGTTAGAGGGGGAAAGGCTCCAAAATTATACCTTGCCCAGATTTCCAGGTTATCTGTAATTCTTTTTTAGTGCTTGTTTCTCTCTTTGGTCACATTCACAGTACAGGTAGTTCTTGATTTACGATCAAAATTGAGCTCGAATTTTGATCATAGGAATGCTGCAATGGTCATAAGTGTGAAAAATGGTCATGAATCACTTTTTTCAGTGCCGTTGTAACTTCAAAGAATCACTAAACAAATAGCTGTAAGTTGAGGATTACCTGTACAGTAGTTGCTAGAGTGGTGAGAATAGGCAGCAAAATGGTTGCAAGTGACTAAATTAAATGAATAAACCAATAGCTAAATTGTAGCACAGCACACTTACAAACTTCTTCACCCTGGAACCTAACCAGAGGTGGTATTCCACAGGTTCTGACCAGTTCTGGAGAACTGGCAGCAGAAATTTTGAATAGTTTGAAGAACTGGTAAATGCCACCTCTGACTGGCCCTGCCCCATCTATTCTCTGACTCCCGAGTTCCAGCTGATTGGGAGGAAATGGGAATTTTGCAGTATCCTTCCCCTGGAGTGGGGAGGGAACAGAGATTTTCAGTATCCTTCTCCTGCCACGCCCACCAAGCCACGCCCACAGAACCGGTAGTAAAAAAAAAATGAATCCCACCACTGAACCTAACCCCAGTATTTGCATATCAAGCAACTATTGATTTTTCCTTTCCTTCCACTAAGTCACTGTCACCGACTGAAGAATAATTTTCAACCATCACTATCCAGACTGGGCAGTCTAGCATTCAACAATAATAAAGCGAGCTCCTATTACTGAGAACAATGGGCCAGAAATTATTCTTAAGTGGCCCCATTCTCTGCAACCCAATTGAACCCCATTCTTGGTTTTCTCCACAGAGACTCTGTCTCATGTTCCTTAGTCACATAGCAACCTTTGCAGTAAATTTCTGCACCCAGGCACTGCATTCAACTCAGCCTCTCTGGAGCCTACAGGCTAAGACACTTCCTCTTCCATTTTCTGCAGCAAATCTTATTGACGCTGATTAGCACCTACTTACATAAAGTCGTCCAATTGCTTATGAAAGAGAAGTCATTAGCACACATAATCCTTTTCACAACTCGGGCATTTCATTAGCAACAGCTGAGCTTTTCAAACATATTCGCACACCATCAGGAAACTACTAGGCATAGTCAGTTACTATTTGGAAAACCCCACTGTAGAAAAATGAAATGGGGAGTAAGCAAGACAAGGACAATGGCAATGGGAGATTTTGTTGGATGATCAAACAAAAATAGTATACTAAATTTGCCAAGGCACAGATATACTTTTTTTCCCTTACAGACTTTTCAAACCTCCTCAGTACTCAGTACTTTCTTTTTTGTGACTACTTGTATACTATAGGGAGAGATGTTGGTAAACCTAGAGCAAACTGAGTTTTTAAAAACTCCCTAAAAAATCAGCCTGTTACCTGAGGTCAAAATATAAAATGCAATTAATAGAATTAATAACAATAATAATAATTAATAATTAATAACAATGTTTATAACATTTCCTTAGCCAAAGTGATATTAAAGTGACAGTGTTAATGGCAGAGAAAGAGAAGAGAGAGACCATTGTCTTCCAGAAATTCTAAGGAAGGATTAGAGCTCCAGGTGGATATGACTACAAATACCAATAATCCAAACAGTACTGTGGGTGGTGGGGTATTTTAGCAGTTACTAAACAACCTGTAACCCTTTAGCTCATCACTTTAGAGATATTTCCTTAGTTAAACAGGGAGCAAAAAGGCAGTGGGAGCGGCAGCAACTTCTGACTTCCTGCTGGCTTTCCCATTGACTTTCCTTATAGGAAGTTGTCACGGAGGATTGGAAATGATGCTCACATAGTGGGCCGACAGGACTGAAATGGCCAAACTTTGCCAAATTTCAATCCTGTGGGAGTCACAGGTTCTGGATTTTGGATGCATTCTATAAGTTATCCCATTTGGGGTATGTTGATTCAAAAATGCCAGTTGCACCATTGTGCCCAGTTGAAGGTTACAAACAACCAAACAGATACAAGACTTTTAGTAATAGATAGATAGCCCAGTATCAAGTTGCCTATCCCTGCCTTAAGATTTTCTAAGCAATTATTTATAGCCAGTTAAAAGTGAGTGCACATTAAACTATCCAGATAATAAATGATTCTACAGAAGATTCAGATTCCTCCGATTACTTGTGAATTTTTGGGAAGATTGGTTGAGGACAGTGGTGAGATTAAAATTCTTTATACTACCGGTTCTGTGGGCATGGTGTGGCTTGGTGGGCATGGCTTGGTGGGCATGGCAAGGGAAGGATACTGCAAAATCCCCATTTCCTCCCAATCAGCTGGGACTCAGGAGGCAGAGAATAGATGGGGGCAGGGCCAGTCAGAGGTGGTATTTACCAATTCTCCAAATTACTCAAAATTTCCGCTACAGATTCTCCAGAACTGGTCAAAACCTGCTGAATACCACCCCTGGTCGAGGAGAATGGAAGAAGTTAGAAATAAACCATATCATTTTCTTGGCAAAATTATGGAAGTAGTCTGCATTTCCCATTAGCGATCAGTATTTGTTGCTCTTGTTGTTCTGTATACTCCAAATGGAATGTTTCCTCAATATAAATACTCTGAAAATGATATCCCATGCTTTTTTTGGATTACATTAAATGGACTTTATTTGTTACGAACAGTTTCGGCAATGCAGAAATTGGTGGAAAATATAATATGCAAATGTAATGACATTGATTCAACATGCTGCTTGTGCAATTCAAGAGGCAAGCGAAACTGGCATTAAAAAGATAAAAATCAACATAGAACTTTTTGTAGCTTTTCAATTCACACCGCACCGATCTGGAAATAATTGAGGAATGCACTCAAACACATACAAGGATCCCGAATAACTTTAGCTTTCACAGCTGTGCTGTTTCATTTTTATCACTGAACAGTAATGCCATTGGTGGTAATATTGTTTTCCCTTCTCCTGCTCTAACCACACAAACATAAAAACCGAAACTGCCCAATTATTGACTATTAATGATACTTCTGTTAATCAAACCAGGGCTTCCCACTATTTCAAGGAAACATCTCTTTATTGCTAAAAGAGGTAGGCAGACAGGCAGGCAACAAAACTGTCCCCTCAAGTGTCATGTGGCAAAGCATCTGTTGCCTTCATTGTACACTTGTCAAATATTCCTCCCAAGTGGTTATTTTACCAGCACTACAGGGCAACCACCAGCTGCTTGGGAAGAGTGCAAATGCTGATAAGGGTTCTTCAGCACACAGTTAAAATTTAGTACAGTAAATTGCGTGGGTGGATGGATGGATGGATGGGTGGGTGGGTGGATGGATGGATGGATGGATGGATGGATGGATGGATGGATGGATGGATAGAAAAATAGACAGACAGACAGACAGACAGACAGATAGACAGACAGACAGACATAGAGATCTTTTGTGTTATATCACAAATGGACCCTACAGTTTACATTTGCAAAGTCTTGAAGTAAAACGTTACTGCAATATGAACAGGAACATCCTCTTCCCTTTTAAACTGAATGCAGCAATTATGAATTATGGGAACCGCTGCCTTTACGAATATCAATGCTCTCCTACAAAACCACTCCTAGATTCCACAAACAGGCACCATCAGCTCACAAAATACAGAAAGCCCTCGACTTACAGCCCCTACTGAGTCCGAAACATCTGTTGTTAAGTGAGACACTTGAGTTTTGCCCCATTTTACGACCTTTTTGCCTCGGTTGTTAAGTGAATTGCTGCAGTTGATAAGCTAGTAATCCGTTGTTAAGTGAATCTGGATTCCCCATTGACTTTGCTTGTCAGAAGTTGTTAAAAGGTGACCGCATGGACCTTAGGACACAGAAATATTCAGAAGGATGAACCAGCTGCCAAGCATCTGAATTTTGGTCATATGATCATGGGGATGCTACAAAGGTCGTAACTGTGACAAACGGGTCATAAGTCATGTTGTTCTGAGCCGTTGTAACTTTGAGCGGTCACTAAATGAACAGTGTAAGTCAAGGACTACCTGCACCAGTTTCTCTTCACAGTTGCACTCCGAGCTGATTCTTCTGAAGAAAAAAAGGCATTTGATATGCTGTGATGCTAATGAAGTTATACTTATAGAGTATGGTCTGTGACGGCTTTTTTACGCTTTCAAGTCATCCCTTGAGACCTGGATAATTACTCAAGTGACAAATCACCAATGTGGGTAAAATAGCCATAACCTCACGTGGAAAGATGTCAGGTCCATTCCAGATGAAATACAGATGAGTCATTATTTTCAATTTTACTGCCCCCCCCCAAAGTATGATTATGTGTATGCATAACAATAAATGATAAATGAAATAAAATTTAATAATGTCTGATTAAAAAGAAAAAAGAAGATGTAACTCCAGAATCATTCTGTTTTCACCTACTGTATATACTCGAGTATAAGCCTAATTTTTCAGCCCACTTTTTGGGCTGAAAAAAGCCGCCTCGGCTTATACTCGAGTCAGTGAAAAATTTGCCCGAAATGGAGGAGAAAAAGGGGCGGGGCCATGCCGCTGGGTGACACTCGTGAATGGCCCAGTGCCCCTGTGAGTTTCCCCTCCCTCTGTGTCAGCGCGCACCGCACCATCCCCCCTCCTCACGTTCTAATGTAATGCAGGGCTGTCTTACGATTCCCCTTCCTCCCCCTCCTGCCGCTCTGCAACGATGTCCCACCTCCTCCTCGTTATGGCAAGCAGCCACATAGCGATGTCCCACCTCCTCTGGTACAGTGATCCAATGATAGGAATCACTGTGCCGTGTGTCATAGGAGGCGGGACATCGCTCCCGCGGCTGCACGGGACATTATCATCACAGCGGGACATCAGCATCATGAGGTGAGTGAAGTATTTCATTGAATACACCGCTAGTTTACTGTTTTTCTTTGAAATAAATATTCAAAAACATTATTGGTATCTATTTTTATTTTTGAAATTTACCGGTAGCTGCTGCATTTCCCACCCTAGGCTTATACTCGAGTCAATAACTTTTCCAGTTTTTTGTGGTAAAATTAGGTGCCTCGGCTTATATTCGGGTCGGCCTATACTCGAGTATATACGGTAAATTGAAATTTCTACTTAGGCAAGAAAATTATGAATCATATTGATAAACATAACATTATGTCTATGTTTAATTCTTTTGAAAAAACACACACACATACACACACACCACACACACACACACACACCACACACACACACACACACACACAAACACACACACACACACACACACACATATATTTTCCGTGTATGACTCCATGGGAAGATGTATAGTAATATATTTAATAAGTAAGTCAATAGGTTATTTTTCTCATATGTTCACACATGGTATTAATTTGCAAAGAAGCATTCATTCCTTTAAACAGATGTAAGACAGATATAAAAGGTGCTCTCAGATAACTTGATTCCCCAGACATTAGAAAAAAGTTGACACTGTTTCATTAAAATACATTTATCTTAATATTCAGGAAATGTTATATGTTTGGAGTCCCATCCCTGGGATTCAAAGATTTGGGGTACAGTAAATCCTTGGCAGGGACAAGAGAGTGTTGCACAACATCACTGTATTTCAAAGATATTGAGTAATGCGAGATGTATGAACATTACTTTCATTTCATACATTATTCATACATTACTTTCAAAAAGAGATTAATGTTCACACGACACACAAACACACACACAAGTAAAATATTTGGGTTATCCAGCTTAAGATGGTTACTATCTCGCATTATAAGACTGACTCACATGACTGTACCAGGATAAATGAGTGGAACAGGAATTAGATATATCATGCTAAACAACTAAGCGGAAGAACAAATTAAATAAATGAACAGGATAAATAACAAAAGAAATGATGACAACAGCTGCTCTTTTGAGTTATTCTATCTATGATATCCCTCCCCCAACACACACACACTGTTGTGGCACCTCAAAGATTAAGTAAGATTTTGTGGAATAAGCTCTGTAGAGATTATTTCATCTAATGCACGTCTACTTCACTTCAAACTTCTTTAAAAGATTCTGATCCACAAGAACATGCATAAAATGCTCCTTGGCCAAGCACTACCATCTGGGGCCGGCCACAAAACCTTTTAGCTCTCTGGGTGCTGTTGGGATGAAACACTATCTTTGACCATTGTTATACAATTTGACTGGGATCCAGATGACAATACAGTGAAAATACTTTGCATTGTTTTTCAGCAAGTCGAGTTCAGCAAACATTAAGTTGCAATGGAATATGTTATAAAAAGGGGTTCTGTTCAGTGGCAGCACCACTGCGCTTGGAACTGGTGGAATATTGTGTCATGGGCTATGGAGCAATCTTCTCTGGGAACTTTGCTGAAACTCTTTTCTTATCAGTGTTAAAGATCAAGCAGAGAGGTTTTTAGCAGACACAGATCAGGCACAGGAAATCCCTTCTCAGTACAGTGGGCTGAGCAAGATTATCTTTTTTTATGAACGGTCCAATTTTGTGACTACTTTAACTTATTCAGGGTTTAAAATAAACAGCCACAGGGATGGGTCTGGAGATAGGAAGTCCAAATTCAAAGTCCCTTTGAGCCAGTAAGCATACGAGGTGGTCTTTGGCAGGGATACATTTCAAGAGAGGGTGTTGTTCCCATCTGAAAGAGAAGAGTACAAAGGGAGGAGGGGTAATGATGTCCCCTTGCTGCTATCACTGACCAAAAATAGACTTTTCACTACACAACCTAACCTTGCGGGCATTAGGCTCTTCCTTAATAGCAGCTTCTCACTTCTTTTTCTCATCCTTTCGAAGCAATAGCACTGACAAAATAAAATATATAGTTGCCATAAAAAAGAAAGCTACAAAAAAAACATGCTCCTATATGCCAGGGGGGCTCCAAACTTGGCAACTTTAAGACTTGTGAGCAGTCAACTCCCAGTTTTGGGGAGTTGAAGTCCACAAGTCTTAAAGTTGCTAAGTTTGGAAACTCTTGCCTTAGAATAACAATTATCTGTCTTTCCCAGCAGAGATAACAGAATGATAGTTGAGACCAGCAGAAGAGAGGTGAAGATAAGAATGTCAGAGGGAGGGAGGAGAGGGAGGGAGAGAGAGGGAGACCCTCATATACTTTAAACTCTTGCTTCAACCCCACAACAGAATAATCTTGGGAAATTCTGATTCTCATAAAAAAGATGCTAAATAATATACAATTTTCCACATCAGGGATTATCTTCTAAGCAATCATGTTGTACCTTGCCTAGCAACTTTATTCACAAGTAATGACTACAAGTAAGATGCCAAGTGCTCATTCATAAAACATAAAACCCCACCCAGATACACAGAAATATCAGCAACCACTACTGAAATACCACACATAGGATTTCAGTCTGGCTCCTACAGAGGCCTGTCGTTTCCATGACTTTCTTTCAAACCAAATGAGAATTAGTAATCATAGCTGTGATACGATGTCTCAAGTCTTGACTGAATCATGCCACAGCAGATCAGAAAGGGAGGAGGAAATACAGAGGCTTCCATGGGCAAGGCCTGACTACATAATGAACGTACAGATTTCAGAAAGCAGAAGGTACATCAGCTCACAGCATCATTGGTTTGTACTCCATGATGAAGGGCACCGCCTGGTATGACTCTTCTCTTACAGCTTCAGGGCATTCCTGGAATGGTACTTCAACTTTATCAATGATTACTCAGCAGCAAAGTAGTCAACCAGTCTAGCCCATAAGTATCAAAACAACAACACTAGAGAAAGTTTTAGTGATCTCAAGTATTCTTACAACACATGTTTTTCTATTTCAAGGTCCTAAATGCAAATTAGTAGAGGTTGTTCTATTTTACTTTTCAAAAGGAGGTACAAGTAATACTGGACTTAACAACCATTTATTTAGCAACTGTCCGAAGTTAGAAGAGTGCTGGTAAGTGACTTACGACTGTTTGTCACTCTTATGACTATTGCAGCATGCCCCCCTCCATGGTCATGTGATCAAAATTTGGATGCTTCATGAGTGGCATGTATTTATGATGACTGCAGTGTCCCAGGCTCATGTGATCACTTTTTGCGACTTTCTGACAAAGCCATCAATGGGTTAGCCAGATTCAGTTGACAACCATGTTACTAACTTAACAAATGCAATGGTTTACTTAACAAATGTCACAAGAAAAGTCGTAAAATGGGGCAAAATTAACTTAATAACTGTCTCACTTAGTAATGGAAATGTTGGTTTTGATTATGGTTGTAAGTTGAGGACTACCTATATATTATAATTTCCTATGCGGCCCAGGATAAATCATCTTCACTCAATGTGGTCCAGGCAAGCCAAAAGACTGGATGACCATGATATAAATCTTACTTTAAAAATGACAAATATATGGCATTTAAATAAGGATATTCTGAATTTATGTCTGCTAAATTAAACACAGTTAACAATCAATCAATTCTATTCTCAATTTCTCATTGCAATAGTCAATGCTACGCTCATCTACTAGAGCCCATGCTATACCCTACCAATCAGAACCAAGCCTTAGCATCATTCTAGTTCCCAGTTTTGTGTCCAATTAAATATGTGCAGGTTTTATTCTGATTACAGCCAACTGCATCTAAATCACTTTGGATAAATCCATACTTCTCTACTCTTCTGTTCATCCAACTCTTATTAACCAAAGCAACATGCAGATACAGCATGTAATATGAAAAAGATGGAGGTTCAGATTCTGGAAATACAGAATGTAGCCTGTCATTCTGATTACATCATTTCCACCCCTTACACAACCCCCAGCCCCCCAATGAATCAGGCAAAACCAGAGAAAGAGGGAAAATATAAAGCAGAAAACAAAAGCATGCAGAAGCTTATGAACATTAGTCAGTAGTCCCATGATCATTGCCTGGCTTGGTTTATTAAGAGCCAAGGTGGCGCAGTGGTTAAATGCAGCACTGCAGGCTACTGCTAGATCAGCAGTTCAGTGGTTCAAATCTCACCGGCTCAGGGTTGACTCAGCCTTCCATCCTTCCGAGGTGGGTAAAATGAGGACCCAGATTGTTGGGGGCAATATGCTGACTCTCTGTAAACCGCTTAGAGAGGCCTGAAAGGCCTATGAAGCGGTATATAAGTCCACTGCTATTATACTTATAGGACAGGGGTGGGTTCCTGCCAGTTCTAACTTCTTCTATAGAAGAGGTTCCACAAATCTACAGTGCTGTTTAGAACCGGTTCCAGCTCCCACCCCCCGCCCGTCCGCACATCATCAAGATAAAGAGCAAGAGGAGGAATCCTGGGAGTTGAAGTCCACAAGTCTTAAAGCTGTCAAGTTTGAACACCCCTGGTTTTTTTTTCTAAAGGATTAGGGGTGCAAGGGTCTTGTAACTTGACAGCTTTAAGACTTGCACACTTCAATGCCAGAGGTCCTAAGCCAACATGACTGGAGGAGGAATTCTGGGAGTTGAAGTCCACAATTCTTAAAGCTGTCAAGTTTGAACACCTCTGGGATTTTTTTTCTAAAGGGTTAGGGTTGCAAGGGTCTTGTAACTTGACAGCTTTAAGACTTGCGTGCTTCAAATGCCAGAGTTTCTGAGCCAACATTTTGGTTGCTAAGCAAGAGCGTTGTTAAGTGGGTTTTTACAAGTTGGCCATGCCCACTGTCACAAGGCTGGCAAGCCACTCCCACCCAGTCACATGGCTGGCAAGCCACTCCCACCCGGTAACATGGCCGGCAAACCACTCCCACAAAGCACGTCACACCTACAGAAGAGGTTCTAAAAAATTTGGAAACCCACCACTGTTATAGGAGCAACTTCCCTGTATCTGGTAAATGGCATTTTCTAGAATTTTCTAATCTTTCCAGACAGAGTAATCATTAATAAGTTCTAAGTGAAGAAAACAGCTACGTCTCCTAAAATAAACTTCAATTGATGTTACTCTCTGGGCATTTTTAGTTCATAAGCTCCAAGACTATCTGACCTTGCATATAAAATCTGGGGGATGAATGTGACCTCCAAGGAGAAAATTGAACCTTTGAAGAAGGAACTTTTAATTATTATTTTATAGCCCTCGTTAGCTTTCCATTCTGTCAAAATGGGGTCATTTTATTGTTTGTATCTACTAATGAAAATTATGAGATGCCTGCTTTTAAAATGGGGCAAAAATAGAATATTTTAGTACCAGTGGGAACTCTTCCACTCTTCCACTTTGCTAATTTTCCTCTGCAGGGGTGCATTGAGAAGCTAGCCATAAAATGCCTGTCTTTACAATCTGACCAACAAAAAAAAAGAGGGTGGAGGGAGAAGGAGCCCAATATTTCCACAGACTAAATTGGCCGAGAGACAGGGGAGAAAAGGCTGAAAGCAAAGTCATTTTTGTGGAAATAGGACCTGATGTCAATTGAATGTAACCCCAATTAAACTATTCCTCGAGTAAAATAGCCTCTGTGTTAGAAGATCCAGTTCAATGTTTTGGAAAGTTACACTGATTGATCAAAGGAAACTTTTCCCACCTCTCACCTAGAGAATTTGGATTGGTCTTTAATTATTAAATTTACCTCCCACTTTTATGGTGTACACTTCAAGGCACTTTGCATAATGCTTCCTCCTCCGATGTTCCCCTCACTAAGATTCCTGTGGGATTCTTGAGCTCAGAAAAAGTATCTGTCCCAAAGTTCATGTCTAAGAATGGACTATAACTCTCAGGCTCCTGTTTTTTTTTATCTAACACCCCAACCACAATCTTGCAAAGGATTGCAAGGTAGTCATGTAAACACCCAGCCACCCAATAACTACTTCCAAAATCAGAGGCCCACCCTTAAGCAATTGAGAAATTTCCTACTATTTTTTTTTCTTGGTGTGAGTTTAAAAGAAGAGATGAAGTTTACCAAAGAGTAGCAGCAACACAAAATCACATAAGCAAAAGATGAGGGGATAATATGGCTGTTTTTAAAAAGAGAACTTAGATGCTTTCACTGAAGTTTCTTGATTCTGTTGTATGTTTGGAACTCCAAAGTCATTTTCCCTCCTAGTTGAAAATAACAGAACTTGCCGTCCAATAAATCTTAAAAGGTACTGTACCAAATTGCATACTCCCAATTTGTCACCTGCCATATATTGGCTGACAGTGCGTCTATGGTCCAACACATCTGGAGGACATCAGATTAGAGAAGCCTAAATAGAAGCATCCTCAATTGTGGTTTTAATGCTGAGATTGTCAACAGGAAGACTCTGGAAATGATTAGGCAATGTTCTTTATAAAAAGGAACAGATATGGTCCTTTTCTTTTCGAGTTTCTGTTATTTCCTATCCCAAATCCTTTTTCATTTTGTTCTGATTCACTTTAAAAATAAATCAAATGGCATTCAATCTCTACATTTTGGCAAGAGACAGCATATTGTGTTGTAAAACTATTTCCCTGACATATATATTTATTGTCATCCTGAAAGACAAAATGAAAAGAAAAAAAATGTACTAAATGTAAAATGTTCTGTTTAACAGGAATAATAACTGCAAATTAAGTGTGCTGTAATAAACACCATAAATACATTTTTAAAACAAAGTTTGCCAGTATAATATGAGAAGAAGTCAGATCTAGGGTTTAATAGGAGACATTGGTGAATCACCCATTGTGTGCTGAGTAGCAGTGAGCATTCACAATACGGAGCCAGTTTGGCCTAGTAACTAAGGCACCTGGCTAGAAACCAGGAGACTGTGAGTTCTAATTCCATAGTAACCATGAAAGGCAGCTGGGTGACCTTGGGCATATCACTCTTTCTCAGTCCAACTCATAGGGTTGTTGTTGTGGGGAAAATAAAGGAGGAAGAAGTATTAGAAATAGCATCTAGATTTATAAACCACTTTGTAGGGATTTACAGCCATAAGTGGTTAGCACATTGCCCCCAACAATCTGGGTCCTCATTTTATCTGACCTTGGAAGGATGGAAGGCTGAGTCAACCTTGAGCCCTTGAGAATTGAACTGCTAAACTACTGACAGTCAGCAGAAGTAACCTGCAGTACTGCATTATAACCACTGCGGCAGCACAGCTCTTGGTGTTCACCAGCTCGAGCTGTTTATGAAAATTATAAAGGCAATATTAATAATTAATCAAATAAATTTAATTAATATGAACACAATGCACAGAATAATTCTGCCCCATGTGGACACGCATCTTGGAAACCAATCTGACATTACAGAGAGGAGAAAGGAAAATTAAGAGAAAGCTCACCCAGGAAGAAAATAATTGCCACAAAGTTAAAGTCAGAGGAATAAAGGGCATTTTGAAAGGGCACACAGTTAATAGACACATAAGTCAAGTATAAATACTGCTAATCTTAAACTAGGCCCAGATGTATAATTGAAGGCTTGGCAGAAAGAAGCAGAATGTTCCAACTTCAGGCATTTTACATTTGCTCCAGTATAGGAGGTACAATAGGAGCAATCTTAATCTGTATAGCTCCAGTGTTAGAACAAGGGAGAAATAATTTCCAATGATCTATGAAGTCAGGATTTGGCATCACTCCCAAGTGTGTGGAAAATGTTAGGCTATGGGGGAAAACTAAAGCAAATGACCATGACAAGATGATTCTCAGTACCACTCCAGAAAAGAGAGAGACTCCATATTCACAAAACAACAGTCCATAAAGCCTCTGATATATTATCTTTGCACATACAATAAAAGCCAAGTAGATCTTGATAATTTATACAGGCTGCTGCTGCTGCAGAGGAAGCCTCAGGCACTCTGGAAATTACTTGATACAGCCATCAAAGAAACTTTAACACAGGCAATCCACAACTTGTGGGCTGCCTGTGGCTCAAGAAACTTTTTTTTCTTTTCTTTTTTGGTAGCTCAGGAGTTTTTTGAGTTAAGTATCAAAGGCAGAAGAAGAAAAAACTTGCATTAAGTCTCAAAGAGATTTTAAAATACTTGGGAAAGTTTAAATGCTGCTCCCAGCTACACAAAACAGAAAAGAAAATCAAACCCTACCAGGTCATCTATGGCCAGCTACCAAACAGCTGGCCTGTCCTGGTTTAAAATGATGCAGAGAAACCTTCAATACCCCATGAAGGACACAAACTAAAGAGCAGAGACTCTAAGCAAGAGTCTCAGATTAGCGTCCCTCTGGGTCATGATATGCCCTTAAGCTTTCTGCTGATAAGTATCAAGAAGAAGGAGAGGAAGGGGAGAAATTAGCACCTCCAAACCTCATATCATCCCTTTTCTTACATGCCTGACAATCCCATTTAGCACCTTCTAACCATACACATTTTCAACACCAGATAAGGAGACTTGCTGTCAACAACTGGTATCTGCTAAACCTCACCATCCAGCTGTAAATGGGAAGCTTGTTAATTATGCAAGAGCAAGAGTGTGCCGGAGGAAAGCAGGCATCCAGAGACAAAGTTGGAGATGGTAGGGAACCCTCCTTAGATACTACAGGAGTCTGCCTTTTTCTTTACCCCAAGTCTTTGTGTAGAACTCAGCAGGGTTGGCCACTTCTGCTCAACTACACAAACAACAAGGCTAATCGCTACTCTGGCAAAGGCAACACCTGAGACCAAGCATTAAAGGGATAAGTATAAGGGAAAACTGTGACTGGAGGGTAGCTAAGAGAACTTGACAAACTTTCCGTAATTCACTGTGATCCATCATTATAGATTCCTTTGAACAGTTTTCTAACCAGTTCAGGGTGACTTCCAAGGTGAAAATATTACTGTATTGTTAATCATTCAAGAATGGGTTGACAGCATCATTCAGCTTAATGCAAACAACCCAATATAATAGCCTTTGTTTTTGAGGTTGTTGAATTTACTTTTCCAGACACTGCTCTTTAATTAATGTGATGCAGACACTGCAAAACAGACCAAAAAATCTCATATATTCTTCATTGCTGTTCATTGCACCTCAACTGGATTTCCATTCATCCAACTTTCTCCACTAATTATAACCATGACTTGCTTTTCAGCCTCTCGGGGATTTCCCATCTTTAATCTGAAAACCTATTGTGCACTTTTGGCATTTTCTCCTGCTTTAGAGAAGAGTAGTAGTAGAGCATATGCTTTATATGCAAAAATAAATTGTTTTCCTAGGTTTAGTCTTCACTTTCTCCAGACATAACAGGGAAAAGACTGAAACATTGGAAAGATTCCATCAGTCATTATGCATTGTACAAACATGTTATTTATTTAAATCTAGTTCATTAAAACAAACTATGAGTAATAGTTTAGTAAACAAACCACTATTGCCTGAGTTTACACAATGCTATAAACCATGGACAATGCTGAAACGTAAGCAAAGATCTGGTTTAATATAAGATAATAAAAACTCTCTTATACTTTTAGTATAAGGCTGTCAACGCCCCAGCCCACGGCCCAGATGCATTGCATGCTGGCCCCACCCACTCCCAGTTTAGCAAAGGGGGTGGAGTGGGGAGTCCTGATACATCATGTATGTACACATCCTATCTGAGGACTAACCAGATCCCTCCTCTGCTGAGGTTTTTGAAATCAGTTATAATTAGCTATGTGGTTACCATCTGCTAAGATCTCTCCTCTTTTCCTCCCCACTTTTTTCAAGGGCAGAAAATTATGTACTGAGCTAGCACAGGACTTCTTGATGGTAAGTAAAGGTTCCCAGCTAGTCGTTCCCAGCTCTAGGTGCCAGTGCTCATCTCTGTTTCAAAGCCGAAGAGCCATCAATGTCCAAAGTCGTCTCCATGGTCATGTGGCCAGCATAACTAAATGCCGAAGGAGCACGGAACACTGTTACCTTCCCACCAAAGGTGGTCCCTATTTTTCTACTTGCATTTTTATGTGCTTTCAAACTGCTAAGTTGGCAAGTAACAGGAGCTCACTCTGTTACGCGGCCCTAGGGATTCAAACTGCCGACTTTTCTAATTGACAAGCTCAGCGTCTTAGCCACTGAGCCACCACGGCCCTATTCTTGATGGTAAAAACATACATATGAGAGTCCAGTTGCTTTTCCCAAAAGTCGGAAGTTACTTACATTTAAGTTCAAGTGCAGGTAGTCTTTGATTTATGACCACAGTTGGAACCAGAATTTATGCTGCAAAGCAGGGCAGTTGTTCAATAGGTTTCACTTGATTTTACACCCCTTTTTTGCCACAGTCGTTAAGCAAATCACTCCAACTGTTAAGCAAATCACACTGTCATTAAGCAAATTCTTGCCTCAAACCGTGATCACATGACCCTGGGATGCTGCAACCATTGTAAATACATGTTGCTTGCCAAGCAGCCGAATTTTAATCATATGACTGGGGAGATGCTGCAACGGTCATAAATGTGAGGACCAGTGGTAAGTCACCTTTTTTGGTGCTGCTGTAACTTTGAACGGTTGTTAAACGAATGGTTGTAAGTCGAAGATTGTACAGTCACTGAAACTACCTCTGTCATTATTGATATGCTGAGCATACTGCACAACCTTTTAGAAAAGCTGTATACAATTACCCTAATCCTCAACCTGTGACCACAATTGACCCCAAAATGTATGCTGTTAAATGAGACATTTGTTAGTTTTGCCCCATTTTACAACTTTTCTCACCATGTTTGTTAAGTTAATCACTGCAGTTCTTAAATCAGTAACATGGTTGTTAAGTGAATCAGGTTTCCCCACTGACTTTGCTTGTCAGAAGGTCGCAAAAGGGGGAAATGGTCATAAGTCACTTTTTTCGGTGCCATTGTTAACTATCAAACAGTCACCAAATGAATTGCTGTCAGGCAAGGACTGTCTGTATTTTCCAGACTCCAGAGAAGCTTTCTATAACCAAATCAGTGAGCCAAGGAACGTTTATTTTGTCTCACAAAGACACCAGGAATGAGAAACAAAAACATGATGAGCTGTTCCACCCATACAGATCTGAAATTTGGGTGTAGCAAAGTATGAAGCCAATAATTATTACATTACTCCTACTGCGCCTCCATATCCCCGGGGACGGCATTTCCTTTACTAAACAGCCTACCCAACCAGTAGTATGTTATAGTTCAGAAGAGCTATAAACGTCTTGAGGAAAGTAAATCGAGCAAACCTTAGTCTCACTGAGAATCTAATCAATGTTTTTAATTTTAGATGAAGAACTAACATAAGTATTAAACATATAGTAAGAGCAGTAAAGGAATAGTAAGGAAAATGCATAGCAAATAATGCAGAACTCCTACAACTTAACATTTAACTAAATGGTTTACAAAAGTTACATGCATGTTCTGTCTTTCCTCCAATAGTCTGCATTTAATCCTCATTCTTCCTTCCTATCAATCTATTTTTAATTATCATTCCTGTGAGTTTCCACATGAGTCTGCCTGTAGTTCTTTAACTCTTTCAGCTCTTTCTTTTCTTTATTATTCTCCTCTTTCCTCCCACCAAATGTTTTTTTAAAATGGTCAATTTAATAAATGATTTTTGCCTGACCAATATACTTACTACGGCTTGTCACAGAAGAGGAGAAAAAATGATTGTTGCAGCAAGAAACCTTGCATTTTTCTCTATGTAACTTTAGTAAAAAGAAAAATTAGGCTGGATAAGCATTTCGTAACTGAAAATGAACAAATTTAAAAAGGAAAAAAAAAGCGACTATAGTCCTCCAGTATTTATCTTCCTTTTGACCTTCAGCCAAGTAATATATAAAGAAGTGGTTGGCATCTGCATGCTTCAAGGCACCAGGTCTATCATTTTAAAGAGCCTCTATGACCCCCCCCCAAACTGCTTTGTTGTTATAATTCTCAAAATCTTAAGGAATGTGACAGTCCTCTGAGATGTATGAATGGGGTAAAGCCACATTACATCAGAAGAGGATGCCAAGCTGCTCCAGCTGTAACAAGTCAGTTAGAACGATTAAGAATGGTATATTAGAAATAGATATTGAACTGCTTTTATTGAACAGTAATGGATATTAGTGTTTTCAGGATTCCCCAGCTCCATCTTCAATGCCATTCATCATGCTGAGTTTTCATGGCACATTCCAGACTTGTCAACCTAATTAGCTCATGTATGAAAAGACTTTGAAAGGTGAAAAAAGTCACTACACAAATGCTAGAGTGTTATGTGTGTTCCTTAAAGTCAGTGTTGACTCCTGGCAATTGCTTGGACAAGTTCCTACATTTTTCTTGGCAAGATTTTCAAATTGGTTTAGCCCTTGCCAGCTTCCTAGGGTTGAGAGAGACTGACTGGCCCCTGGCCATCCTACAGGTTTTGTGCCTAAGGCAGGACTAGTTTTCCCAATTTCCCAGTTCTAGTTCAGTGCCTTAACTAACTACAAATTGATTCTTACCAAAATGTTTCATTGTGGCTTGAAAGTGTGTCTCTCTTTCATATCATATTACTCTTCTGGTAAGCAGCATCCTTTAAAAGAAGCATGACTCTAGGCTTCCTACCCGAGTTAATTTAGGTCAGAATTAAAAGCTTTGTATTTATGTGGAGATTTACTCTTCTGCTTCCCAAAATGCAGTATATTTGACATTTTTTATTAAAAGGTCAGCATGACTGAAACACCTATCTAAAATTACATGCCAATCTACTGTAGGGCTTAGGATATGTGTTTCTGCCATTGTGCTTTTTCCTTGGGTGCCAACTAACAATGAAAATCCCACTTGATGGTGTAACGTGTGCTAAAAGTTCAAGAGAATTCCCCACCACCACCATCACTACAGAGCCCTCTTAGAATTCAGCATCAGCTGAAGAATTATATATTCACTAAGACTTTTAGTTGAACTAATGTTGCTACCCTGTTTAATAGGTTGTCGTTGCTGTCCTTTACAAAGCTACTGTATGATTTATTCATTGATTTGCAGAATTTATAGGCTGCTCCAATAAGCCAAATATGAAGTAACTGTAACTTCTGCAATTACCCTTGGTGATATTGACTTGTATTGTTGTACTGGGATTGCAGTTTCAAAAAAGTTGACTAAATCCCAACTGGATGAAGCAGGCAGCCTGAATGAATTAGTAAAATTATCATATTCCCGCCCATGGAGTGAAGCAAATTTTACAATATTACTATAATCTATGGCAAAGAAGATGTATTATTAAAGGGTGTATTTAATACAGCCATGAGATCCTTGGTTTTTGTAAGTTTATCAGTTAGTGCTCTAGCATTGTTGATGCAAATCAGCCACCAAATGGTAATTTTCCAAATAATACACATAGTAAGTTAAAGATGACTAATTCACTTCTATTCAGAGGTGCTATGTCATTTTTAATTCAGAGTGGATGTCCCAATTTTCTAAACAGATCCGTAAGATCCTATGATCGTAAGCCACCTAGAATTACAAAAGCCCACACATTAATATATGTAAACAAATGAGTAGTAAGATTTTTTTTCCCCAAGGAAAGCCTCTTCAGATGAAATAAAAACACAAAGCATTGGGGAGAACAAGTTAACACCCACTACCGTATTTTTCAGAGTATAAGACGCATCAAGATTTTGAAGAGGTAAATTGTTAAAGTATGTTTTTGCACTCTGCAGACCTCCCCAAAACGGCCTGTTTTTTTGCGAAAACGGCCCAGTTTTTTGTCAAAAAAAGGGAATGCATAGCATTTAGCAGGCTTATAGAGTGCTTCTGGGGGCGGGGAGGGCAAAAATGATTTTAAAACGGCCCATTTTTTGCTCATTTCTGCCCTCCCCAGCCCCAGGAGCACTTGGAAGCCTCCTAAAGGCCATTTTTGCAAAGAGGGCAGGGTTTTGGGAGGCAAAAAAAATGCTGTATTCAGTGTATAAGACGCACCCAGATTTTCACCCTCTTTTTTGAGGGGAAAAGGTGCATCTTATACTCCGAAAAATACGGTATTTACATTAAATCACTTCTTCAACCACCAGAAGATGCAGAGATATAGGCAGAAAACAATTCCCTCTGCATCCAAAGAGTACCAGCAATCAATCAAACACAACTGGGACTAAAGAAAAACAAACTCTCTGAAATTTAAAGGATCTTGGATTCTTTTTTCTCAGCTATCCAGTCTCTAATTATTCTCCTGGGGAGAAAAGTATGTCTCTAAAATTTTGCAAGATTTCTATCTCTTAAAAACAATGGAAATGCTCAATGTCATGCAATACAGCTTGCTAATTAAAGCAGAGGATGGTTACTGCTAATTTGATGAGTTTGCCACAAACAGCTACCAAATCAATTCTTTAGTGATAGTCCAAAGGGGTTTTACACCACCTCAATTTACGCATTTCAACAGCGAAGATTACTTTAGGTACTGTTTTATCACTGTTGTTTATGTACTTGGAACAACAAAACAGCAGACAGGAAAAGCTGGAGTCTAAAATGACCCTGAAAATATTTTGTTATTTCTGTTTTGTTTGTATTGCACATCCCTAACATAATGCGGTCAGTTTGGCCAGAGATACTCTTGGGTGATTAGTGTAACAGACAGTTGATGATCCTGATGAGTACACTTGGGCCTAAATTGCAACAAAACCAGGAAGCCATGGAATCAAGGGCTATCACACTAAGGACATAATTAAGCAGCGTGGATGTCCAGGAATGTAACATCTGGGCTCAGACATCAAATTCAACAAGATGTCTTCAAAACCACTTTTGTGCGTCAAGTATATGCCCAGGAAATTAAGCCTAGATGCAGGGTATCTTGCTACTGTATTGCCAGAGACCACTAATGTACAGGCCCAGCCAATGGTAACTCCCAAATGAACTCCCAAGTGAAAAAACTCAGCATATTAAAGAACTGGAGGCTAGATGGGGAATCTTTTTTAAAAAATGTAAAAAGATTGCATAAAAACTGGCCCAAATGTATTTTTTTAAACCCTAAGATCTGAATCTGGGGAGAAAAAAGCATTTTTTTAACTTGACCTAGGAATCCTTCAAACAGTGGTTTTGTCACCCCTGGAAGTGGGGCTAAAGACTCGCTGCCCCACTTCGAATGGTATGATTGTTGTGCTTTTAACTATGTATGGTTTTTTATGTTTTTGTAACTCTGTTTGTATTTCCCCTCCCTTTTTGAGATGTGAGCCGCCCTGAGTCCCTTCTGGGAAAAGGGCGGCATACAAATAAATTAAACAAACAAACAATAAACAAACAATTGCTTTTGTGCATCTTGCCAAATCTTCAGTTTCCAAGAGGGAGCATAACAACTGAGGTCACCTGACTTTCAGACATGGTAGCTTTTTAGGTAATAGGTATGTTTTATCCCAGAAAGAAGTATTTGGCGAGAGCCAGTCTGATCTTGTGGTGAGGGCCTTGGGTTAAGACCAAAGAAACCCAGATTCAACAATACTCTTTGCCATGTTTTGGGGCCAGTCATATTTACCTCATAAGCTTGTTGTGTGGGTAAAAATACTAGAGAAGCGATTGCTATTTATGCCACTTGGATCTCCCGGAAAAAGGTAATATGTAAATGTAACAATTAAATAATAGATTCAAAGCAAATGCATCCTCACGTACAGTTGTGGTGAAGCCCACATGAATAAGTTATCATATAATCTCCTTGAGATACTTCAGCTCATGCTGCCCAAAAAAATCAGAATCAAAATGAACTATATAAATAAGTCAGACACCTTAAAACGTAACTATGAAATACTCCTCTTACAAGTACACTCTGTAAATCTAAAACTACTTGAAAGGTGTTCAGTATATCGGAAATTTATGTTAGCATTACTGACTGAAACATCTAATCTAACTTACTTAAAATTCCATGTTGCATACAAGTATTTGGATCGCAACACCCACCTACATAATCATATTGTTGGCAGAGAGCAAACTAAGGAAGTTATTTTTCATTTTTAGATTGATAATGTCAGCATGGTTTCAATATGGACACTCTCCAGATTCTTTTTTTCCCCCCAACTCCGCACAAAATGTATTGTAGGTGTTGTTAGCAAAATCAGACACCGCTTATGTCCTTATCCATACTTTTCTGACACATATGTATCCATTGCACGGTGACTGGAAGACCAATTTTAAATGACTACATCAGATTAGACTTCCCAAAGGCTAAGTTGCAAAGCTAACTGTGAAAGCATCTGCCAATCATTCACGGTGACTGATTATGAAAGCATCACAAAGCATAAAGATCTGTGATTTCAGGAAGATGAAACAAAAGGTGGTGATTAGACAGGGTACGGTTCGTTAAAGTATTATCACAAAAAAGGAGGAAATCTGCTTATTCACCTGCAACTAAATCACTGTCCTAGTCTATTGTTAAAGACAGTTACAGTTAATACTGGCTACTTCCAGACCATAGGTTTCCAATGCCGTCCATCCTTAGACTTATTCCATCTGGTAATTCAAAACAGATTTCTGCAGTCTGTTAAAAATGTGGAAGAAACCATGTGGAAAAGATGAAAGGGCTCCAAAATAAAAATAAACACACAAACACACAAACACACACACACACACACACACACAGAGGGAGGTAGAGAGGTAGGGAGGGAGACATTCTGCCACTCCTCAATCAGAAACTCACAAGGTGACTATGGGCCAATTGTTCTCAAATATCTCACAGGCTTCTTGATGGGATGGGATGGGATGGGAAGGGAATAGAAGGAGAGAGTGCTCCATAGACTGCTTTGAGATTCTCAACAAAAATGTTGCTAAAAATCCAAGAAATAAACATTGTCTCAGGACCTCAAACAAGTTCTGCAGATGAAGTGAGATTTTCTGGAAAACCCTTGGTCCATTTGAAGGATTCTGAACTAATTTTATAGAGTTAGTTAAAAGCAAACTGTCTCCAAATCTTAAATGATTTTAGCCCTACTGAATTCAGGACAATTCTGATGGGCCACAGCAAGTAAGAAGCAGAAAAGATGATGAAGATTTTATGCATGCTTAGCTATGGGGCATCTCTTATGTTAAACTACAGTATGCCAGCCAATGTTTTACTAAGCCAGGACATTTTTAAACCACAACCTGCTAAATATAGAGGCTTGTTACACACAACAACAATGACGAGGGAATAGTTAAACTCACCATGCTAAATGCAAAGCAAAACACCTTATAGTGGTTGATATGTGAATCTCACCAAGTTATCAGAAAGCACAGTTCCAGCTTAAACGTTGTTTCAACATCCTATCTTTTGGCATAAAGAAGTATTTTCGTATCTAGGAGAATTAACCATTTGAATAACTTGAATTATAGGTAGTTCTCGACTTACAAATGCAATTTTCTACTGCTAAGCAAGACAGTTGCTAAGTGAGCCTTGACCCATTTTATGACTGTTCTTGCCATAGCTATTAAGTGAATCACTGCAGTTGTTAAGTTACACATTTGTTAAGTGAATCTGGCTGCTGCGTGGGTCATAAGTGTGAAAAACAGGTATAAGTCACTCTTTTCAATGCCATTGTGATTTTGAACAGTCACTAAGCAAATGGTTGAAAGTTGTGGACTACCTGTAATTCAACACCAGGCACGGATGGAAGTATACACAAGCTCCAAGGCCACCAGCTAAACATCCTGCATCTAGACTGAGTATCTGCATTTAGGAATATATCAGCCTCACCCCCAATCCTAAGTGTTTACTCTGTGGCTAAAGATTTGCAAAGTCAAGGACAAGCTACAGTATCTGTTTCAGGACTTCGAATACCGCAGCAGTATCTTGGCACACTGGAGCAATCTATTAGATACCCAATAAAAAAGAATAGACACATCTTTCAGGAGCTCATTTTGGCACTGAAACCAAATCTTTGAAATACATTTGCTTTTCTTAAAATCTCAACAAATTAGTCTTCTCATTGTTCCTATCACCCATCTCCTCCCACTTATGACTGCAGGACTGTAACTTTGTTGCTTGTATCCTTACAATTTATATTGATTTGTTTCCTGATTTCTTATTTGTACCCTTTGACTATCATTAAGTGTTGTACCTTATGATTCTTGACAAATGTATCTTGTCTTTTTATGTACACTGAGAGCATACGCACTAAAGACAAATTCCTTTTGTGTCCAATCACACTTGGCCAATAAAGAATTCTATTCTATCTTAACCTATCCGATTCTAAGACCTCCAGTCAATAATTGTGCCCTACAGTGAGGAATGTAACTCGGCAAAAGTGGGAAACTGTCACCGATGCATGTTCTAATTTACAACGTGCTCACAAGAATGAAGAATTCAAGAAATGTAAAATTTTTACACTGAGTTTTTAGTGTAAAACTGAGTATTTTTAAAAGAAAGATGCAAGATAATTTGTTCCGCGAAGGGGTGAAACGTTATGTGATGGCAACATGACACGGCGAGTTTGACACCCGTGTCCTATACCTTCCAATCTTGTCCAACTGAAGTTTACATACAGACACAATAGTTTTAATAAAATATAAATGTTGTATTCAGTCTGTCTTTTCTCTCCTTTTCTTTATTATTCGCCTACAATTCCAAGCCATTTTGTGATCCTACTGATTACAAGATGCACCTCTTAGCTTTCAAAGCAGAAATAATGTCTTCTCTATTCAATTTGATCACATACATCAAGGTATAAACCTCTCAGCCTCAGCCAAGACCTCCCAGTTGCATTGAGAGAAAATCAGTTTTACTAACATGCAATTCAAAGTGCATCTTCCATCTTTGAATATCCATATACCCCCACCCAAAACACCAATGCATGCACTTTTTTAAAAAAAGATAGCTGCTAAGATGCTTTTCCAAACACAAGGTCACTAGTGAGAAACCTTGGGGGCTCAATTTTTTTACAAATCACCACAATCCCTCAGCACTGGCCAGACCAGCTGAATCTGCTCTAAGTGACAGCTCAGCAATATCTGGTGGGCCACAATTTCCCCAGCCATGTTTTCAAAAACCCACAATGAACCACTAAAAATAAGTACATGAAGCAATGACATCTTTTAAATTAACTCCTACTGAATTCAACAGAACTATTTTATAATTTCACAGTTGATGGTTTGCCTATTTTATGTTCCTTATTTTAAATTCACTAAATTCTCTTTTGCTAAAAATGAAGAAGCAAGATGAACTAGTGAGAAAAAAAAGAAAATGAATACATTAAACAAATCTGTGCTTTTTATGGATAAGAAATTCCATTTATTAATCCTCAAATCTTACTTGTGAAAAGAGTTTAACATAATGTTTACTTAAATTTATTCATAATGTTATAAGTATTGGAAACTGGAAAAGAATATAATATTGTAGAAGAGGAAAATATAGAATACATTCAGGTTCTCCTTTACTGATGTATTTTTCCCTTTTCTTATCTTGCTTGTTTCTCACAATTTTAAATTCTATCTTGGTTCTACAAGTCACACATATCACTTGCTGACTCTTCTGCTAATACGTGCTGTAACCAAATAACAAGGCCTTGTTGGTGTCATCTATTCACTCAGTATCAGCAAATTATTAGGCAATTTTTAGGTGAGGCAGATGACAATTTTCTTTTAAAAGTGAAAAATAGTCAGTTTTCCACACAGTCAAAAATGAAATGCCCAATATCCGCATCAGTTAATGTTTCAACCAGTATCAACAGGTGCTGGAAGCATGTGAATACATGAAGGCCACTTCTGTCCAAAGCACACTATATCCTTTGTACATGTTCCCACAATGGCAGACAGCACACTCTATTCTTTGCCCTCAATTGACAAAAGGCAATAGCCACCTGACATCCACAAAACTATAGCGAATGGTGAGACATCCTTATGAATAGGAAGTAATATAAGATAGGACACAGGAGTGCAGTTAACTACAGGCATTTTCTGTTTTCAAGCAACAGGTGTCTGGTCTCTCAGAAGGTTCAACAATACAATACCTGGATTCTGATCAGCCGGGACTGTCACTTCAGCTAGGACCTAGGTGTTGCTTTGGATCACTCGTCTAGTTCCAAGTGGTGAAAGCTGTAATTTGGATTACAATACAACGGCCTAAATTGCTTTTTCCAACTCTACAAAAGTTGCCCTATCAAGATAGATTTTGTCTAAGAGAGAGATTTCTCTACAATGTCCAGTAGAATAACCTAACAACTTTAAAAAAGAATCCTGATACTCTGGAGAGACTAATTAGTTGATCATGTATTATATTTTGTATTGATAAAGTTTTCAAATTCCATTTGAGTGGTAAAGCAGGGGGCCCCAACCCGTGGGCCGTGGCCTCTTGGCCACCAGGCCATGTGAGTGGCTGGCCAGTATGCACGCCTGAGCACACACCCCACACATGCCACACAGGCGCTACTGTAGCCATGCGGCCATTACCATCGCCACAAGCGTGTTATTGTTGCCATGAGCATCGTGCTCACGCCCAATTGCTCATGTGCATGCATGCATAAAGGTGCCTGCCTCTCCCTCCCTCCAGGCCACCAGAAATGTTAACTCTGGTGTAAAGAGGAAGATTTTAGAAGTCTCCAATATTCATTGCTTTTACTCTATGGTGGATGACAAAACAAGGCCAACTCACAAAATGCATTTGTTGTGCTAAGTCTGGCTTTAGATTAGGAGGTTGCCATTCTGCAAATCATAGTTACACAAGATCTGGTTTAATAATGTGTGTGAACCCAACCAATCACACTCTAATCCACAAATTACTGAACAGCTAATATGTTTTAATCAAATTCATTCCCAATGATGCAAACAGTGCTCGAAAACCTCACAGTGTAAGAATCTGAGATGTTAACCTCAGCACATGGCTACTGTCACAGAGAAAACATTTGAGGAGCTACATTATTTCCATTGTTGCAGCTTTCAAAACTACTACAACCCTTTTGCTTTCCTTGACTTCCATCTTCTGCTCCAAGCTTCCATGACAGCACAAGTGAAAAGAGAGAAAGTACAAATATCTTGTCTTTCAGCCTAGATTCTGCCATTTATATGGGCAGAAAAAACATTCAATCTCAAAGCAACTATTCCTTAGACACTATCTGAAAAAGTCTTAACTGAAAAGGGCTGATATACAACTCATGTTTCTATGGTCAAAAGATCACCACTTTCCTGAAAGGTAGACTTTAATCAAAGGCACAGTGAGCACCCCCAGTGATGCTGGGAGTGACTGACAGGGTAGAGAAAAGACACCCCCACACCATTATGTCATCTGTCCTCTTGATTTTTTTAGTCTTTATTTAATCTTTCTTAAGTTTTAACTGTTTTTATTATCTTTTTATTTTTATTTATTAATTTTTTATGTCACCCATCTCCCCTACAAGGTGACTCTGAGCAGTCACCCAGGTAATAACTGTAAGACTGAAGTCCCCAACCTTTCCATCTCTTTCCGGTGGCCGCAGTAGGAGGTGGAAGAGGGGAGGGTTTTGCATGCGCATCTGACGCTTATGCAAATGGAGCTTCGTGCACTCATCAGGCACTCGTATGGCCGGGGAGACCCTTGCTGTTAAGTCACCCATACTTGCTATATCAGTGAGGTGGCAGAATATAAATTTAATAAATAAATTCATTCTAGATTAATACTGCTTATTTCAAATTGTCACACACCCATAAATAAAATCAGCTTACTTAGTTTCTGGAGGCAGCCAAGAATGTTTAATTGTAAACATATGGCAACTGTTGTAAAAGGGTTTACCTAGACTTATTTAGTCTTAAAACTGGCTGTTTTTCTTTTCTGGCATTGTGGAAGAGCCTAAAACTAAAGATTTCATTCAGAATTTCATTATGGAAATTTTACACAACCAGAGCCAAATTCTACTTTCAGATGCTTATGCTTGAACTCCTAAAACAGCTCACTATGGTTGTACAGCAGGATTTTAAATCCTAATCTCTTGCAGGGTTTGAGAATAAATCTTCCTTTTCCTACATTTTTGTCTACTCTGTCACATCTATATAAAGCAGGGTTGGGTAACTACGGCCCATTCATGACCTGTGGACTTCAACTCCCAGAATTCCTGAGCCTTGGGAGATTCTGGGAGTTGAAGTCCACAGGGCGTAAAGGGACCATAGTTGCCCACCTTTGCTATAAAAGGCTCCACTCTTTAAACTGCGGTAGTGACTACAACTGACTTCTCTGGAATAGTGATTTCCCAGTCCTGTCTGCAATAAAGCCATTTCATTTAAGGAATCCAAAACTAAGAAAGATTTTAAAAAATCTTATAATAAATTAAATTTCAAGGAGGTTGGCAATTTTTTTAAAAAAAGAACAATGACTTAAGGTAGCTATGAGAAACTTTTTTTGTTTGGAGATGAAGAAGAAACTCAGTCCTCCCAATGATCCCTATACCCTTTCTCTCCTTTGTCTGATCAAGTCACAAGCACAGTTTTATCCAACCCATCCAATGAGAACTACAACCAATTCTTCCTATCTGTCATTCCTAAACTGCCTAAATTTGATTAGTGCATGCTGAAGTTAATTATTGTTATGACTGTATAAGCATCGCATGATTCAGGCTCTAAATTTCTGAATGTTTCTGGGTATAAAAATATTTTTACAAATAAAAGAAAATCATGAACATTATTGCCAGTCCATTCCTATCTATGTAGGTTTCCTGCATTCAGTTAATCATTTCTGCACAGGAGGCCAAAAAGAAAAGAAAAAAGAAATCCCCCAGAAACTTATTACACGTACATTAAGAGTGATAGAAACATTTTTTCTCACATCCAAATATTATCACCTTCATGTGTAAAAAGGATCAAAGACAGACTGCTACAGCTGGGTAAATACATTACAGCTGGGCAAATAAATATCAGTTTTATAATATTGGACTAGTTCAGACATAATGTAATGTTATAATTACACATTAGCATTAAAAGATACAAAATATAGGGAGCACTATTCTTCTAGTTTCATTTGCTTTGTGTTTTGAACCAGGATAAATCAAGATTATTTGTAATTACTTTTAGAGGAAACATATCCATTTCAGGCCATAGTTTATTAGATTGACTTGTTTAAAATAACTGAAATTAAATATAATATCTTTGTACTGTATCAACATGAGAGGAAGAAAGGAAAGGGATGATGCTTTTTCTCATAATACTAACAATGGTATAGTGTTACTTCCAAATACATTAAAAACAACTTTTGAGAAATCAATCACAGAGCTTGCCTCATGTGAAGCTATTTGATGTGTTATATAATTTTTATAAAATTACAAAATAGCTATAAATGCATTATTGTATAACAATTGTTACCAGAATTCTACTAGTCACGAGATGGTAACTTTTCCTTAACTCAATTTCTTATTTTCCATCATGCTATTGTTATTCTGCCTCACAGACATAAATTAGAAGAATTTATGGCATCTTGAAGATCCACACAAAAACCATCCTGTGACTTCATGAGAATTGTTTGGAATGATTACAATTATTTAATCCTCCCAAAGTGACTTCTAAAGACAGATTTAAGTAATAAAACCAAATTAATCTTGATTTTAGTCCCAAAAAGAATTATTCCTCATAATTATTTCAATACAAAAAGAAACAAATTCAGATGGGTTCTTCACTACTCTAGTGGCTGAAAAAATCAAAACCCAACTGGAATACAAGCATTTGCAAACCTGATAATGTGTCATCAGAAGCAAGTCTCACATAGTCTAATGGGATTTATTCCCATGTATTAGATTACAAAGAAATTGTAAGGATGTGTTTTACTTCCGCATAGCAGAGTACAATGCAATCCTAAACACATCCATGTGGGAATATTGCTTAGACATGCTTCGAATGTATAAATCAGCAAATGAGCAACGAAACACTTCTGAAAAGGCTGGTCTCAACATGTTGTTCCTATGTCCCCCAAAGCATTATACAATAATCAAATTCACTTGGTGAAAGCAATCATTTTCTTTTCTTAATCCAATCCTATCTTTTCTTTAGAAAGGAGACATTTTAGAAGAACTTCAAATTCTAATAGTATAACTATTATATAATCACATAGTTAGATTAATATATGCAGAAGCTTCACATCAGTCTTCTATACTCATTTGTCTGAATGGTACATGTTTCATGTTTCAGCTACAAATGCCTTTATACAAATGCCGTTATCTCTGTGGCTATTTTATGGAGGGGAGATTCTTTCCTTTATTGCCCAAAATTCAGACATTCCCCCATCTTTCAAGATCTGAAAGGTACACCAGAGAGCAAACACTAAATCAGGATATTTCAAGAAGAGACCTCACATGAACTGTATTACAAATCAGTGTTCTGGCACAGAAATACAGAAAATATAGAACAAAATGCAATTATGAATTATACCAGGGATACTTTACAGCTGACAATGAAATATTTCCCAAGCATGACACAAGCTTCTTGAGTGGTTCTTTCCTCCCTGTATGAATTTAAGGTTTTTCCAGACAAAAGTGACTGTATGAAGACTTATCTAAAAGCACATACAAATAATGCTTTCCTATAAAAATGAAATGTCTCCCCTGGATACATATTGAGTTCTTTTTCAGGAATTCTTTTCTCCTTTATAATTATTTTATCCAGCACATTCATGTGTGTGTGTGTGTAGACATCCCATGTCTCCTCAATCGTATCTTATTTTTCCTCTAATGCAGATTCTAGATTGATTCTGCAAATTAGACCTTTGGCTTCAAGTATTAAGCTCCATTAGAAAGAAAAGGAGTGAAGTGGAAATGATAGTGTTACACTGCAAGGAATTCTAAGGCAGTCCAGGAAGTATTTCAAAACTATGGATTGCATTTAAATACCCTGCTAAGGAATAGTTCACTTTAACTATGGTTTTGTTAAAAAAAGTCAGAAAAAGTCTTTCCAATGCACCTTGCCATACGAGTTAAAGGCTTGGCCAGGGCACAAAACAAACCAGAAATAAACCATGACAAAACATGGCATTACCTTCAGGCACCAGCAGAAAACAAAGCTTGTTTTATTTACTAATCACAATCACATATGACGAGCAAAAAAGTAAACACTCTACTTTCTAATTTAGCAAATCACATTAATAATTTTTCCTTGACAAAAGGATATTTCAAAATTTTTAAAAGAATTCCAAGCAGGGATGTGCAGTCACTAGAGGCAGGGGAGGCGTTGCCTCACCAGTCATGAGGAAAAGGAAAGAATTTTAAAGAATTTTTTAAAAATAATTAAAAAGGCCAAGGTAGTTGCTGCCAGCCAGACTCCAAGTCACAGTGACTTTGAGTCTGCTTAGTGTTAACTGTAGGGGGAGGAGGCGAGAGAACTATGGACCTCCTTTGCATAAGGAATTTTTCGCCTTTTAAGAGTTAAGAAAGGGTTAAAAAGCGAAAAATTTCGTATGCAAAGGAGGCACGTGATTCTCCCGCCTCCTGATCTGGGAACAGCGAATCATGCCTTGCAGTTGAGCGACTGCGCAATCTAGCAGCAGGAGCCTTGCTTGTAAAACGCTCCTGTGTTGGAAAAGTTCATGCTCTGAGCAAGTTCAACTCTCCACTTTGCATCACGGGAGCCGCCAAGCGCCTTTGCTGCAGACCCGGGTATGGTGCTGGGCTGGCTGCAGGCTCTATAGCGGACACAGTGCTGGGGCTTCGGCGGGGCTTTCCGAAAGGGCAGCATAAGCCGCAGCCAGGGCAGGGATCATTTAAACTTTGCATATGCATGTCCACAAATTGCAAAGTGACCAGATGCTGGCCTAGAAACAGCAACGGTCCACGGTGCCTTCTGGCAGCCAAAACACGGCCTGGGGGGGCTCTCTGCCAGCAAAAATGGGTGCAAGGGGTCGCACCTGGCTCCCTTGTGCCACATTTTCAGCCACAACAGTCTCCTGCAACCCAGACACAGTGCTGGGGCTTCAGCGGGGCTTTCCAAAAGGGCAGCACTCCGAACGCGGGTTATGCCACGGCCAGGGCAGAGGGGAAAGCGGTGGCAGCGGAGGAAGCGGCAGCAGTGGCTGATGAAGTTCCCGTGATGCAAAGTGCCCCACCGCCACCGCCGAGGCCGAGAGGCCGCCGCCCGCCCGCTGCCCTGGCACCATGCAGGGCTGGCTGCAGGCCGGGGCAGCGGGCGGCGGCCTCGGCGGTGCACTTTGCATCATGGGAACTTCATTGGCCGCCGCTGCCGCTTCCTCCGCTGCCGCCGCTTTCCCCTCTGCCCTGGCCACGGCTTATGCCCTTTCGGAAAGCCCCGCCAAAGCCCCAGCACTGTGTCCGCTATAGAGCGGGACGCATCCCGCCTGTATGGCAGACACAGCACCGGGGCTTTAAAGCCCTGCCGCTGTGTACGCCATAGAGCGGGATGCATCCTGCCTGCATGGCGAACACAGCGGTGGGGCTTTAGTGGGGCTTTTGGAAAGCCGCGCCAGGGACTTTCCAAAAGCCCCACCAAAGCCCCGGTGCTGGCAGACATAGGGCGGTAGACATATGGTAGTTTTTGCCCGCTTGCCTCGCCAACCATAAAGCTCACCACACGTCACTGATTCCAAGATAGTAGCACAATCAAGGATTACCCCAACTACACATATCATAAAACCAAGCAGCCTCCCCTCCACCACCACCATCTCTCACACACACACACAAACACACACACAATCCACACACACACACACATTTTTCTATTAATCAAAACTTATCTGTAATTATTATCACATGTTTTCAGACCTACAACAATCTCAAGACAAGGTGGTTGCTGCGGTCTTAATCAGCCCAAGAAAATGGCCTTTCCAAATGCACTAACAAAATTTTCTTTCTAAAAAGAGATCTTTCTAATGGCTGCTGGGCTCAACAACAGGGCCACTTTTAAAACTTGTATTTTTCTAATGGCCGGAGATTGGAAGACAGTTTTAAAGGAATGTGAGACCACAAAAAGTACAGATAGAGGTTTATTTAAAACAATATACAGAAAAAGACGCCAAACATCTAGTGCTGGTTATTCTGACTACATCCACTTGTTCACTCTTCAAGGACGCACTACTGGGGTGGGCAAACTTCAGGATAAACATATCTAACCACAGCTTTGTGCAAAAGTAAAACAGTCAAATAACTTCAATGCAGAAATTTGAGTATCAGAAGTATATATACTAGCACAGTAGAGATAAAGTCTGCCTCGATCCAATCTACTGACTTTATGGACACAACCATGCAAATTTTTTGATCAGCCTATGGAAGAAGCCTGAAACTGCATTTTCCTGGCACTTTTTCTTTTAATTTCCTGGTCCAGCTTTAGTCCAGTGTTTTCCTGGTTGTTTCCTCTCCAACTACTAATCAAAATCAGCTTCAGACTCAATTCTACCCAACAGACTAGCAGATCTGCTTCTTTATTAATATTTGTTATTGCCTTTTTCCAGGAAACGCTCACATCAATGCAATAAACCACTTCTGTTTACCTTCATATTTCTTTCTTCCTTTTAGCAATTTTATTTACATTTAAAACATATTAGCTACCGAGTGACAATTTTTATTTAAAATAAAACCTCGAATAATTTAAGAAAAGTGGAAATCCTTTTGTCACTGCAACAATTCAAACTTTGTCACTTTATTGAAGCTCATGTGAAAATCTACAAGAAGATTCTGCACAAACTCAATTAATGGACATGTTAAATCCAGCTTTTCTGTAAAAAATAGCACATGCCCTGTAATGTCATGGCATATGTACAAAAGGGGCAGAGTTTGCACTGTGATGCACATTTCATTATTTGTTTCACCTCGACAGATACCCACTAGGGATGGGTTCCAGCTGCTGTTACTGCCAGTTTGCTCAGGGATGTGCTTAATGCATGTTACACACTCATGCACAGTACTTAAAAAATGCTTCTGCGCATGCGCAGAAGCAAAAAACAAGATGGCGGCACCTATGGTGCCACTGAGAGAATCAGTTCAGGAGCGTGGCAGGCCAAGTTACTACTTACTCAGCTGAACCAGTCCGAACCAGTAGGAACCCACCTCTGATACCCATGTTTAACAGCCATGTGCTCCTTATATTCAACGAGACAGCAAAACGATAGTGAGATGGGTAGCCTATAAATTTAATAAACAAATAAAACAGAACTGTTTCTGATTTTCCTAGTGTGAACACCAAATTCTTGGTTCTTTGCTCTGCATATATTATTGTTATTATATTCTATGGAGGAATCACCAACATGACTTATATACCCCTGCTTCTCGAAACTGATCAGCAAAACACATCCTTGTGCCTAAACAAAGCATGTAGCTAGTTTCTTCCTCCGGCATTTTACAAATGATGCTGAACTAGGCAAGGGACAGGTGGAGGCAATATCTAAAATAGGCAAAATGAATCGGCTGCTGCATCTTTCAATCTTCACACAGCTTCTTAACTATTTTAAGAGAAGGGGAGAGAAAATCAAGTAGTGGGCTAAATCCTCAGGTCGTATTTTAAGAAACAAGTTTAACTGCTGCCAACTGCTCTACTTGTACCTTTTATATCTGCGCACCAGATGGTAACTTAGGAAATCCTTTGAGCACATTAGCTACACACACAAAAAAGATGTTGGAGCTCATCACCATGCACAGGGTTCCTTTTTTTATTTCTTTCCTGAGCTCTTAAAATTTTTCTTAATTTTAGCCCATAAATAGTCGCCGGGACAATGGAAACATTTTATCATTATGCATTATATTTTTATCCTGCCTTTATTATTGTTATAAATAACTCAGGGCAGTGAACATTAAATAATACTACTTCCTCCTCCTACTTTCCCCACAGCAACAATCCTGTGAGGTGGGTTGAGCTGAGAGAAAGTGACTGGCCCAAGGTCACAAAACTCATTTTCATGCCTAGAGCGAGACTAGAACTCACAATCGTCTGGTTTCTAGGCCAGCACCTTCTCCACTACATCAAGTAATAGAGGGCCAGAAAATCAATGAGGACACAAATAGGAATACAGAAGGCAAACTGGTGATGGTTCAGATATGGAGCAGCCCACCCTGCAGTCACGATAACTCCCCTATGTTGCTTTGAATGCCACAAAAGGTTCCAGTGCTTGGAAACCCAGTTGACACAGCTGTCATTTCTCTAAATCACAGGTCAAAGTAGGATGTAGCATGTCTTCTGAGGGCCATAACAAATGTTCAGTTTGGGGATTTGGGGCAGACTCATAGTGAAATTGTTGGGCTCAGTGGGAAAGGAAGATGCAAACCAAGGGAAGCTTTATATAGAGCTGGAGCTTACTCAAAGCTCCAGAAGATCCCATTTTCTGTCATTAACAGTTCTACAAAGCTGCTGGAGAAAAGAAGAAGGAAGGTAATGCTCATGAAAGGACTGGAGTTGCCAAAAGTAAGGCAATAATCAAAAATCTATAATAAAATGTGTACCTACATCTCACTCAATGCAACATGTCTCTGGGATATGATCCTGGAATTGGTCTTAAAAAGTAATCTGAATAGTCAGGAATGCATTTTACAGTGGTCTACTAATTCTATATCCCCTAAGTCTTTGACTTATGACCAGTCAAATTTATGACAGACACCCTCCCCCCCCCAAAGTGTTGCTTTTCTGATACAAAGTTTTGAAGAACACTTCAAAAAGTTATCTACATTTAATCCTTTATCTATGACAGGGTGCTTAAATCTGGCCCACAGGGCTTGCCTGGAAATAACAAAGGACCGGCCCAGGATGTCTAGCAGCCAAAATGGGGCAGGGGGAGCCATGTGTCTCCTGGAGCATTCTGCTGGTCAAAACGGGGCGCTGTTTTGGCCGGCAGAGTGCTGCAGCAGGCGTCTGTTCTCCCCCCCCCCCCCCTTCATCCCTTCAAAGAAATGTTGAAAAATAGACCCAGAGATTTACAGGCAAAGTCTGAGGTGCGTGCTTAGGTGTAGCAAGAATTACAGAAAAATCAAAGCCACCCTTGAGGATTAAAACTACTTCCCCATGTTTTTTTTAAAGCCCTTCCTTTCATTGCTAAAGAACCTTCTTTCTCAAGTTATTGGATCTTTTACAGAATTACAATTACAGAAAATGGTCTAGAAGGAGAAAGACAGCCTTCTGTTTTTTGTTGAAAAGGATATGAAAACGTGGCTGAGAAGCATCTCTATTCAACAGCCACTATTCCTTCTAGCCAGCCTTCTACCAATACTGTTGTTCCCCCTCCCCACTCTGATCACAGCACGACACAATTGTTCTTTGTCTTCAGGACAATGTAATCAACCAGGCATTTGTTGGATCAGTGTGTGTGTGTGTGTGTGTGTACGGGCGCACATGATTAATAAGGGACGCATTTCTGTCCCTTGCTGTGGTCAATTTAGGGATTTCACCAGGAAGGGCAAGAAAGCAATCACTGTCCTTATTATCTATATTCAGATTTGAAACCTTTGACATCAAACGTAGAAACTCCATGAATAATAGCTGCTCAGAGGCATTTCCCACACGAATTGCCAACGATCAGTCAGAGTGTTCAATGATACTTGCTAGCTTTATTTTACAAAAACATTGTATTAGAGCCTAATGTTGATTTTAGAAACTGTTCAGGAAAATATTGCCTTTGGCCTCAAATAGATCCAGCACCTGCTTAAATAAGGAAGGTTAGTCCACTGGAATGATTCCATTGCGGTTGCTTTCAACCACTTTCCATTGTTCTGCCGGTGTCTACTAAGTAAATAGTTTCCTTATAGAAAATAAATTGCATCAAAACAACACATAAGGAAGAGAATCTGGTTCACGGTAGCCTCATTTGGCATACATCTGGCGTGGAATTCATTCATTCCATGAAGACTCCACAGTCTTGTCACTCCACTTATTCAATAATATAAAAACCAAGTCAAGACTACATGACCTGCTACAGGCCTATGCACATTTACTTGACATAAAGCATCACTGTGACTGAGCTGACCAATAAACATGTAAAGGAGCAAAATATACCTAACAAAGTAAACACAAAGGACTTAAGGAAGTTTAATCACAAGGGCTACATTAAAAGGTTGCTCTTACAGCTACTTGGCCAGCAAAATTTGTCTTTTAAATTATGTTTTCTTGTTTGGTATACTGTTACTGCCTGTGCCCGCCTTTTTCAACTTTGATGCCATCCAGATAAATGGATTTCAACTTCCAATGATCATACTAGCTATGGAATTCTGGGAGTTGAAGTCCAAAACTATGGAGGGCATCCAGTTAAGGGAGTAAGAATTACAGCAATGAGGTATGTGTGCAAGTAAAATTTTTATTCATATTTTTTTCCATAAATACAAATGATAATTCCCCTGAAAGTTAAGAAAAAAGATAAAAAATACATGCAGAAAAAGAGAGATACTAGATAAAATGTAATGCAGTCACAAACAAGCTTATTTTCTCTCCTCCCCCTTTATGATTTCACCCATGTTTTTCTTCTCCTTGCATTCAACCTTTTTTAATTAATGAAAACAGAAAATCACCCAGGCAATTTTTCACAAAATGTCCATCAAGGTTTTCAATCCTTTTATGAAAGTACTTATTAATTTATCCCTGATTAAGCAAATCTATTTTGCATTCCTTCTTCATAGGCAATCTTCTAATAGATGCTTATTTGGGCAAAATTAACTTGATGTTGAAGTACTGTTGTGTAACTTATCATCTTCTTACTAAAGTGCACAGGTATATCTCTTAAAACATGTTTTATCTTTACATTTTTGCTAACGTTGTGCACACTATCCACTTCTATACCCTCATCTTCCTCCTCCCATTCCATAAATTTTATTAAAACCTCAACAGCTCTCTCCTTAATGTCTTCCAAAATTACTCTCAATTTTGGACAAATGTATTTCTCCCTTTACTCATTTTTGAGTAATTTTTGAGAAAAATTTGCTCATTTTTCAGCCAGTAAAGTTGTCACTGACTTTATAACATTCTTTTTGCATTCCTCAAACATTCTTTGTAACATATAATCCTTGTACTTATTTATTTCTGTTTCCCCTTATTCATGTTCCAGGTCTTAGGCACACTCACCAGAAGGTCTAATTACTCTGCTGTTCTGAAGATCTCTATAGCTTTGAAATAATTATAATTCAAATGGAGTTAGATCAGACCCAGTGACTTTTACAGAGGTCACTGGCTGAGGTTACAAACATGATCTTTCTTCTTCAGAGTAGTGACTCTGCAGGCTTCCTCACAAGAAACTGCCTTTTTAGTTGTCTTCCAGTGTTATCCCTGCTCTTCATTTTTTCCCATCTAGAAGCCAGCTATACCAATGTTATTAAAGCCACAAGTTATAAGCATTTCTTCCGTGAATTAATGATAATGTTTCATTGAATTAATTGGCACTTTCTTCTAAGAAAACACAGAAGAGCTCTACTTACTCAAGTTTGAACAGCTATCCTCTTAGTAAAGAGATGTGTACATTCAGCATACAGATGTACCTATTGCATGATGCTGGGAATTATTAATTATAGACAAACCACTGCTCAAATTCTGAGACCTATTCAGATATAAGTCCAACCCTGAGAAACAACTATAAAAATGGAAGAAAAAAGTGAAAAGTGTAATTGTAATTGGTTTTGTTTTTTAAAAAACCTTTACACCTTCTTTGGATTATGGCCATAGATTCATAGATAAGGATACTAAAAGCAAAGAGAAAAACTCAACAAAATTCTTAAGAAGAGAGGGGTTGCTTCTTTATGTAGAAAATCCCACAAAAGAGCTGAGATAAAGAATTCTGCTTCAAAAATCTGTGAGCTTTGGCTTTACTTAAAAAAAGCAAATCTGCCAAGAAAAATGCAATTTTCAGCATGTCATATTCTTACGGTTCAAAATGTCAAAAGAATTTTTTATCCATTACCTGCACTAAGACTAGCTGCCAGAGAAACCATTATAAAATATTATACAACTTTCAGAAGAGGTCTCTTATACAAGGAACAAGCAGCGATCTCGTATATTATATTACACAGCTTATGTGCAAGAACTTATAGGCAGAAAAATAAAAATGTATGATGACACAACTGATCTTTACAAATCTAACAAAAATGCTTTATTTTACTTATGTATTTACTCAATCTTTTTGGCTGCTTATCTCAAACAAGTAAACTCTGGGAGGCAAAAATCATAAAACCAATTAAAGAACAATTACAATCACAATACAAAAATAAAAATTAAATACATACGACAACAGTGTATTACAATTCATAGTATAATTCATAGAATAATGCAGGAAACAGGGACCTTCATACATTCAGGATCTCAGGTATAGACACATAATCAGGTTTCGGAGTTTCAACTACACACACACACCCCAGTCATATGATCACATTTTGGTGCTCAACCGGCCCACAATTACAGCTTTTTGCAACATCCCACAGCCACATGATGGCCATTTACAACATTTTCATTGAAAACTGGTGTTTATTTTGTGTTGGGTCGGATCGGTCATGTGATGACTTCCTTTACAACTGTCACAATTTACAACTGTAATGGGAAGTTTCTATTATGGTTATAAGTTGTATGAAAAAGGCTTATATTTCTTTTCTTCTCCCCCCGCCCCACCCCCGACTTGATATGCACCTGTGCCTGAAAAGTACAATATACCTTGCTTAAGTCTTCTGTTGTTAGATGTCACATTTTTCCAATTATATTTATGTGTTGGCTATCCATGGATACTTATTTCGGGCAGATGCCTATGCAGTGCCACTCCTAAGTCAATTAAAGAGGGACAGTGTTTCATGAGAACCAAGTTTAGTAGAAAAGAGAACACAATTTTCATTTCCCTTTCCAATCTAGATCAGACTCCCCCAGAAAGATCATGGTGTTCACGAGATTAGAATGCTGGGCTGATGATCAGCAGACTCATGTTTGAGACCCAGTTGCTGGCTGGGATGGGATGAACTCCTGTCACACCCTCCAGTTTCTGCCAACCCAGCAGTTTGAAAGCAGGCAAGTATATAACTGGATACCACTTTAGTGGGCATGGGAAAATTGGCATCCCCCAGGGAACGGTGATTTAATCCTTTCAACCTGCTTCAGTGCTCCTGACATAACGATAGTGATAGCTTTCCCTGAACAGGTGCTAGTCAATTCCCATCATCTCCTGTCCATTGTGAAAGAAGCAAGACAAGAGTAAGTCTTACACCTCTACAGGACACCATATTGGGAAAGTCAATTCTGGACCAAGTACTAATTGGTGAATTATTTACTTGGGAGAGGCTAAACAAAAGGAGGAAGGGTAGGAGACATACCCATTCTTACAATGGCAGAGACAGCAGATAATGGCTGCAACAAATGACTGTCACCCTCCTAATGAGGATCCTACTTTCCAACAGGGACAAGATGCTGGAGCCAACACTGTGCTGCCCTGTGAAAAAGTAACAATACTCCAGTGTTTTCTTCCCCTTTGGGAATTAGTATAAGACGTTCAGTTACAAGCACTTGTTTGCCAAAGGGAAGAAAGGGTTTCAATTCTTCCTTGCGCTTTTGTTTCAATGGCTCACAACTGTCACTGCAAATCTTTCCTCTTGTCTTGGATACAGTGATTAAGAACCTATTGTGTCAGGCAACAAGCCAGCATCCTACTTCTGCCTGGCGCCTTCTACCAAGGCAGCAAGCAGTGCCAGGTTCTCTATGAAATCTTTTGGGCAAACAACATTCCCACATGGCTGAAAGAGCAGAGAAGATGCTAGCTGTCATTCCTGGCTCCCAGGAACCCCTAACTAGCCCAGTTCCCCTTTCTCATGGAGAAAAGAAACATCCCCAAGTCAGACTCTAATGAACTTTTTCCACTAGGAAAAGGTATTTACTACAACAGAATCTTACATCCAATTGTTAACAAATTAGGACTCTATAAAGCAAGACAAAGAATTATCTTGAAAAGTGTGTCAGCCCATGCAGAGCATCTCTCCTCAAAGCATGAAAGCAGGACATCCTCTAGAAGGCTTGTACCACTATTTTGTTGCATAAAAGTTGAATAATCTGAGAAATCTGGATTGGATAAACAAATAATGCTAACCATCTGCAGTGGTTCAAAAGGCTCAGCCATAAGGACCCGTAGCACCGTGGGAAGGTGCCACGTAGGAAACCTGTGGACTGGTGGTGGACGAAGGTGGGCCGCCCCCTTGAGGAACCTCTTAACTAAGGGCAAATGAGGTAGCGGAGTGGGCCCCTCCCCAGGTAGCACAGTGGCCAGTGCCGCCAACTGTCTCCTAACAGTGGCTAGGGAGAGGCCCTTGTCCAGACCCTCCTGGAGGAAATCCAGTACTTGAGGGACCGTGGCCCTGGAGAGGGTCACGTGGGCGGCCTGGCACCAGGAGACAAATGTCTCCCAAGTGGAATCGTAAATTCTGTTGGTTGACTGTCTGCAGGGGTTCCACCACAAAACCGCGCTCGACTAAACCGCGCCCGACTAAACCGCATCGCTGACGTCATCAACAGGGCGACAACAGCACGGTGACAGAAGCACGCTGTAAACCCTAAACCTAAAATTAACCCCTAAACCTAAACCTAACCCCCCTAAACCTAATCCTAAACCTAACCCTAAACTTAACCCTTAACCTAACCCTAAACCTAACTCTAAACCTAACCCTTAACCTAACCCTAAACCTAATCCTAACCCTTAACCTAACCCTAACCCTTAACCTAACCCTAAACCTAACCCTAACCCTTAACCTAACCCTAAACCTAACCCTAAACCTAACCCTAAACCTAACCCTTACCTTAAGTTAAATCGGCTTGCTTTCAAAGCGCTATTTAAAGCGCCCTTCTTTCTCCGTGCTGGCTGTTGTCGCCCTGTTGATGACGTCAGCGACACGGTTTAATCGGGTGCGGCTTAGTCGAGCGCGGTTTTGATGGGTCACGTCTGCAGGAGGCCTCGATGGTTCTGATCACCTTCTGAGACAGGAGGGCGCCTCTCAGGCGCTCCCGCTCAATCTCCACATGGCCAGTTGGAGCCACTGTGGATCTGGATGGACCAACTTCCCCTGTAGCAATCTCACCTCCCCCAGGGAATCCTCCACGGTCTCCCTGCCGACAGACTCAGCAGGTCCGCGAACCAAGCCCTCCTGGGCCAGTAGGGGGCCACTAGGATTACTTTGGCTTGCTCTCTGACTACCTTCTGGATGACCCCGGGAAGGAGAGGTATACAGCAGTCCGACCGGCCACTTGGAGTGAAGGGTGTTGACCTCCTCCATTCCACGAGCTGGGAACTGAGAGAAGAACCGTGGCAGCTGAGCGTTGGATGGAGTGGCAAACAGGTCCACCACCAGTCTCCCGAACCTCTAGCAGATCCTCTGGAAGAGCTTGGACAGACTCCACTCTCCATTGTCTATCGTCTCCCGGCTCAGCCAGTCCGCCTGATGGTTGTCGACGGCGGTGATGTGTTCCGCTCGGATTGAGCGCAGGTGCTTCTCCGCCCAGTATCCCAGCAACATTGCCTCGGTGTGCAACGCCCTGGATTGTGTGCCCCCCTGTTGATTGATGTGTGCCTTTGCTGCAACGTTGTCTGTTAAGACGAGGATGTGGTGACCTTCTACTGAGGTTTCGAACTGTCGTAGGGCAAGATGGACTGTCAGAAGCTCCAGCCAATTTATGTTGTGTTGAAGGTCTTTCTTTGACCACTGGCTCTGTGCCAGCTAGGAGCCTAGGGTCGCCCCCGCCCCCCCAACCAAACAGGCTGGCGTCCGTTGTCAGTATGAGGCGCTCTTGTTCCCTGAATTCGCAGCCCTTGAACAAAGCTGGGGACATCAGCACCTTGAGCATCAAGTTGCTGGAATCAGCCCTCTGATATTGCAGCAGCCTCCATTGGAGTGTCCTGGAATATAGTTGCGCCCACGGAACCACTTCGATGCATGAGATGAACTCTCCCAGCAAGCTGAAAAGAAGGGCTACGGGAACACAACGATCCTTCTGGATCTGGTTAATTAACTTCGACAAGCTGGACCTGCAGTCCGGGGAAAGAAACACTCGACCCAACCAGGAATCAATCACCGCCCTCAGGTGTAGGATTCGGGTGGATGGGGAGAGAGTACTCTTCTCAAAATTATTCGAGAACCCTAAGCCCTGAGGGTGTCAATGACCTGCTGAAGGTCTGACCTAGTCTGAGAAGGAGGCGCCCCCTGGACAAGGATGTCATCCAGGTAGCAGAAAAGCCTGATGGGAATCTCCCTCAGATGGGCGGCCACTACCGTTAACACCTTGGTAAAGGTACTGGGGGCCAAAGCCAACCCAAACGGTAGATCCCTGTACTGGTAGTGAAGACCTAAGAAGGAGAAACGGAGAAAACGCCTATGCTTGGGGAGGATGGGGATGTACAGGTAGGCCTTCTTGAGATCAATGCATGTCATGTAGTCCCCCTCTCGGATCCCTGCCAGAATGGACTTAAGGGAAGCCATCTTAAAACGTCTATACACTAAGAATTGGTTTAGGAGCTTTAGGTCCAAAATGGCCTCTATCCTCCTGATGATTTTGGCACTAGGAACAGGTTTGAATAAAACTCCTTGCCCGCCTGGTCCTCAGGAACTCTCTCTATGGCCGCAATGTCGAGCAGGTGCTGGATCGCCTGCTGCATCTGCTGGCGCTTGTCAATGTTCTTGGCCGGGGGGAACACCCAGAAACAATTGGGGGGAAGGGAAAGGAATTCCAGGTGGAGACCATGGGTCAGCATACTGAGGACCCAGTCATCCGTGGATATCTCTGCCCAGGTGTCTGCGAACAGAGCCAATAGGTGGGGTCGCGGGTGGCCTACTTGCTCCGGCAGAAGGCCATTTGCCCTGAGGCTGGAAGCGGGGTCTGTCCCTATTGAATCCCCTGTTGGATGGCCTATCTGCCCTGCCCCCCGCGTACCTGCTCTGGTGGGTGTCCTGTTCCTGTGGTCACTGTGCTGACCTGCGATAATAGGACCTCTGCTCTGCCTTCTTGGTCGATGTTGGAAGCACCTTCTTCTTGTTCTTATCCTCCTCCAGGATGGAGTCAGGGAGGTCCTGAAGAGGGAAACCCCCCCCCCCCGTGTAGGCAGCTGTTGCTAGTTGCCACTTTGCCTTGTTGTCCACCTGCCAGCCACGGAGCCACAGGAGGCGGCGTGATGCGACAGACGATGCCATAGCCCTGGAAGCAAACTTCATGGCATTTAAGGTAGCATCAGCAACTGAGCAACAGCCACTAACTTGTTGATGTCCTGGTGTAGGCGTACATCCTCCGGTGGAATGCGCACCTGAATCTGCTCCATCCAAAGGATGGCCATACGATTGAAAAACAAGTTGGAAGCCGCCGCCTTAATGGCCCAAGCCGACAACTGGAAGGTCTTCCTGAGGATCATCTCCGCCTTCCTGTCCTCTGCATTCAGGTTGTCTGCCACATCCTTGGGTACCAGCGATGTTAGGGCAGCCAAGGCCACCACCGGCGGATCCACAGAGGGCATCTGTAATGCTTGGGAGAAATCTGTCATTGCTGCCTGGGGTAGGGAAAGCCCGGGTGTCTCCCACTGCCTCTTAACTACTTCCAGAAAAAAGTCGGGAGCAGGAATCTCCTCCTTAACCACTTTGGGCTTGGAATAGACCCTGTGGCTTCCTTGCTGGCTCACCTTCCTTGGCCCCCTCGCCCTGCCCCCCCAGCTGAGCAGTGGCACGCGCCTTGCATAGGAGGGACCGGAACAAGTTAGGAGGGAACAATCCAGTGAAGGCTGGAGGTTCAGGCTCCAGTTCCTCCTCGTTCTTAGAGAGATCTGGGTCATGCTGCGCCTTGTCCCCCAGGACAGACCCCTCACTTGCCAAGGACGGGGACCCAGGGGTGTGGACTGGCTGGGAAGGGCCCTGTGGCTGGGTTGATGAAGAGCTGGGGACTGTGACCTCGCCCTGAGAGGTAGAGCGAGGCCCCTGGCACTGCATACTTGCAGCCACACCAGATGCAATGGCTATTTCAATGAGGTTCTGAAGACCCACAGGCAGGTCCTCCATATCCAAGGAATCCCAGCTGGATGCCCCAGGCACCTGACTATGGCTGGGGGTAGGTGCCAGGGTTGGCCTGGATGGATCTCTACCTCCCAGCTGAGTCTCTAGGGGTAGAAACCCAGGCTGGTTATCTACCTGGTCAAAATTCTCCATGGAAAGGGGAGGGGAATGGGCAACCCCCCCCCACTGCACTCTCTCAAGGAATCTGGTGACCTAGGGGGAGAATCTTGCCTGGAAGGGGGAGGGACTGATCCTGCCCTGCAGAGCCCTCAACCTCTCTGCCCTGGAGAAAGTTCTCACCAAGGCCCTATGCATCCTAGCTTCGCCTCTTTGGCTGGCATGGGAAGGGCGAGTGTCAGCCAAGGCTTTAAGCTTCCTGGAAGAGGCAGTAGGACGCTGCCTGGTGGAAGTCTCCTCCCAAGGAGACATGGGGGGGAAGGGGATCTACCTGCCATCACACAACTACTTACAACCACACCTCGTGCTTCCTACAATTCGCTCCTCACCCCCACCTCCGCAGCTAGAATGGCAAGGTCCTCACTCCTTTCGTCGCGCGCCCTGAATTTAAAAACACTGCCGGGGCGCATTTCGGGGTTGCTGCGGCTTCTCAGGGAGTCTGCTGCTGCCACGCTGCTTCCCAGCCGCCTCTATCACTCCTCGGGCTTCCGTGGCCTTCACACGGCCCACGTGCTCTTCTGCGCCCTCTTTTAATGCTAGTGCAGCAAGGCGCACTCTCCTTTTAGGCTTCTGGGCTGTCGGGCTGGAAACCAGAGCCCTTTAGCCCCTACCGGCGCCGATCTGCCCTCTCAGGGCTCCACGTGGTCGCCAGCCAAAATGGCCACCGGGACAGCAACCCAGCCACCAGAGCCTCCAAGCCTTGAGATGTAACCCTTGAGTAGCTGGAAAAACCGCAGCTAATAGCAGGGACTTACTGGGAAGTGAAGAAAGGGTCTCCTTGTGAGAAGGAAGCAAGTTGAGTCGAGGATGGTCCAGAAAAGTTGAATCAGATCAGGAGTCAAGAATTTACAACCTCTCTTTGACCAGACTGAATTGAAACTATCTTGACCCCTTCCAGTCTGGCTTCAGGCCCGGTTACAGCACTGAAACCGCTTTGGTCGCATTGACCGATGATCTTTGGAGAGCCAGAGATGGAGGCCACGCGTCCATCCTGGTTCTCCTCGACCTCTCAGCGGCTTTCGATACCATCGACCATGGTATCCTTCTGCGACGACTGCGGGAGGTGGGGGTGGGCGGCACTGTTTTACAGTGGTTCTCCTCCTACCTCTCGGACAGGTCGCAGTCGGTGTTGGTGGGGAGGGAGAGATCGTCCCCGAGGCCCCTAACCTATGGGGTGCCGCAGGGCTCGGTTCTGTCCCCCCTGCTATTTAACATATACATGAAACCGCTGGGCGAGATCATTCGGAGGCACGGGATTAAGTACCACCAATATGCGGACGATACGCAGTTGTATCTGTCCGCCCCGTGCCAACTCAATGAAGCGGTGGACGTGATGAACCGGGGCCTTGAGGCCGTTAAAGACTGGATGAGAGCTAACAAACTGGTACTCAACCCGGAAAAGACCGAGTGGCTGTTGTGTTTTCCTCCCAAAAATTTGGCTAACGTTCCATCAATCAGGCTGGGGGGGCAAAATTTATACCCCTCAGACAGGGTCCGCAACTTGGGAGTCCTCCTGGATCCACAGCTGAGTTTTGACCACCACTTGTCGGCTGTGACCAGGGGGGCATTTGCCCAGGTTCGCCTGGTGCGCCAGTTGCGGCCCTACCTGAACCGGGAGGCTCTCACAACAGTCACTCGAGCCCTTGTGATCTCTAGGCTGGAATACTGCAATGTGCTCTACATGGGGCTGCCCTTGAAGAGCATCCGGCGACTTCAGCTAGTTCAGAACGCGGCCGCGCGAGTGATCATGGGCGCACCACAGTTCGCCCATATAACACCAATCCTCCGTGAGCTGCGCTGGCTACCTGTTGATCGTCGGGTGCACTTCAAGGTCTTACTTACCACGTATAAAGCGCTCCATGGTAGTGGATCTGACTATTTGAGAGACCGCCTCCTGCCAATTAGCTCCCTGCGTCCCATCAGATCGCACAGAGTAGGCCTCCTCCGAATTCCATCCGCCAGTCAGTGCCGACTGGCGACTACGCGGAGGAGAGCCTTCTCAGTTGCAGCTCCGACATTATGGAACAACCTCCCCGTGGAGATCCGTACCCTCACCACAGTCCAGGCCTTCCGCACAGCCCTCAAGATCTGGCTATCCCGTCAGGCCTGGGGATAGGATTACTCTCACCCCGCCCGAATGTTGAGTGAATGTTGTGTTTTTATGGATAATTTTCTTTTATTCACGATTCTTTTTCTTTTAAGTCTTGTCTTGCACTCCCTTCCCCTCATTGTTGTAAGCCGCCCTGAGTCCCCTCAGGGAAAAGGGCGGCATATAAATCCTCAATAAAATCAAAAATCAAAAAAAAACTGGAGTAGAGGAGAGGAGCCTAGAGGCGTGGCTTTAGCTTCAACCCAGTCTTGAGGCCAATTGACTGTGATAATACCATCTCTGGACCATCCTGCAAACTCACTCTGGAAAATCTTTGTTGCTTGTCAACACCTGTTTCAAGCAACAGAAATGCAACTCCACATCTGAGCATTGCTGGATAAATAGCATCTGAATCAAATAAATTATATAATACGACAGGTACAATCCAATCAGCCTAGAAATGCTAGGAGACATTGAGAAATACAAAGTGGAAAAAGATATCCCCCCAAAATTCAAAGAAAAGAAGATCCATGTGGATTTTAGGACATGCTGTCATGATAGCAAAAGGAAGAGGATTCAAGTTTTCATCAAAAAGAAAAATGTGTAACAACAGAACCCAGACTATCAATATAATGGAAGAAAGAACAAGAAAATATACTGTATAAAGACAGTCAAGAAACAGATGAATATAACAAGAAAAGGACAGAGTCTTTAAAAGATCACAAAAAAATTCACTGGTAAGGTTAGTATAATCAATATATTCAAGGAAAATATCTGATAGAGTCAAACAATATTAAAAAGATGAAAAGACTGAAACTTATGGCAAACAAGATCAGATACACTGAGGAACCAATTGCAATAAAAACTGAGGTACGGCAGAGAGAAAAAACAGCAGTCTACCATAAAAATATCAGATACAGATGAAATTACTCACAGAAATGTTAAAGCTGAAGAAAATACTAACAGTTCTACATCAACAAATATGGAATAAGGCTTCAAGGCCCCAAGACTGGAAAAGGTACACTTGCACTGGAAAATGGAGAAGCAAGAAAATGCATAAATTACTAAGCCCACATTCGTCATAAAACCAAAGTTTTTGCTACAGCCTGACCAAGACATATCAACCTATGCAGAGAGATAAACTCAGAAAATGTATACTTGAGGGCAAGCAAGTGAAGATGGTTTAATAACTTTATTTTCTTGGCTCAGGGACAGATAAAAAAAGGGCAGTGTGCTGGAAAAGTGATGAAACGAATGAAGAAGGCAATACTAGAAAAACAGACAAATTCATGAAAAAAAGGGATATTATTATACTCACCACCACCACCACCACCACCACCACCACCAAAAAACAGAAAACTTAAAGCAATGTTTTTTTCAGCAGTTGTAATATATGGCTGTAAAAACTGGACAGAGAGATACATCTTTTGAATTATGGATTTTGCTGTGGTCTGCAAAGAGGCAATTAATCAGTTCTACACCACAAGTGGCTGATTTCCTTGAGGCAGTGATGAGGAAGCAAAACCTTACACAGTTGGGCATATGATATGGGGATTTGATGAATTTTAAATGATTATATATGGTGATAGGAGAAGGGTAAGACATTATTTAAGATGGATGGGTCAAGTCAAGATTACCAGAATGTTCTTGAGAGACTTACAAATTAGTGTCAGTAGGTATAATTGAGAGCTGGTGGGGTGACTCCCATGACTGAAGTATAGCAATTAAAGTATAAAATGTGTTCATGAGCAAAAGAATTGGAAGAAGAATTGTACTGAATGTCCCTGCTCAGATGTAAAAATAAAAGAATTTTGCAATCCCGTGTTTTTTTTTAAATGAACAAATGAACATTACACCGTTTTAAGGAAAAGTAAAACAGAGCATTGTCAATATGTACATTGTCTTCTAACAAAGGAATTATTATTATTATACAATTGTATCACAGTGGCCAGTTGTTTCGCCGGATTTGGCATTGGTTACTAGTCGGGCCTCACTCAGGGGCCTAGGACGTCGTAACGTATTTTTGTAATATGCGTGCAGATCCAAGCAGTGCGGCTTTTTGCATTTGACTGATGGTGATTTTGTCAATTTTTAACTGTTTTAAATGTAATTCCAGTGCTTTTGGAATAGCACCCAGTGTGCCAATTACCACTGGAATTACCACTGCTGGTTTGTGCCATAATCGTTGAATTTCAATTTTTAAGTCCTGGTATCTTGCGATTTGTTCATGTTCCTTCTCAGCGACCCTGCTATCACCTGGTATTGTGATGTCTATGATTGTGACCTTATTTTTCTCAACCACTGTGATGTCTGGTGTATTATGCGCCAGTATTTTGTCCGTTTGTATACGGAAATCCCACAAGATCTTGACCATCTGATTTTCGGTGACTTTTTCAGGCTGACGTTCCCACCAGTTTGTTGCTGTTTTAATATTATAATTTTTGCACAAATTCCAATGGATCATTTGTGTTACTGAATTGTGCCGCAATTTATAATCAGTCTGCGTGATTTTTTTACAGCAGCTGAGTATGTGATCAACAGTTTCATCAGCTTCTTTGCAAAGTCTGCATTTGGCATCATCAGAGGATTTTTTGATTTTGGCCTTAATGGCATTTGTGTGGATAGCTTGTTTTTGCGCAGCCAGGATTAGTGACTCTGTTTCTTTCTTTAATGTACCTGTTGTTAACCATAACCAAGTTTGTTCACTGTCCACTTTATCTTTTATTTTTTCCAGAAATTGGCCATGCAGTGCTTTGTTCTGCCAACTCTCCATTCTTGATTTTATCACATGTTTTCTGTATTCTTGTTTCGTCTGTTGGGCCTTCAGTAGATTTTTGTTCTTTACTTCGATTAATAGATGTTCTTGACTTTCTTTTAAATAATCAGCCAGTGCATGTTTTTCTTCTTCAACTGTTTGCTTCACTTGTAATAATCCTCTGCCCCCTGATTTTCGGGGCAGGTACAGTCTATCAGTATCACCACGTGGATGTAAACTGTAGTGCATTGTCATTAGCTTCCTGGTTTTTTGGTCCAAAATGTCCAAATCAGCTTGTGTCCAGTTAACTATACCAGCTGTGTATCTTATAACTGGTATTGCCCAGGTATTTATGGCCTTGATTGTATTTCCACCATTCAATTTAGATTTCAAAATTTTCCTAACTCTGTTGGTGTTCTCTCGCCTGACAATAGTTTTTACTTCTCCATGCTTGATGTTATCCAACTGCAGAATGCCTAAGTATTTGTAGGCTTCATTTTCTTTGCATTTAATTAGTTGGCCATTGGGCATTTCAATTCCCTCACATGCAGTGATTTTGCCCCTTTTTATGGATATAGTGGCGCATTTTTCCATGCCAAACTGCATTGAAATATCTGTGCTGAATACTCGGACTGTGTTTGTCAATGATTGGATTTCTATTTCTGACTTTCCATAGAGTTTCAAATCATCCATATATAGTAAATGCGAAATTTTTTCAGCTTCTTTGGCTGTTGGTAGCCTAATTTCATTTTTTTTAAGATTACTGATAGTGGGATCATTGCGATGATGAAGAGAAGAGGTGAAAGTGAATTATTATTATTATTATTATTATTATTATTATTATCCATTACAATTATACAATTGTATCACAGCGGCCAGTTGTTTCGCCGGATTTGGCATTGGTTACTAGTCGGGCCCCACCCAGACTAGTAATTATTATTATTATTATTATTATTATTATTATTATTATTATTATTATTATTTACTCAGAATAATGAAAGTAGATCACATGGCAGTAGAAGCTAATGGGGGGGGAAAGAACATCAAGATTGATAGGAATTCCTAAGATTTTAAAATGTATAATTGCAAAAAGGTTTCAATGAGGTAGAAAATAGAGGAAAGTAAAAGAAGCTTAAGTAGTTAAACAGCTTACTAAACAGTTGAAAACTCACTAAATTGATCCTCTTTGTAGAACTATAGAGCTGGGGTTAGGCAAGTGAAAGTTCAGAAGGAGTTGAGGTAAAAGAAGGATGCTAAGACCTAAAAGAGATTTAGATACAGGTAGTGCTTAATCTATGGGCATTTGGCACTACCTCAGCCTCCAAACAGGTACTTTATGGCTCACAAAGCACTTCTGGCTATTGTAAAATATTATCTTTCCTTTTGTGTCACATTCTAGGTACTTGGCAACCTTCATGACCAGTCGCAGTGTCCCATAGTCATAGGATCATAATTTGTGATTCTTTTTTCCAGTTTCCTGCATTTTTTTTGCTGGTTTCTTTCATTGATTGATTGATTGATTGATTGATTGATTGATTGATTGCTGGTTTCTGGCAAAAACTACCATTTGGAAAGAATGGGCCTGCTTAACGACCACAGCATTACTTAATGATTGGATGATTCGCTTAACAAATGCCAGGAAAAATGTCCGAAAAATGGATCCGGTCATATGTGTAGCTCAATTTACAACTGTAAATTTACAACTGCACAGTGATTTACAACAGATTTTAATCTAATAAACCCTCACTCTGCATCCCCTGTCCTATAATGGATACATTTTTAAGACTAAATTTGAGGGATGAGGGCAGGAGTTGCAATATTTACTTAGATTCCATCTAGGCTCTCAATGTCTTTCAATAAGTACCGTAAGCAAAATTATGCATCCATAAATTGCTATTTAATCTCCATTGTTATTCTGGGCATCTTTCATGGTTTATTCCAAAGTATCTAAGGCAGTAAAGAAGCATCTGCAAACCATTTTGTGCTGGTACTACCCATGGCTATACATTTAATGGCTTTACTCAGAAGGTTTAACTCAATTACATTTGAAAATTTGCAGTTGTCAGTTCTGAGAACCAAGGAATTTGCATTTTGCAATGAAACATTTCACCAGAGCACTGGAAAACTGCCTGCAATACAAATCCATTTATTCCAAATAGAGAGCCTCACTGTCTCTCTCCTCTTTTTTTTTTCTTTCTTTATTTTTCTTTTGTGTTCCAATGGTTCTGCCATTATTGGTTTTAGGACTGCAGCCATGTGTATATTTTACATTTAAATTGAGACGTACATATCAGAGACATCTTCACTGTACAGTACTTGGCAAAACAAAAATGCTGCTCCCCATCCCACCCACCCCAAATCCCTTTAGCGCATTCTACCACCACTTGGAGATGCTTGATTCTTCATCTGTGTATCTTGCCAAGTCATGTCAGAATGCCATGGCAACCCAGTTTGAACATGTAACTATGTCGCATCTGAAAAAGCAGGCCAACTGCAAACACTGACAAAACATTTCCAGTGTTCACTTGATTCCAGCTAGCAGACCACCAAAAAAAAAGGAAAAAAAGGCAGCAGCTGATGAATCAGGTGGGTGAGTTTAAACATCCCATCCTTTTATTTATGAAAAGTGAATATCAACCTAATCAAGGTTTTCTAAATTAGAGGAAATATTTTAGCTCTTGATAGGCTGTGATCTGGAAGAAGAAATGCACATTTAAATTGTTTTGTTTGGAAATGAAAACAAAAACTTTTATTTTCCCAAGCAAAACTACAAACTAGTCTTTTGGGTTTTTTTTAAAATGTTATCCTTAAATGGTAGTTTTGGACTTATTCTGCCTGTAAAACACAACTGATAATTGCTGACAGTGAGAAGCAATTCAAAATAAAATCTGTAATCTTCTATTTATTCCTCTCCAGGTCTATTAAATAAATAATTATGATTAACACAACTTCAGGCACCCATTTGAAGTTAAAATAAACAATTATGAAGATAGTTTCTCACCATTACTTTCCTTTTTCTGGTAGTCTTTCTACACAGGTAAAAAATAAAAGAATAATCTGCGCTAATATCCATGCGGATGTTTGCATGCTGGACAGCTGCCAGTTTAAAATGGGAAATACCTGGCTGAAACAAGTTATTTAAACTTGAACTAATAAAGGGGAAGGAGGAAAGTCTTCCCATGATGCCACCCATTCTTCTCACGTGCCAAATTTATTATGAAGGGACCCGAAAGTGTTGCTTTGGCTTGACTGACTGACTCTTCTCAGAATATACAGCCATTTGTTAAAACAGCATAATGCTCTGTAACAACTTATTAGCTGGTGGCCCTTAGGCTACTTTCATAGAGCCCTCACCCAGTTTGAAAATCAATACAGGTAATCCTCAACTGATGAACACAATTGAGCCCAAAATTTCTGTTGTAACATGAGACATGAGTTAAATAAGTTTTGCCCCAATTTATGACCTTTCTTGCCACATTTGTTAAACGAATCACTGCAGTTGTTAAGTTAGCAACATGGTTGCTAAGTGAATCTGGCTTCCCCATTGACTTTGCTTATCAGAAGGTTGCAAAAGGTGATCACATGACCATGGGACACCGCAACCATCATGAGTATGAAACACTTACCAAGCATATGGATTTTGATCAGTTGACCATGGGGATGCTGGAAAGATCATAACTGTGAAAAACACTCATAAGTCACATTTTTTAATGCCATTGTAACTTTGAATGGTCACTAAATGAACTGTTGTAAGACGAGGACTACCTGTATTGAAGTTTAGGTTATTTATAAGATATGCCTCTTCCTTGTAGCCTCATGCTCTGAAGAATAGAATGGAAGATCAAAAATACGGAAACCAAGCTGCCAGCAAGGAATGGGCATTAGCAATCACTTTCTACTCTGGCCCCATCAATTTCTTGCTATTGGTCCAGGAGGGGGAAAAATGCCCATGTAACTCCAGGAGAAAAAAAACTGTTCACATCTGCAGCAGACAATGAATAGATTAAGTGCTTGTCATTGATAGTCTATGAATTTAGCCTTATCCTCCTGCCTTTTAATGGCAGATTGGTATTTGGTATTTATTCAATTTGTAAGCCGCCCTATTCCCTGAAGGGACTCAGGGCGGCTGAACAAAACCAGGGGAAGGGGAAAAACAAATACAGAAAATAAGACAAACAGAACAGTGATACAACAGTTTAAAAAAGCACAGCAAGCACAGCAAATTCGAGTGGGGGGGGGGGGACTCAACCCCAGGCTTGCTGGGACAGATTGGAACCTCTGCACTAGACACGAGACATTTCATGGGGCATGAGATTTGAATGAAGAGCCCTAAGGTGATATGAAGAGACTGAAATCAGGCAAGTGATTGTAGCTTTGTGTTTCCTGTCTGACCTGCAGGAAGAGTCTTGGAGATCTGTATAAATCTCATGTCCCAGAGTTCCTCCATTTTTGTGCTTATCATATCTTAAGCAGGAGAAGTATAGCCATGTGAATAAATGATGTCATGCATTGTTCATTTGAGGTTATATTTACCTACTTTTAAGAACTGCTTAGGATCAGATGATATTCACTGTCCTGCTACATAAAACCACAGAACTCAAAGAGGGTGTACTTTCTTTTTATCATGGTCATGAGGAGATTCCTGTAGATGGAGTGTCAAAATCATGATTTCAAATTCCACTTCATGTTTACTATACCTTGTAACTGTTCCAAGCAATCCACACTATCAAACCTTTTGTATATTACATATATAACATTTAGCAAGATAAAGAAGGAATATTTTGTAAAAAATATGCTATTTCAGCAGCATTATGAAGCAGGCCTAAATGTCACTGTAAAAATGGGCAACCAGCTCATTATAATCATCTCCATGGAAGTGCTCCGCTCTGTTACTTTGGGTTTGGTTTGAAATATAAAGTTGTTCTGCAAATAGTAAATAAATCTTCACAGAATGGAAGCCTCCCCTATTAGCTCCAAAATGGTGAAAGAACAAGAAATATCTGAAACCTTAACAAACTTTTATTTGCACTTTCTGACATTAAAAACACATCTGCTTCCTGCTACGCTAAATTTCATCCAAATTTTCTTCTGGCCTGCCACTCTCACCCTCATAACCTCATAGCCCCTGACCCTATTCAGTCAAGGTACTCATTTTAAGATATTTCCCTGCTCAAGATAGGTACACTTCTCAAGTTACAAGCAATTCCACTCAATATTATTTTTCCTTTATGTTATTTTTTTTTCTTAGTAGATTCTATCACCTCATCTTCAGAGGTTGCCAAAAACACACTGAATCCCACTTCCAGTTCCCTCTGAAGACAGCTTTTTGAGCTACAACATTAATCACCAAGCATCCATGGCATTAACCCAACTATGTAGTCTCTGAGGTAATAAAAAGACCATTTTCACTTCGAGCACTTTCAAGGCTCAACCCAATTGAGAAACAGACAGGCAGCACAATTCAATTTAAACATCTGTGAAGCAAACCCATGTTTCTTTACATTACTCAACATTGAACGCCATTCGAGCTGAATCCCCGAGAAGCAATGGGATGAATACAGGTAGTCTTTTGACTTACCACCAGAATTGAGACCAGAATTATATTCCAAAATTGTTGTTGTACGTCAATGCATGATGTGACCTGATTTGAAATTACAACCTGTTTTTCTTACAACGGCCATTAAGTGAACATTGCAATCGGTAAATGAACACCATCGTCATTACGTAAATCCATTTTTTCCCAATGGGCATTTGTTGATTGATGAAAACCATAAATAAACACTGGAAACTGGGCCTGGCATATTAAAAATTTGGAAAGTGCCTAGCTTGACTCTGCTGGCACGTCACCCCCTCCCAACAAAAAGAGAAACGATTCTCTATCTCCCCCTCATCTTGGCATATCCTGAACAGTGGCACTATGCAGAAGCATCAAGACCACGGCTGCCATTCAAAAAAACTGCCTCACGCCATTCCCATGACGCAACACTCCCCAGGACAAGGGTGGGCAATTATAGCTAAGCTAGGAATTCTGGGAGTTGAAGTTCATAGGTCATAAAAGTTGCCACCCCTGGCCCAGGATCTGTCACATGTCTTTTACTTCCAGGTAATGTTCTCTTTCTGTTCTGAGAGTGTCCTCTCTCTCTTTCAAACAAACCCCTGAGGCCAACCTGAGGCTACTCTGGGTCACAGTTGGCCTTCATTCTGAAGTGATTTTTGGAGAATGTTCTTTTGCAGCATCCAAAACATGTACGAAAGCACATCCTGTTCTTATGCAACTCTGAAAATCTCACGAGAACAGGGCATGCTTTCCAGAATAGATGTCGGGTATTGGTAAACACCGGCGTGTCACTCAAAACGGCATGGCATGTCATCTTTGAAACACATGTCACAGGTTCACCATTGTTGGTAAAGCCCCTTCACTCTACACATGGCTAGCTGGCATGGGCAGAAACAGCCATTCTGCCACATGTAAGAAGGACTACTTAAATTTGCTTAAACAATCATGGAAAGCCATTAACCATAGACTTCACGTATGGAGCATGAGTGAGACATACAAGGCTACCAAGTCTCCTCTCTCACAGACCTGATTATTTGAATGTGCTAGCTATGTAGAGAATTTTGCCTTCTAAGTAACCTTAACATCACTCACCCATGAGTAATGCTTGTCCCACAATGTTTCTTGTCACCTCTGGTCATTTTGTTATGACCTATCTCCCCCCCCTCACCCTGACCTCAAGATTGTGGAAGTGTTGGTTGCAATAACACGCAGGCTGCAGTTTTATAATTGTGAAATAAAAAATAAAATAAAATGGAGAACAACTGTCTCATAAACATTTATGGAGGGGAAGGAGGTTCCCTATTACTGTTTTAACCATGCTTAAATTAAATGATAGGTATGACAACATCACTAACTTAAAGCTGTCCCTGAAGACAAAGTAAACTTGCAAAGCAACATTTAGAGATGACCATTCATTGTTCTTCATGAAATAAAAGTACTGTAACATGTCAGGGAGAAAAAAGGCAGTGGAGACGGAGGAGTGATTTTATTGTAATTCTTTGAACTAAAGTTGAAACACACATGTTCCACCATGAAGAGACAACAGACCTGACCAGAAAGCAGTGCACAAACTGTGACAACTGCTTGAATTTAACTGATGCGACTACTGGGCATCCTTGGGCATCAGGCAGACAAATAAGAACAAGATTTGTGCAAAGCTTAGAATTAAAACTCAATGAGCATTGTGTCTGTGACTGTGTGTGCAAAATTAAATCCTGTAAGGCAATGCTATTGATTTGCAAATGACCCTTTTTTGCTGGGGAGGAAAAAAAAACATGGTTGGTTGACTTGGAAGTCTTTTCATGGGATAAGTGCTGTGGTTGTTTTCAGAAGACAAACAGACAGAGGATGGCCTTTATCAATCCAGCCTGCTAGCCGGATTACAGAAGATATAACCCAGTGATATAATCCGGAACCCTTTTCCAAACTAAGTGGTGCCCAAAGCGTGCATATATACATGCGAATGAATGCGTGCATGTGCCAGAACCCCCAAAATGCAATGCATGTGCAGGGGCCCTGCATGCGCCCCCTGCATGCCCCTGTGGCCCCTCCATGTGTCCTGCCCCTGTGCATGCACATGCCCCCCACAAACGCTCCCCATTGCACATGCGCAGCAAACACCCAAAGACCAGCTGCCCAGTGGGAGGCATGTGCATATGCGTGGCAGAGCTGAACTGGGGTGACAGCTCACGTGCTCACAGAGAAGGTGCTGTGTGCCACCTCTGACACGCGTGCCATAGGTTCGCGCCATCACAGATATAACCTATCTGGATCCTCTCTGAGTTTGGTTGTTTTTTTGCAGATGCTTCATTACCCAAACTAGGTAACATCATCAGTGTTAGTAAGGAGTGGGGTTTACTCTCTGTTTATACTGGTATATACAGTATATATCTTGATGATATAACCTATCATTTGGAATGTTAGCTTGTTAGTCACGTAACATAGTAAAGGTATGAGGGTGAAGGTTCGTCCTTCGAGTTTGTGGGTTGGTTTCCAAACATTTCATTAGCAGGCTAGGTAACCTCTTCAGCAGAGTTTAGGGGATGTCAATGTTTAAAGGTATGTTTTGGCTTGATTTAAGCCAAAAACATTGCTAATCCAGCATTCTGTTATTTAAAGTGGTCAACCAAATATCTCTGGAAAACAGGGGATGAGTAAAATAGGACACCACTGCTTGTATCCTCCGTCATTCACAAGCCTATTGTTTCGATAAGATCTATTATTGATATAATTGAGAGCCAGTTTGATCTAGTAGTTAAGGCACTGGGCTAGAGAGAGGGCCACCATGAGTTCTAGTCCTGCTTTAGCCACGAAAGCCAGTCCCTCTCTTTCAACTCACTGGGTTGGGGGAAAATAGGAGGAAAAAGATGTGTTGGATATGTTTATCTCCTTGAGATATTCCTAAAAATAATGAAGGTGGGATATAAATATAGTAAATAAATCTACACTTATACTATCTTTAACAGGACAAGGAAATTAATCTATAGACACCCATTCTCTCTGCCACATACACACATGTGCATTGAAAGCATAGACCATTTAATCTGGACATCCTGTTAAAAAAATCCCTTTAGCTCTGCTCATTTTAATAAAAGTATTACAAAATAAACAATAAGTTGACTGCATTTAACTCCACGGGTCTTAGAGATGGGGACCTAACAGAGATTGAATCATACACACCACTGAGGAATATCAAGAGCAAGTCAGTGACTATCAGATAAGCATTGCAGAATAACTGTTATAACTTTCCCCCAAAAGACAGAACAGTATATTTGAATTAATGCCTTTATTATTATCAATTGCCTAAGCTACATCTTATAGAGCAAAGTCCTGAATAGTATCTATGTTATTGATTATAAAATTATAGGTGGTGTAATTTATGACTCCATGATATATTTCAAAATCACCCAAGTAATTTCAATCCTTGTAAAATGTTTCAAACAATTAATCTGCTTAATAAAATTCAATAAGCAGATTTATTGGGCAAAGTCATTTCTTACCCTTTGACTTTTTGAAGGAATTCAGTGTTCACCTTGGCAGGCAGAAAATTCATCAGTTAAAAGGAGCTTTTCTTATTATCTGGGAATTATGATGTATAGGTTGAAAAACAAATAAGCTGACATTAGTAAATTGAACATTGCAGGAAAATACCCTCTGTTTCTTTCCCCTTCCATTTGATGTGCATGCTTAAGTGCTCTTTTGAAGGGCTACATCATTAACCTAACACACTCAGTTCTGGTCACAGCATCTACTTAACTTTGACTGGCCTCAACAGTATCAATATTTGGATGGAAAACCACTAGGAAATCTCAAGGCCGTGAGATATACTGGGAAACTGAAAAAATATTCCATGAGTGGCAATGGAATTGCTGAATTCCATTCCATTCCAAAGAAAGAATTATTATTTGAGGGGGGGGGGAGGACAAAGGACTATCTCCCGCAATTACCAGGAGCTGAAGTCAAAGAATAACAACTCCTTCAGTAAGCAGAGCAAAGAGAGAACAAGAAATCATTCAGTGACTGGCGAGATCAAAATTTGGAACCATTTTTTCCCTTTGTCTTTTGGGATGGGGTATTTCCACAAAAATGGATATACAAAATTTGCCAAAAGTTTAAATATTTACAGGTGAAACTCAAAAAATTAGAATATTGTGCAAAAATTCATTTATTTCAGTAATGCAACTTAAAAGGTGAAACTAATATATGAGATAAGACTCATTACATGCAAAGCAAGATAGTTCAAGCCGTGATTTGTCATAATTGTGATGATTATGGAGTACAGCTCATGAAAACCCCAAATCCACCATCTCAGAAAATTAGAATATTACATGCAATCAATAAAACAAGGAATGTACATAGAACAATATCGGAGCTCTGGAAAGTATAAGCATTTGGTTTGGGCCCCTTTTGCAGCAATTACTGCCTCAATGCAGCATGGCATGGAAGCTATCAGCCTATGGCACTGCTGAGGTGTTATAGAACACCAGGATGCTTGCCTTCAGCTCTTCTGCATTGTTCGGTCTCATATCTCTCATCTTTCTCTTGGCAATGCCCCATAGATTCTCTATGGGGTTCAGGTCAGGCGAGTTTGCTGGCCAATCAAGCACAGTAATCCCACAGTCATTGAACCAGGTTTTGGTGCTTTTGGCAGTGTGGGCAGCTGGAAAATGAAGTCAGCATCCCCATAAATCTTGTCTGCAGAAGGAAGCATGAAGTGCTCCAAAATCTCCTGGTAGACGACTGCGTTGACCCTGGTCTTAATGAAGCACAGTGGTCCAAAGTCCTGTTGCTCAGTGGTCCAAAGTCCTCTTTTCTGATGAGAGCAACTTTTGCATCTCATTTGGAAATCAAGGACCCAGAGTATGGAGGAAGAATGGAGAGGCAAATCAAGCACAGTAATCCCACGGTCATTGAACCAGTTTTTGGTGCTTTTGGCAAAAGTTGCTCTAATCAGAAAAGAGGACCTTTTAGCACAACATGCATAAACAAAAATTAATTTTAAAAAACCCAAACTACCCTCCACTTTAAGTGAAAATTCTATCCATCCACTCAGTCCCCCTTAACCCAGAACTGAACAAACAAATCACAAAGAAATATCCAGGTAACATATAACACAACTGCCAATGAATAAAGGTAAGATCATACTATATTGATGTCAGGCTCCAAAAACCAAGGAAGAGATGCAGAGGTTCTAAGCAATTTCATTTATTGTTCCTTGCCCATAAACAAATCCTTGCCAAAGTAAAGCAAACTACATTAAATATGTGTTCGGAGAACTCCTAGGACGGAACTGTTCTGACTCTTTTCCACCCACTCAAAATATCTTTCACTCCTCTTGAATGCACTCCCTCCCTCCTGGGAGTACAAACTACATTCCACCCCAATTGGATGTTTTTGAGGATTCTGAAGTGTTTTGCTTTGTTTTTATTAACTCTTAAAAAAAAAAGATGGTGACTGTGTGTAACTGCTGGTTATAGATTCAGAAGGTATCAGCATATGGTTTTTAGATGGATGGACTAGAAGACTCTAGTTGGATTGATGATTAGCATCATTTTATGGTTCAGGTGTCAGAATGAGTTCTAGAGAAGGAGATCTATGGACTTCTGGAGGATCAGAACAGGAAGACTTTGCAATGTCTACATGAAGCCTACATGAAGCGGCTTCATGTAGGCTTTAAAGCATGGGGCCAGGTATCATCACTACACAGATGATATTCAGCTTTGTATCAAAATCCCTGGCTATGATGTTGTACCAGTCCAGAAGGCTGTTGGAATCTGAATCTGATTAGGATGAGGAACAAGCTTAAACTGAATCCCAGCAAATCCAACTGGGTGTGTCTAGTTCATAGAGTATCTGATTCTGGCAATTTTCCATCCTCAATTTTGAATGGGGTTGTATTTCCTCAGACATAGCTGCTCTGCAATTTGTAGATTTCCCTGGACTCACAGCTCAAAGAACAGATGAGCAGTTGTGACCAGGAAGGCTTTTGTGCAGTTTCAACTTGTGTACTAAATCATGCCGTTTCCTCAAGATCATGTCCTGGTTACTTCACATGTGGACTATTACAATGAGCTCTGCCAGAGGCCTCACTGGTAGAACACTCAGAAGCTACAGCTGGTCCAGAACACAGCAGCACAATTTTTTTTGAGTGTGCCTTGGTACACCCATGCAAGACCTCTTCTATGTGGAAGATGAAGCAGGCTTCCAGGTGCAATTCAAGGTAATGGTTATCATCCACAAAGCCCTACATAGCATAGGACATACCAATCTAACTGACTATTGTTCTCCATTGTTTCTATTCTATAAGGTCTAATAGATTTGGCTTGCTTCAAGTCCCATTTATAAAAGTACCATTTTATGGGACCTAGCAGGCATGTTGCCTTCCGTGTCATGGCATCTGCCCCTGCAATAGGTTCCTTGAGTAGCATCCTTGGGGATTCAAACGGCCTCAACCATGTTTGCCTTAAAATGAGTAAGCGTTATCCTCTATTTAAGCCAGGACTAGTGAAATTGAGAAGTATGAATAGTAGTAAGTAGGAAAAAATAGAAAGTTACATGAGTTTGTTTGTTTTTACTACTGCCAAATTTAGGTTCGCATATGTGTGGGAGGTGCTATTCATATGTTGTGTAACTTCTTGGTAGGTTATGGAATTAACAAATACAAATGAAAGCCTATTCTGCAGAACTGAGGGGGGGGGGGCGTGCATTAAATCTACAAGGCTTGGAGGGATTAAGCCAGAGAAATGAGTTGTAAGAAACCAGGCAAGTCTATACTTCACATTTTGAAATATTCATAATTACAAGGCATAATTAGGAAAGGAAGATTGGAATTTTGGTACAGTTTTCAAGAAAAACTAGATTACTGGGTTGGCAATGTTTCTTATTTAGCATATTGTGTTTAAAAACTAGCACAGTGTCTGACCCTCAATTAAATCCTTCATAGATAATCCTTCATTATCTATGAAGTTTTTCATAGATAATCTAATCCAGGATCAGCATATAACCTGATCTATTTGGGATTGTTCTACCCATAAAACATCAGTATTACTCCAGGTTCATAACAGAGTGCTAAATTATGGCTTTCAAATCAAACCACTTTTTTCCACACATGGTCATTTTTTGAGTGGCTTTAATTCAAAATACATATGCATACTTTGCAATAGGCTCTGGCAAATGACATTTTTATGCCAAGCGACTGCATTTCTTTCACACTATATAGCTTTAATTTAATCATTTGGCAATTTCATTGCCAAAGCAACTTTTGGGACCCCACTGCTGGATGGCCACTATGTGGCTTAAATTGACCTGTCTTATTTTTACATAACTTGTGAAAGAGATAGGGCATTGGTACTTACCTGATACGCCTCTTCTCATAGTGGGGGAGGACTATCCAAGATGGGGTTGACCTTGTCCTCTCATTGATTGGGCTGAGTCAGATAAGCTCTTTGGGCCACCTGGCCACCAGGTACCACCCAGTTATTGGCAAAGAACCTTATCCGACTCGCTGTGCCATCTACTCCAGACTTTATCTTAGTTTCAACCTTTATTTATTCCTTCAACATAACAGTTTAACAACCAAACATAATGCTTTTGCTAAATAACCATATCTGGGAGGGGTTGGATACTCCTCCCCCACTATGAGAAGAGGCGTATCAGGTAAGTACCAATGCCCTTTCTCCATAGTGAGGGGAGGAGTATCCAGAATGGGACCTACCAAAGCTTACACGTCCCTAGGGAGGGTTACCCATGTTAAGAGCTCACACAACCTTATGCCTGGTGAGGTGTCACCTCCGCTCTGTGCACAGCCTGCAACACTCTACGCCCGAATGAAGCCTCTGCAGAGGCAAAGGAGTCCAGTTTGTAGTTCCTCACAAATGGTGAGGGGGAAGACCATGTAGCTGCCCTACAGATCTCAGTCAATGAGGCCTGGGTGGCCCAGGCCGTTGAGGTGGCCGGTTCGTGTGGTTAGCACTGTAATAGAGCTCGGTGTTTGCAGACCTCATGCTTGGTAGGCGGTAACAATACAGGTTCGTAACCACCTGCCTATGGTGGTGGATGTCACCTTGTTCCCCAGGGATCCCGGCTGGAAAGAGGCAAACAGGGCTTCAGACTTCCTGTTTGGCCGGGTTCTTCTGAAATAAATCCTCAGAGCCCTCCTTACATCTAGGGTGTGCCACTTCCTCTCTAATGGGTGAGAGGGGTCCGGGCAAAAATTGGGCAATATCAATTCCTGCGAGCAATGGAAGCAGGAGCACACCTTAGGGATGAAGGAGGGGTCCAACCTTAGTACCATCCTGTCCTGGTGGAACACACAGAGATCCTCCCTGGCCAATAGAACCTGTAGTTCAGATATCCGCCTGGCTGAGGTGATGGCCACCAGAAAGGCCACTTTAAGAGTCAAAAACTTAAAGAGACACAGTTCGCAAGGGTTCGAAAGGGGAGCCTGTCAGAGCATCCAACACCTTATGCAAGTCCCAGGAGGGGTACCTGTGTAACATAGGTACTGAATCTGTGGCTGCTGAAAGGTTGATGCCATGCACTGCTGGAAGGCCCACATCATCATATCCTGGAAGTTGGGCATCCCTGATGTAGGTAGTATTCCCACCCCTGTGCCAGCAGGTGTGGATGGGAAGAGCTATGGTGAGGGTCCCGCTGCTGAGGGGCGTGGGGGAGATTGCCATCCTTGTGCAGCCCCCCCCCCATATGCCTGAAGTATCAAAGGGAATCCTCACCTGTGGGGGGGTTCCCCATCTTGCTGCTGGCCTTGTAGAAAGTGCGCTCCAAGGCTCGGTGCCTCTGCCTTTCGTATTTGGAGCCAGCCTTGGGGGGCTTGGGGCTGCAGCCTGCGTCTTTGACCCTCTTGAAGGAGATATGCTTTCTCTTTGCCTCTGCCTTGCCCCCTCCTCTTCCCCTAGTAGCCTCTGTAGCAGTCTCTGACCTGTTTAGCTGCTCCTCTGCTCCTCCGGTGGGGCTGCTGGCTGCTGGGCTAGAGGCTTGACTCTTGCCGGCATCCTCTGTGCTGCTGGGTGTTGCCATCTTGGATCATGTGGTTCCAAAATGGCGACCGGCTCCAAATTCAAAAAGTTCCTGGGAACACGTGGAAGCTGCTTGTGCTTTTGGGGCTGCTGTGCGGCTTCCGCTGCTGCTGGAAAGCTCTTCACTTGCTTCCTCTGCTCTCTTTCAAGCTTTGTGAGCTCCTACGTGTTGCTATCTCTCTCGGGCACTTGCAGGCAGGCACGGGTGTTCCGCTGCATTTAAAACCCCCCCCTCTACCCCGGGGGGGGTGGAGTGCTCCAGGGCCAGCTGAGTCTCTCCGATGTGACTGCCTTCCCGGGGCTTCCAGGGGAGCGTCCCCTCACCCGCAGTCTCGATTAGTGCCCTAGGTCCCTCTTTATGACCGGGGCTGCACGTTGCCCTGAAGGGCTTGCTGCGTGTGCTCTCTCTCTCTCTTCCCGGGCAAGGAATCAGCCAAGAACCAGTTACTCACTCAGGCAGGGAGGCAGTGAATGCAATCCAGTTAACAATGAGTTCAGTCCTTTCTTTAAAATTTTCCAGGAGCTTGGGATGATCACAGCCACCCACTGAGGGGCTGTCGATAACTGGGTGGTACCTGGTGGCCAGGGGCATGGCCCAAAGAGCTTATCTGACTCAGCCTAATCAATGAGAGGACAAGGTCAACCCCATCCTGGATACTCCTCCCCTCACTATGGAGAATATCACTTGCAACAGCAATATCCAAGATACATAATGCTTTAAGGAACACAAAATATATTTCACACATTGGAAAGACATCTGGAACAAATTCATTTTCTTTGTTCCTCCAAAGATCAGCATATACCACACATGCTCCTAGACAAGCATCTGCCAAAAACCCCCGACCAGATGGATAAGAAGAAAGATAAAAGGAAACGGACTTTATTTGCAAATATTAAGAGAAAGGCGAAAAGGGCCAATTGCCTAACACAAGGGCCAATTGCCAGCAAAATCTGTTGAGAGAAGCAATCAACAGTACAAGTGGAAGTCATTTTCTTGGGTCATTCTCTGATGCATAAAGAGAAATGGCAGGTACTTACATGAAAATGTTAGCAACCAAGCCACAAGATCAGAGGAGGTGAACTAAGCTTAAGTGGTTGGGGGATGGGGGGAATAAGGGCTTAATCAACACAGCACATTAAGACTCAAGGTCTTAATCAATGTTAAGAAAAAGAAGGGGAAAGAAAACCCTTACACCCAAATCTTTCATCCTATTTCTACAGCAATAGAATGTAATTGCGCGTTACATTCCCACTCCTGGAAGGAACCAGGGAACATCACTTTCATGGAAAACAACATCTGCCTGGATCAAAACAAGAGAACAATGAAGGGAATAATAAATATGAAAAGGGGAAGGAAGGAAGGAGGAACAGGATAAAGGTCACTAGGAAAATATGTCATAAAGAATCAAGATTTTTTTTTTTTTACAAAATTGGATCTAAAACATATCTTGGCCTTACTTTTTAATGCAGACTTGCAAATACTAGGCTTTCGTTTTATACACAGTAGAAGAACCATGCTAATAAATAGTAGCCAGCAATCGGGAGCCTGATAACTCTTTTTCCACTAACACATGAACAGGCAATGGGTTTCGTCAGCTGCAGCTCTATCAGTCGCATAGAGTGGCCTGACTGATGTAGGATTAAATTGGGGTCAGGCAGGGGAAGAAAAGAGGGGTATGACCGGTTGGTTATGCAGATGCAAGTTCCATGTGAGACAGATTACAAATGCCTCATCAATTAACAATTGCAGTGGGTTAAAGACCCATTACAAAACTTGATTACACACCTCAAGGAAGCTGTTCTGGCGGGAGGGGGGGCAAAACCCGAAACTACACCAGCATTAGCGATCAAAAGAAGGCAGATCACATGTATATCACTTTGGCTCACTTAGAAGTCCTTAATAAACACAAGGCAACACATTGCAATTGCTAAGTGATGAGGTACTTGTAATCTGTCTTCGCATGTAACCTGCAACTGCGTATTAGCCACCCTTTGTCTTCTTCCCTTGCTTCATCTCACATTTAAATCCTACATCAGTTTAACCACCAGATGATGAAACGAGCTACAGTTCAAGAAAGCTTATGGCGTTTACTATTTATTCATTAGAAAAGATGCTACCAGACTCCTGATTTTGGATCTTCCATTTTATATAATTTAATTTATATAATATACTTTAAATGTTAAATATTAGCAGGTATTTTTTGTTTGTTCATAAAGCTGGTGCCTATATATTAATCCTTAAAGGAAGAGCAAGACAGATGGCGAAACTACCCTATCAGTGATGAGATCGCCCGAGAAGGAATCAACCGCTTGGCGCTTCAGATTATCTTCACCCATAATTGCAGGCAACTGGCCTATTCTGTTTTCTACCAAGAATATTGCAAAAGAAGAATGAAAGGAGCTTGTTTTGATGGTTTTACCATCAGTGACATCAGCAGGGGATTCAGGGGAATTCAAAAAAGTAAATCTGGCCACTATGACTGTACCCCTAAAACCCTGCCCCCTTTTTCCATGCTTCGTGTCTTTGACACACATAAAAAAGGGGAAAGAGTTTCAATCACAGTTGTGGCGAACATCTTTTTTTGTTTGTTTGTTTAATCCTGGGTGTAATTCTCCCAGCAATATCTGAAAGCACAATGATCAAAGCTAAGCTGCATCCACATTTAAGGAATAAAACAGTGATGGCAAACCTTTTTGGCACTGAGTGCCGAAAAGGGAGTGTATGAGCGAGTGCAATCGCTTCTGTCTGGGATGCAACCCGGAAGAGGAGCTGCCCAGGGGACATGCGTGCGCCGGAAAATGAACATTTGGGTTCTAGCACGCATATGAGCGCCAGCAAACTGGTCTTCTGGGTTTCTGGCACGAATGCGTGCACAACAAACAGCTGGCCGGCACGCATACTCATGCTGGAAAATGGAACACCAGCTCTTCCAGTTTCCAGAACGGCTGCACACACGAAGGCCAGCTGGTCATCACAAGTGCATGTGCAGCAGAGACCCGGAAGAGGAACAGGCAATGGCGCACATGACAGACAAGATGGTCCTGCATGTCACTTTGGGCACGCATGTCATAGGTTCCCCATCACGGGAATAAAACATCTATTTGAGGAGAAAACTGAATGTAAAGTAAGGGTGTTGAAACCCTGCCAGGGTTTCCTTCTCCCAGCCCAACAATGCAAAAAACAACAACAACAACTCCCAACAACCCCCAAGAAATAAGGTTCCTCTTAAATGCCTATAAAGGCAAGACATCTTCAGCGGGGGGTGGGTGGGTGAAGGAGAGGCACATGATGCTTCCAAGCAGAGATTTTCTCTTCTCATTTACAGTATATGAACAATTAATTGCCTCCACTAAAGGTCACCTTTATCACAGTTTAAAACTATTTGTCTGGATCTTGTCAGCTTTTAATTATCTCACCCATGTCATGATTGCAAATTTGCTACTGAACTCTGCTCAACAGCAGAGGCCCTTGCAGGATAATTAACTTCTGTATCATTAACCTGCAAAAATCAATGCTGTTCACCTTTACTCAGCACGCCCACCAAGATGCGCAGCAGTAGCCCAAGACTGATGCTTGGATGCAGGGAAACGCGAGGAAGCCCTCCTGTGCCTGCTCCTAATCCTACATTTTACACAGCTTGCTTTCAAGCCTTCCAATAATACACCACGAAAAATGTTTCCTCTCCCACTGAAATAGGACCATGTGAACTCTTACACATATTCTCCGGCTGAAAAACACGCCCACCCCAAAACGGCTTGCATTTCAGTTTATGGCAGGAATCCCATGCTTGAGTCCTGATGAGGCCCACCCAGATTCTGGCCTGTAAGTGACTCCTTCTGGATTTCTACACAGATAACACACCCAGCAGTTAGCTAACACCGTAATCATGAAGTCAGGAGGAATTTCATTTGGAATGTATGTGAAGGGAAAGTTAATTACGGAATACCTTGCCTCTTTGGATAAGTAGAATAAGCAGAACCTGCAAAGCACTCAGTTGCTACGATAACCTCTGCCATGGCCAATACTGGTAGGCCTTGACTTACAACATGGGTGTCAAACTCGCAGCGTCAAGTTGCCATCACGCGATGTATCGCAACGCTTTTCCCCTGCGCGGAGCTGGAAGTGGATGTGGTGCATCTGACCCACGAGCCACCAGTCTGACACCTTTTGCAACCTTCTGACGAGCAAAGTCAATGGGGAAACCAGATTCACTTAACAACAGTGTTACCAATTTAATATGCAATGATTCACTTAACAACTGTGACAAGAAAGATCTTAAAATGGGGCAAAACTCACTTAACAACTGTCTCACTTAGCAATGGAAATTCAGGATTCATATATGGTCCTAAGTCAAGGACTTACAAAGTAAATATTTTAATACACTCACATCTTGCCTTTTGGCTGTCATGCAACTCACAGTGGGGCCTTTAGGGCTTTAAACCTTTTGGGTTCAACCATTAATGTCTTGAAAGTTTTGTCCAGGGACTTATAAATGGACAGTGGGAAACCTATGGGACTCCCAGATATTGTGGACTCTTCCCAGCAGCTCCCATCACTAGCTATACTGTCTGGGCTGCTGGGAATCACAATTTAGCAAGATCTGGAGGAACATCGTTCCTTCAGCCTGGTCACAGACTAACTTCCAGAGTAAACCAATGTTAGACTTCAATAGGATCCAGGTCTTCAATTTGGCTTAGTATTCCAGAAAACACTGGCCCTGAGGTAACACACTTGGCTCTGTGTCAATCACTAGAATAAATCTGATTCCACTTGAATTTTTCCCTTGGGTCCTCTCCCCCAAAACAGCCCTGAGTTCCAAGATCCATGTCTCACTTCTCGCCATAGCCATAGTCTCTCACAGCTCTGCCTCATCAACGAAACCTCAGTCTTCTCCTCCATACAAAATCCTGGACTTCAGTTTGCTATTGCCAAGCATCTTTGTTTCCGCTGCTTCTTCCAATCCTTTGAAAGAGAAGGGCAGTTCTCTTCAAAGGGTCCTTCAGCAAGGCAGTTCCCTGACCCCAAAAAGATGGAACAGCATATGTCAATCAAGAGTCCTTTGCCCTACTAAGCTGAATGCCATGGAAACAGCTTTTTCCCTCCCTTCCAAAGTGAGATTATGAGTGTCTACTTCCTTTCTCCGGGCCTCAAGGGGACAATTTGCAGAACTCTCATTCGAAACACATTCAAATACATTTCCTCCTTGAGATGTGTAGTTTCGGAAGACAGCTTCCACCCTACAGAAACAGCAGAGAAGGAAGAAGCTGACAGAATACACAGAGTGGGATTCACAGAACAGCTGACATGCCATATGAAGATGAAAAAGTTAGGAGTCGTAACAATCTCCAACGTTTTGAACAGTATAGCCAATAACTTTGGAAGTCCCTTGTTCCTAGTGTCTAACTGTGCATTTTTTTTCAAAGACACAACAGAATCTAAAGATTACTTGGCCGCTCAGAGTTGCCTTGAACTGGCAGATGGGTAGAATTTAAATTTAATAAATAAAGAAATTTCAAAACAATATCCGTTCAAAACAATATCCGTTCACCAATTACTGAAAAAATCTGTAGCAACACAATAAGAATTATATACACATAACACACAATTGAACCCCAAATTTCTGTTGTTGTGAGATATTTGTTAAGTGATTTTTGCCCAATTTTACGACGTTCCTTGCAGCGGTTGTTAAATTAACCACTGCAGTTGTTAAATTAGTAACACGGTTGTTAAGTGAATCTGACTTCCCCATTGACTTTGCTTGTCAGAAGGTTGCAAAAGGTGACCACATGACTGTGGGACACCGCAACCATCATAAATATGAGTCAGTTGCCAAGCATCCAAATCAGAGGTGCATTCCTACCGGTTCGGCTAAACCGGAAGTGGTATGGCGGTGATGGTCGCTGGAACAGGGCAGCGGCCCAGGCCTGCCACGCCCCTGAACCAGTTCTCCAGTCGGTGCTGTCGGTGCAGCCATCTTGTTTTTAAGCTTTGCGCATGCGCAGAACATTTTTAATTGAACTGTACATGTGCATGCGCGCACATCCAGCATGCGCACAAGCGAACCGGCAATAAATGTTCATAAGTCACTTTTTCCAGTGCCATTGTAATTTCAAACGGTCGCTAAATGAACTGTTGCAAGTTGAGGACTACCTATATTTCTAAACCCTATATACAACTGTGAAGGGTCTGGGCTCTTTTTCATTTTATCTTCTTAAATTCTATTTCACACACAGAACGTCCTCCTCACTCTGTTTTTGGGCTGAAAGATTCCATGTGATTTCTACTGGATGCAGGTAAAGGAATTTCAAAAGCTATTAATATTGTTCTGATGAGTCAACTCTTGCAAGAGTGCTACAGCTATTATCACCTTCTTTCTCTCCCTTTCACAGAGTTCTCTAGATCAAGATCCAAAGGCTGAGGATACTTTGATCTTAATATGCTAATGACATGGTTAAAAAGAATGTACGCAAGGGTGTATATATGTGTCAGGGAAAGTGATGAGACAGTCTGTATCAAGGATGTAGTAATAATTGCTGTGTCAAGGGTACTTTACTTCATTGGGCAAGAAAATGTCATATCCTTGAGATAACTTGAACACTTTACATAAACACAGCGATATAGTTATCAAAATATATACCAAAACAGATTATACTCATCAGAAGGAAAAGCTCCAGCAGTAGTTCCATCAGGGAACCCTATTCTGATTTCCAATTGCTGTTTGACAGTGCAATGATTGTAAAAGTGAATTTGCACTTGTTTGCTGTTCATTTCCACCCTCTTCCCACCAACCAAAATCTTGCAGCTGGTTCTGTTGGATGAAGCTGGAACGTCTATAAGACCTTTTTGCTGCTCAAAATTAATTTCAACCCTAACCCTCCTATTATATGTAATCCTCCAAAGAGAATTTTAGGAGACAAAGAAGGATCTACTGTGTGCTTATAATTTAACACTTCCCAAGTCACCATTTTCATCAATGGGTGAGGTCAGATATTTCAAGAAAATCACAGATGAACCAAACCGAAAGCACTCTCCCGCAAGCCTCCTTCCAAAACAACTACTGTATTTTTCAGAGTACAAGATGCTCCTAGCTTTTGGGGAGGAAAACAAGAAAAAAAATCTGCCTATTGCCGTGCCCCATTTTCGGCCTCCACATCCTGTTTTCAGCCTCTGCATGCCCCATTTTCAACCTCTGTGCACCTCATTTTCCACCTATTCCAGGCAGTGGGGATCAGAAAAAGTGGAAAATGGGGCGCATGGAGGCGGCAATAGGCAATGGCAATCCCTGCAGCCTGAAACAGCTGATTGTCGGGAGGCAGATCCAACTGACAATCGGCTGCTTGTGCTAATCAGGCTGTGATGAAGCTGAACTGAAATAGGCTGTTTGCTGCAAGGAGGCAAATTGCTGGGAGGCAGAGGCCAAAGGGTGGGCGCCAGTGCATGAGCAGGGCTACATTCGGTGTATAAGATGCACCAAATTTTCACCCCCAGGGGGAGGGGGAATGTGTCTTATATACTCAAAAAAATATGGTAATTTCTCAATACCCAATTCCTTTATGAAAGAAAATGAAGAATTTTGCAGATGAATTAAAGGTCTTTCTACAAAGCAAGAAATAGGCATGTTTGTGTATCACCAAAATGCTTCTCTGTGCAGCAGAGTGATCATGTCCCCAAGAAATATATGAATTATTTTATGCCTTCAGCACATGTCACGTAATAACACCATAATATTAAACATTGTAATTGTTCAACATTTAATTGTTTTTGCACTGTCTGCTTTTATTGTTGCAAAATGCTAAAAGATATGTCTTGCATCAATATTCTCTAAGAGAGATAATTTCACTCCTTGGTGGAGAAGAAATGCAGATACAGTATAACTAATTTTCAATGGGGCAAGATAGGCCAATGTTTGGGTGCTGGGGGTACATTTGGAACTTGGAAAAGCACAACTGCCATGGAAGACTAATCTACCTCCAAAAGGGAATAAAGTATTCTCTGTCCAGAAGGAGAACCACACGACTCTCAGGATGCCTTCTAACATCTCCTTGGCACTTCTAGGGCACCCAAAATATTGTCTGAAAGATGCTAGTGACAGCTGCTTTGTTTTACAACTTGCCAACTTCACCATTTATCTTTTTAATTGAAGAGATCTTTTCTCGGGAATAAATCTCAGTGCAACCGAATACCACCTACTGTATATGACAAAGGAACATGGTGGCTCAGTAGCTAAGACCCTGAGCTTGTCGATCAGAAAGGTCACCAGTTAGTTGGTTCAAATCCCCCAACACTGCATAACGGAGTGAGCTCCCGTTACTTGTCCCAGCTTCTGCCAACTTAGCAGTTCAAAAGCATGTAAAAATAATGCAAGTAGAAAAATAGGAACCACCTTTGATGGGAAGGTAACAGGGTTCCATGCGCCTTTGGCGTTTAGTCATGTAGGCCACATGACCATGGAGACGTCTTCGTACAGCACTGGCTCTTCGGCTTTGAAACGGAGATGAGCACCACCCCCTAGAGTCTGGAACGCCTAGCACATAGATGCTAGGAGAACCACCAACCATGACAAAGGAAAATTAATGTAAGTTCCAGTTCTTAATCCAAATTCAAATCAGGTCCCAAAACTGTGCACTGTAGTTTGTTTTTCACAACTTGTGTGAGGAAATAAAATGGTAACCAGAGAGGTCGTTTGGTTGGGGTTTCATTTTAAAATTGCTCTCCCTGCTGCATGGACAATGACAATGAAAATAAGGGGTATCAAACCCAATCACATTGTGATTGTTTTTCCCCTTGCAGAGCTGGGGTGGGCGTGGCCTATATCCAGCCCATGGGCCACCTATTTCACACCCCTGATGTAAGTGATATAGCTTGAAAAAAGGTTCAAACCAGGCATGACTACAGCAGACGCCATCCTAGGTTAGAGTCTGTCCTCAAATTCTACACCTGGTTCACCCATTTTGAGGAGCTGATGGCTTATTTAAGAAAGTACAGTTTAGCATGAACTTACATTTAAGGGGGGGGGGGTATTTTATATCTCCCCCACAGAAACTTCTAGTGCTTTTCTGTTATCTCTGAACCTACCTCAGGAAAAAATAAGAAATTAGTCCTGTCAAGAAAGAAATTGTTAATTTTAAAAAAAGCAAGACTGTTTTAAATGAAGACTGAAGACTAGTAAAAGCAATGTCAACGTCCACTCCGAAAGCCATTTTATAGGAAATCAGCAGAGCTATCTCCTCTAATCATGCTCTAAGATTTTGTGATGTACTGAACAATTATTCTCTTCACAGGACAATTCACACTCAAGAGAGCCTCCAGGCATAGCTATTGACCACCCTCATTGTGTTAAATGACTGTAAATCCTACCAAATGACATTATTAACTCTTCTTATGTCAATTTCTGCAGAAACACTAGACTAAATAGTGGCCTTCTCATAAATGGAACATAATTTTCTTGACATGCCTTCCCGAGAACACTAGCTTATAGTTCACTCCCAGAATTATCACCAGCATCACAGTGCAGAGTCAGCATGAAAGTAAAACTCAAGTCATGTATGTATTTGGAGTTACAATTTTAGTACGTTCAGGTTTTTTTTTTAAATAAAAATTGCCTTTGACCAATGCAGACATTTAGAATAATATACCAACCTGAACTCAGCTTGAGTATACAACAACACAATATTAGTGGCATTAGCTTCCTTGCTCTTTGCTTTCCTCCCATCCATCTTTTTGTTATCCTATTGATGTGTTCTCATGTTCTTTTTCATTCTTTAGTTTATTGTTCTATTATTTTACTTTTATTTTGTTTACGCCGTTCTCATATCTTTTTATTGTTGTAAGCTGTCTGCGAGATAGGCAGCAAATAAATTTAATAAATAAATATAAAGAGATAGAAACGGCAAGCCTATTTAGCCCAACACAAGTAAAGCAAGCACACACACACACACACACACACACACACACAGAGGGAGGGGGTTCCGTGGCTCCTTTTAATAGTGTCAAATCAAACACAGGTAGTCTTCAACTTATATTCACAGAAATTTGCTAAGAAACTTGCTAAGTGATGAAGTCGTAAAGTGAGATGTCACCTTAGTGATTTCAATATCTGCAATCCCAGTTGCTATCCTTAATCAAGAATCGTGAATCGTTAAACAAGTAGAGACAAGGATTCCTAATTCTGGAAAGTCACCGCTTGCCCTCTGGAACTGAATAAGCTTCGCAATGGAGATTTTTTTCAATTAATGTCTATCTTTCATTTTCGAAGACCATATGATGCACGCCACGTGACAGATTAGCACCTATATCAATCAAGACCCAATACATTACACCCATTATTTGGGATGGAAGCTGCCACCGCTAAGCATACAGAGAATTGAAATTCTCATTACTATTGTACAGTGTTCATTTTCTGTCTCTGTTCAGTTCTATGGCCAGAATCGCACACCACTTTAAACCACTCTGTAGTTTTTATTGTAGCTGGTAAACCACTATTTATGGCATTCATGGGACACCAGCAGTAGCTGATCCTTGTAAAAATAGTCCTGAACCCTTATATATAGTCTACAGCAATGTTTCTCAACCTTGGCAACTTGAAGATGTCTGGACTTCAACACACAGAATTCCCCAGCCACTCTGGACATCTTCAAGTTGCCAAGGTTGAGAAACACTGGTCTACAGAGTAGCTATTGCTGAAAATTGGCAGCATGGTCTCCTGCCCTTGGGAAGCTCAAAACAACTATGTAAATTGAAAAATAAAATGGGTAAGCCTTAGCAGCAAAAACTCAAAGCAAATAAGTATTAGCATCTTTTGGAGAAAAAAAACTGTTTTTTTTAAAATCAGATTTTAAATGTTTTGCAAAAATGTACTATACAGTTCAAAAATATAATCATCAGCATAACTTATAAATATATTTATTATTTTACTTACCAGTGGGAAAATGAAAGATAAAGGTCTCATAATTAACCTACCTCTGAAAGTACAAAAACCAAAAAGTTATTGGGAAAAAATGCAAAACCATGCAAAAATATACCCCTTCTCCAAAAACCCTTAAAAGAGGGAAATTCATACAAAACCTAAACACATCACACACACATTTCAGTTACTCAGATTTTAAATTAAATTAAACATTGTCCACAGAGAGTCATACTGATCACTTTTTCTGTTCCATTGATAAATAGCAAATTCAAAGGCCAACAGCAAAATTCCAACAAAGCTAAATCAACCTTTTGGCAGTGCACCAAGCTCAATAAATTTAAACTTCTTCATATACCGTAAACTAATAAACACTGGATTTTCAATATATAATCCGACATTACATGAACACTTTTGCTTGATGGTTCTATATGTTGCAAAATGTCATCAAATTGTTTGAGTAAATCACTTAGTAAATTTCACAGTTAGTATGTCATATAAACAAAGTCTATGACTTTGTTCATAATACCTTATGAATCCAGCCATGGACTAATCAATTAAGAGAAGCCATCACCAGTAAAGTAATGCGAGTATTTGCCAAACCCTACAACAACTAAAATATCCTCCCAGAGAGACATGTCTTCTCAAACCCTCTCTGGATAGGGTGGATAAATTAATGAAAGATAGTAGCCTACCTTTAATTAGTTGGCTAATTAACTATTCCAACTGCATTACCTCTCCCATAGAAAGTATACAAATTATGGTTAGGCTCAGAAGGCTTCTCTTCACAAGTTACCAATAATATGAGAGAGAAGAGTGTCCCTGAAGCTACATTGTCAATACGCCACATGACAGCCACTTCAGGATTGTTAGATAACCCACATCAAAGGAATTAGAGTCCATTATATTCATCCCTTAATTCAAACTAAGGGATCAAACACTTACAAAGTATGAGATTGGTATCTGTTCCATAGGACTCTTAACAGTGGTGCTATAGTGCAATAGCCTGCTTATTTTCTGCCTCCAATGAACTCCATGAGGAAGCTGTTGGTGTATCATCTCATACCCTTCCTTCAAGCCAAAGAGGTATCCCTGAATTCAGACACATGCCTCCCATCATGCAATGCAGGCATACGGAGTCTGTTTTGAGACTTCTGCTAGATGGGCCTGAGCATCTGTTCGACACATATGTCGAAACTTTAAAACCAAAAACAAAACATCCCCAAGCTAGAGAGGGGTGAGTCTGTAGATTTAGACTTTTAAAAGCATGCACATGAGAACTAATCACCTTAATCTGATCTCTGCTTGAAAAGCTCGTTCTGGTTCTTTTCTCAACATCAACTCTACATTCAATAGCCACTTGCATAATGTGGCGTTCCTGCCAAAGAGGAAATGGTATTCTTCATGTGAGAAACACCCCTAATGTACAACTCAGTGATCACTTAATATCAGCAGCACCTCATTAGACTACTCAATCCTTTCTGCAACCTCAGCCCTGGCCTCCACCTCCTCCTCTGGCCACGTGTCTTCCTTCAGAAACATTAATTTTATTACAGGTTGCTGGGGGGAGGACACCCATTTGGAAACCCAACCTTATCCGCTATATTCTCTGGGGTCTCAGCCCGAACGGTTCTGTGCACAAGCCAAAAGAGCGAGAGCAATTCAGACACCCTCCTTCTCCCAGCTCCCTTCTTAAAAACGCAAACAGAAGAATGAAAAACACAAAGAGGAAATATTCAGAGCAAGGAATGATGTAAGAACCAATGATGTGTTTCTGGCTGCACAAGGCCATTCTGAATAAGTCTGGCAAGAGCTGTACAAGCCTCATTCACAGATGCGAACAGACATTACTTTTTGGGCACATGCAAGGTATTTGGACAAAAGCATCCCCTCTTCGTCTTCTTTTTATGTTTCTGGGAGAGGGTAGTAATGAGGAAATCATAAATGAAGGGGCTATTTCATCAGAGATTAGTTTCCAGAATTAAATTAGTTTAGGGGCCCAAGTCATATTCTGCAAATTTTCATAAGATGTTGAGGTTATTTCACAATGATAAGAAATCACATTCTGCACATATTCAAATTGTTTTTTAACATAAAGTGTGGGTTCAACTAGATGATCTCCAAAGTCCCTTTCCACCCATACCTTCATAGGCAGGTAATGATACGTAAACCTGGAAGAAAATCCTAGTAAATCATCTCTCAAATGTTCAGTCAGTCAGGCAACAGAGATTCCTAATGCATCCTGAGAATGACAAATTTTCTTTTACTTCTAACCTCACAGCAAAAGGGCTTGGCTGTGATTAGTACAGGCAGTCCTCAACCTACAACCCAATGAGAACCCAGATTGTTGTTGGGGGCAATATGCTGACTCTGTAAACCGTTTAGAGAGGGCTGAAAGCCCTATGAAGCGGTATATAAGTCTAACTGCTATTGCTATTGCTATTGCTATTGCTATTGCTACAACCACAATTGAACCCAAAATTTATGTTGCTAAGTGAGAAATTTGTTAAGTGAGTTTTGCTCCATTTTACAACTTTTCCTGCCACATTTGTTAAGTGAATCACTGAAGTTGTTAAATTAGTGACACAATTGTTAAGTGAATCTGGCTTCCCCTTTGACTTTGCTTGTCAGAAGATCACATGACCCTGAGACACAGCAACCGTCATAAACATGAACCAGTTGCCAAGCATCTAAATTTTCACCACACGACCATGGGGATGCTGCAAAAGATCGTAAGTCACTTGTTTCAGTGCTGTTTGTAAGGGCCACTAAATGAACTGTTGTAAGTTGAGGACTACCTGTACTCAGGTTGGAAACCATCAGGAGTTACCAGAATCTGAGGCAGTGTGGAAAAGTGGGAAAGCAATTGCAAACCACCTTGATAGTACTGCCCATAAAACAAAACAAAAAACCCTGAACGTGCCATTAAGTCATGAAGAGACAAGCTCAACTAAGAGATGATTTACTTTAGCCAGCAATACAAAAACTTGCTTTGAAAAGTGTTTTGACATGCATAAAGGAAGAGATAACAAGACCCCAAAGGTATAGCTGAAGCAAAACCTACATATATAGTTTAAAAAATCCCTGTGAAATATAGCTAAATTTAATAATTTAACCTGACAGATCTTTTCTTTTTTTCACTCTGAGATAGACCCAGCTCAGCTTCTTTGTTTCTCACTCTTTTTCACAGGCAATACAAATTTTAGAGCAGCTAGCATCTTCTCCTGGCTGATTAGAAATTCTGTCATGATAAAAAGAAGAAAGCAGAGTGTGTTGCTGCTGCTTCTACTTTCTCGCTTCAAACACAGCTTAAATTAGTCAGAAACAAAGCAACATTCTGCAGGCTTTGTTAATTTGAAAGGATACAACCAGAATTGCTTGGGAAAAGATACATCACCATTCATTTTCAGATCCAAATATGAAAAATAAAAGGTCAGGCGATGCAGGTCAGCGAAATTGGGGAGGCACTAGCAGGATTCCTTCCCCCCCCCCCATTTAGGTTGCTCAACCTTTTTGATTACCAAAAATGAGAGCTTTGACATTTCAGTCATAAGTAGTGTTGGAAAAACACAAATTACTTTGACTGCTGGATGCCTTCACGGTTATTCAACATTCTAATATTCTTCCACAAAGCATAGATTGTCAAAGGAAAGTGGTGCCAGGAAAATCTCTATCAATTCCACCAGCTCAGATTTTATTTAAAAAAAAACCAGGCATCCATCCCCCCACCATGTGGATCTGTTCCTTTATGACATTGCCTTGTAGGAAAGAAAGAAAGAGAAAAAAAACAGAAAAGCATCTATAGTTTCCACAATGCTGCACATTGTAGTAAGCCCTGGTTCAATCCAAACCTGGACCAATTACATGGTGGCTTAGGATAACGCAAAAACCTTGTCACTTATTCCATCACTCCTGTTCAATAATTTCTAATACCTCATTTCAAAAGTTCTTTGAAATGCCAAGGGAATTTCTTAAATGGGTCAGTTTCCATCATGTATTCAAAGCAATTAATGCTTGTAACTAGATCCAACAACCAGCTGCTTTGTGCATAGAATTCGGAACATAGTTTTGGGTAAGACTAAAGTTATCTCATCTGGAACAAGAAGAACCCCATGCTACACAGAGAACAAGGGCAGATGCCTACTCCAACAGGAAAAATGTAACTGAGTCTGATGAACTCTAGTAATAAATAAACCATCACTAGATCAGTGGTTAAGCTACAAGCTGCAGTGGTTAAGCTACAACCAATCAGTAGTTAAGCTACAAGTGGTTCCTGCATGGTGCGAAACCCTATTGGTTTTAAAACCAGAGGACAAAACCATGGTTTTAAAACCAATAAGGGTTTGCGGTTCACCGACAAATGTGTGCCCGACAAATGCGCGTCAACAAAACCACCGCGACAAAACCGTGATGTCAAAAGCGCACCCACTAAAGCGCGTTGACAAATGCGCGCCGATAAAAGCGCGCCATCGAAAACAACGCGAAAACAATGGTAACAACATTAACAACCCTAACCCTAACCTAAAAACCCTAATCGCGCTTTTGTGGGCGCTGTTTTGTCGGCGCGCTTTAGTGGGCGCGCTTTCGACGTCGCCGTTTTGTCGCGGCGGTTTTGTCAGCACGCATTTGTCGTGCGTGCATTTGTCAGGTCACGAGGGTTTGCATCATCACGCTGTAGCTTGCCACTGATTTAAAAGGGGGGGAACCATCTACTTGAAGCCTTTCTGGATTTTAATGACTTGCCATGTACTTACTTGTTACTAGTTATCCAGATTTCAGGCGTTTTCTTTCCCCCGCCTCCAGCTTTTCATGGACATCATGAAGACAAAACTAGGCCCTCTGGCATGAAAAGCCCCAACTTGATCTGTGCTTTTTCCTGCCTCTTTTAATGATTTTGGCAACAATGCCAGCATTTTTATTTTCATACAGCGTCTCTTATAGTTCTTCTCTGGCTGATATCCTAAACCTCTTATCATGTAATACCAAATGCTTTTAGCACTTTTCCCTGCCAGCTACCCAGGAGTATCTAGAGATGCCTTTCCGATGCATTTGCTGCATTTTTCAAGACAAACTGTCACGACCTGTTTTAGTAAACAGAAACCCTCTTTACAGATTTACTTTATATTTTACTTTTTACATTTTTACTCTTTATTTCTACTTTCTGGGTACAGAATTTGTAATCTATGAATACTTATTTATACCCATCCAACTGAGATTTATTCAATAAAGCCATGCATAGCTTTAAGCAACAGGTGAAGCTCTTGCTGAAGTTGCTTGACCCTAGAACAGGGATGTCAAACTTGCGGCCCACAGGCTGGATGCATCATAAGCTGGTCACGCCCACGTCCCATTTAGCAAAGGGGGGGGGGAAGTGTTGTGATATGTCACGTGACGCCACTGTGACAATGCAAGTTTGACACCCCTGATCTAGAATATCTATAATGTGTAACTATTATAGTTTGTAAATCACTATTATGTCTTTTTGACTTAACATGTGGGGTTCTAGCCAACTCTGTCTTATTCAACAGGTGATGGTTAAACAAATCAAATCTAACAACCTTATGCATGTCATCATTCAAATTGTCCAAATACAGTTCAAAGGTCTATCCATTCTCAAGCATAGATATTAATAGAAGTTTCAGACCCAGTTCATAGCTCACAATAAGTCATAATTTGTTTGATCACAGACAACCCAATATCACAATTGGCTAGGTTCACACAATACACTGTCATAAGTCATGGATCCAAATCATAATGGCTGGGTTCATATAACATGCTAGGTCAAAATAATTAGTACAACTCATGAGTTCAGATCTATGAATCAGGTTTCTCACACATTTTTTAAAGACATAATCAGCACAAAGTAACCAATCATGCCTTAACCCATGCAGTTATTTAATAGCTCAGTGTTTGATTATGTTAACTGAGTAAACTGTAGCTCAACAAATGTGTCACAGAAACATTGCTGTCTCAAAGTTCAAAACCTATATAGATTACATACATCCTGGAAGTTCCGTAGGTTCTTGCCAAGGCATTTGGATTTTCCACATATTTAAAGAGCATGTTGAAAACACCAATTTATTTTGAGGTGGTGGATCCCCATAAAGGAAAAAGTTGTTTCCAAACAGAGACACATGAGCCATGCAGCAGCGATCCAAAAACAGTCTGATACAGACATGAATGAAAGACTTTGATAACAAATACATCATATATCACTTACATGTTTTATTATCACTGTTACATCATAATATATAATTTGATCCTCTAGAACAGGAACAGATCTGAGACATTGGGGTGAAAGTAGGCATAGGAAATACCTTTATCTCTCAATCCACCTCAAAGAGTGGCCACCTATTTTATCATCTCAACATCTTACAAAGTAGGTTGGGACTGAGAAAATGAGGGCACAAAAATCACCCAGAGAGTTTCATGATCAAGTGTGGATTTGAACTTCGGAGTTTCTCAATTCTAGTTCTTTGCAGTATACCACCCTGGCTCTTCTGCTTCATCAAATGCATGACATTACAGACATTAGCTCATTATTGCTTCCATTTAAAAATAATTTCCTCTGTTGCATAATTAATTGTTCCTCTCTCTTTTTTTTTTTGCCTAATTTTACAATAAAACTGCAAAACCAAGAGTGGTGCAAGTACAAGCCAGAAGTAAAGGCAATTTTTTCAGCTTCCTTCAAAACACTTTTTTTCCTTATTGGATATGCGCTCAAGAGTCAATGCCTCCCTACTCCAACAGTATTTGTGCTTTGACAAACTAGCATGCTAAAGATTTTAAAAAGGAACTATTGTAACCCTACTGAGAACAAAATCCCCAGCTCAAAGTTTTTGAGATACATCTGTCCTCTAAATACAGTGTTTCCCAACCTTGGCAACTTGAAGATGTCTGGACTTCAACTCCCAGAATTCCCCAGCCAGCGAATGCATGGAATTCTGGGAGTTGAGGTCCAGACATCTTCAAGTTGCCAAGGTTGGGAAACACTGCTCTAAAACTAAGTATACAGACTGACCTCAGAAGTCATTTTAAAAAACCTTTATCAATGCCAATTGTAATGTTGCTTGCACATTCTACACACATAAATGCCAATGGATAGTCTATAGTTTTCATACTGTATTACAAAGTTAAATTCACAAAAAGATATCAAGAATAATAGCAAATTAACTTCTTCAATATTTTAAAGAAAAGCTGAGATTCCTTAGAATACATACATGGATTTACGAAATACATAAAACCTTGTGCCAAATGCTATTAAGTTATGGCACTCAAAAGGGAAAACAATCCGTGGACTAAACATCACATCAATCATTTATCCAGCATTATCTATTGAAATTGTGGATCTAATGAGAAAAAAATAGTCTCTTATATACACCATGTTATATAGGAAGACACAGTTAGTTAAGATCCTTAAATGTTTCTGAAGCAAAAGACTCAGGGCAATTGAGATGTGGATGCTGTCAATATGCAGTTTCTCTTAATCATTCAAGAAATAACAAGGAAAGCCCCCAAACCTCAAACCTGGTGCATTTCCAGTGCACTACAAATATATTTCTACAAAGTGCAATCCTTTTGTGCACTTTTATTTCAAATCAGTGCTACCATGATCAATCACACTTGTTGGGGAGTAAAGGTGTATATAGAATAGGATCCCTTCCCCTGACCAGATTTGAAAACTTAATAACCAACAAGGGGTGTCAGGGTTTTCACCCCGGATTCAAAGAGGGAATGATTTTCCCCGACTGTTCCAGGTTTTCCCGACCGCTTTTCCTCTTCCACCCCTGCTTGCAAATGAGATGCAGATCTTCGCTGGGAACAAACCAGTAGTAGGAAGTGAATGGCCGCTTGGAAAGCAATAACTTTAAGCGGAGCCCGGATCTCACTGGATCGTAACACTTTTCAAACCCTCCAGGGGCTTCCCCGTCCGCTTTGAACCAAGCCTGTGCCGGAGAAAGCCAGGCACTTATTGCAGGTTCCCCGGTTCCTTTGCACATCCCTTCGTACGGGGACAGCGACTCTCTGGCGAAGCTCGCCCCTGGCCCCACTCCGCTTCAAACAATGGATCAGCTGCTGCAGAGACAGGGCGATTTTCCACATACCATTCCGAGCCCCTTTCCTTCTCCTCCCCCTCCCTTTGGGCTGACAAAATAAAAGCCCATCTGAAGATCGCGACGGGATGGGGACCCCACCGCTCCCCCTCGCCGCTGCCTGCCTGGCGCATGCTGGCAAAAGGAGGCTGGGGGGGGGTGGAGAGAAGGGCCGACCCCGTTTTCCTCCTCCATTGGGCTGTCTGTGCTGCGCTGGACCGGGATGGGGAGGCAAAAAGCCCACTCACCAGCACGACGGCGAATCTTTCTTCCAGCTCTCCCGGTTCGGGCATGGGGAGCTTGAGGGGTAGATTGTGCGCCCTGAAGTCCGTCTGCTGAGAGTCCATGCTCCCCGCATTGCCCATGGCGACGGCCCTTCCTCGAGGAAGGGGAGCGGGGGAGATCGGTCCACCTCTCCGCTCGGGTTTCTCCTGCCGGATTTCAAGCTGCAAACCGTCGCCGCTCCTCCGCCAAGCTCCGCGCGCTGCAAGCCGAGTCGTTCCCTGGTACTCCTCCGGTACTCCTTCCCCGCCCAGTCAACCAGCGCTCTGCTCTCCTCTCCTCTCGCTCCACGCGCCGATTCCCTCCAGCGCCCCACGCGCGCAACCCCCCCAATTTTTTTTTAAGAATTAGAGCCGCGGGGAGGCGAGGCGCACAGATCTCTGTCTCCCTCTAGGAACGGGCTTGGAAATGCCCGCCCTCCGCCTCCTCCTCCTCCTCCTCCTCCCCAGCACAATCGGACTCCCTTTCTTCCAGCGCTCGTGGGGGAAACCCGGGAGCTTAGAGGCAGCATGTTGCATGCTGTTCACTCCAAGCAGCCCGGGCTAGAAAAAGCATGGCTGGGGCGGAGCAGTCCTCCTTAGCAAGCCCGCCGGTGGCCTCTGGACGGTCGGCTGCAGCCAGAGCCGGGCTCGCCCGCCCCCCTCCACCCCGCGCAGCGCCTACCAAGCGCAAGCCGCAGAAGAGAACCAGCCACACTCTACAGACGCCGCGCACCGCAGCACAAAGCCCCCTCTTCCTCAGACACCTCCTCCGCAGCTTCTCCACGCCCCTGCCCCGGGGAGAGCTGGGAAGCGTAGTCCTAGTCTTTTACACGGGACCGCGTCTGCCGACATACCTGCCTCTTACCTTCTCCCTCTCTCCGCATGAACGTATTGAAATGCTTTTGGGGTTTTTTGACTTCTTTTTAAATAGCGGACTCTCCACTTCTGCCATTTGCAAGCAGAAACATGATTTGCATTGCACTGGTGAGCTTTGAGATCTTCTAGACATGATCAGAATAGTGATCTTTTCCACAAAAGATTGAGGTGTCCTGTTTTGAGATGCTGGCTGAGGACAGCAGAGCTTTGTCCAAGGTTTGTGTCCCAAAAAGCAAATTCCTGGATTTACCCAGCAAACTAAGCCTTCAGTCCTAGTTTACAAAGAAACTATATTTTAGTTTAGCATACTGGGTGAACCAGTCATGGCATGTCAGAAAAGGACAGCCCATTTATTCTTTATATATCTGTTTGAATTCTGCCATCAGGTTACAAGATCATCAATTTATATTTAAACATCTATGGTACAAAATAATAAAAATAAATGATTGTAACCCTAATGCCTGAAAAAAAGGTCCCCTTTGTAAGATTTTTGCTACATAGTTGTCAAAAAGCCTTCACTGGCCTTTGAAATCAAGAATAGCAGGTATACATTTGATTGCTTACCTCACTTTTCACTAATATTTCTCTTCCATCCTCACCCCAGGAAATATTTTTCATGGTATAATATCTCAGCTATTTCAAAGAGGAATTTATAGCCAGCACATGAGAGACTTCTTCTAAAAAAAATAAGAATGTATTGGTTATTCTAGTTTCACATAAATAAACCAGCTTGTCATCAAGTGGATATTTATCTGGAACCTGTACTAGATCAGTGTTTTTCAACCACTGTGCCGCGGCACACTAGTGTGCCGTGACATAGTGTAAGGTGTGCCGTGGGAAAAACACTTTATATATAGTCAATATAGGCACAGAGTTAAATTTTTTTAACATTTTCTAATGGTGGTGTGCCTCGTGATTTTTTTCATGAAAAAGTGTGCCTTTGCACAAAAAAGGTTGAAAAACACTGTACTAGATAATGGTGTAATGTTCTTAAAAGAAAATACTTCTTAAGAGTACAGCTTATTAAGCAATATGTGAAATGGCAGCTGTGAATAGGATTGAGATGAGCTTTCTTGCTGGAATTCACTGGAATAGCAGAATGGTTTCCATAAAAACATAGGAAACTGGTGGCAGAAAAAGACCCAGTGGTCCATCAAGTATGCCTTTTGAGGTTTTTTGTTTGTTTTTGTTTTCTTTTTAACTGATTTATTATTTATTTATTTATTTATATTTTATTATTTCACTTAGAAATATTTGTGATCCCAATCAGTAAGTCTCTTTTCTCTTTTTGCCTGCACTGATCTGGTTACTTGGCCTTGTTTATCAAAGAGTAGAACTAGGGAAAGGTCATTCTTCGGAGTAAAATGGAGCCATAATTATATTTACCTAACGGGAGTTTAATGGCTGTTATGTAGCGACTTTGTTCCTTCCTTGTATACACATCCCTTTTGAGCTTGTGCCATTGACTCCATACAGAAAAGTGGACTTGAATTATAACACTGTCTACCATCTTACCAATTCTGATTGCCACTGAGGATGTTTGTAACATCTGCCACCAGATGAAAATCCTGACATGTTTTGGTTGAGCATTCCCAATCGTTTCCCAATATATTGAGGATATATCACATTTTCTAATTATACACATAGTCCTAGAGTTACCACCATAATTGAGCCCTGCAATTATGGTTGTAAGTTGTGATGGTTGTGGGTCACTTCGTGACCTGATCTGCTTTTACAACCTTTTTTGCTGAGATTGTTAAGTGAACAATGTATTAGTTAAGCCAATCCATTGTTTACTTTGGACTTTTTTTTTGTTAAAAACCAGAAATAGCAGTAGCAGTTAGCAATAGCAGTTAGACTTATATACCGCTTCATAGGGCTTTCAGCCCTCTCTAAGCGGTTTACAGAGTCAGCATATCACCCCCACAGTCTGGGTCCTCATTTCACCCACCTCGGAAGGATGGAAGGCTGAGTCAACCTTGAGCCGGTGAGATTAGAACCGCTGAACTGCAGATAACAGTCAGCTGAAGTGGCCTGCACTCTAACCACTGCGCCACCTCGGCACACCAGTTTGTGCAAAAAAAAAATGTAAATCATGGTCACATGACCGCAGGGGGCTACCTGTGAGCTGATTGCCAAGCAGCCAAAATGTGATCATATAAGCACATTTTGGGGGGTTGCGATATTAGAACTTCAAAACTAGGTTGTAATTAGCTTTTAGAGAAAGGATGACTTATTTCAGAACTCTGAATGGTCAAGAAGCAACTAGTCATAAGGAGGACTACCTGTACAGCTTTTGAAACTACAGGAGTTGGAACTACAGCAAAAGTGAAAGATGTGGTTTGAGAAAGGCTGTCCTGGTTCATGCTTTGGGTTCAGATTCTGAAATGGTCATTCTTTGTTTTTCTAAGTAGTCCAAGCAAAGCCTTTGAACCATTATAGGTAGTCCTCAGCTCACAACAGTTCACTTAGTGACTGTTCAAAATTACAACAGCACTGAAAAAAGTGTCTTATGACCTCTTTTCACAGTCACAACCTTCGCAGCATCCCCATGATCATGTGATCAAAATTCAGATGCTCGGCAACTGGTTCATATTTGTGACCGTTGTTGTGTCCCAAGGTAATTTGCTTCTGACAAACAAAGTCAATGGGGAAGCCAGATTCACTTAACAACTGGGTTACTCATTTAACAACTGCAGCAATTCACTTAACAACTGAGGCAAGAAAGGTCGTAAAAATGGGGCAAAACTCGCGTAACAAATGTCCCTCTTAACAACAGAAATTTGGGACTGAATTGTGGTCATAAGTCAAGGAGTACCTGTATTCATAACACCACACAGGCAAGAAAAATGAATGTTTCTTATTGTAAAGCAACACAATACTTTGTCTTGAATAGAATTTTGGAATAAAGTGGAAAATAAGAACCAATGTTTCCTTATTTAAGGAAAAAGCATTTTTAATTTATCCGATAAAGTATCATGGTTCTTGCTAAGGACAAAACTGCAGAAGATGCTATAAAAACATAGTAACATTGCATCTCATAATTACATTTACTAGCCAGACAAGATTAAAATACTTCTAGTAGCTCTATTAATTGAATCAATATATCTGTTATTTATTACATTTTTTCCATTTTTTAAATCAATTCAAGGCAGCAATCTTTCATAATGCCCACCCACCCACCCACCTTTATTTTCTCCACAATACAACTCTCGGATGTGGGATGGGCTGACAGAAAGCAATGGCCCCCAAATTGTCCAACATCTTCTTAACCCTATATCAAACTGGCTCTCTGATGCAGGCAAGAGAGCTTCCTAGTTCTTACTGATGATCCCAGATCTCTTTTGTATAATAAGTGTGCCTTTACAGTGATTGGGAAAAAAAGGAACTTCCAATGTTTGGTCTTCTGTATGAACTCACATATAGTTAGTGCTCGAGTTACAACCACAACTGACCCCAAATTTTCCATTGTTAAGTGAGGTTTTTGCCCCATTTTATGACCTGTCTTGCCACAATTGTTCAGTGTATCACTCAGCTGTTTGTAACATGGTTGTTAAGTGAATCTGGCTTCCCCATTGACTTTGCCTGTCAGAAGATTGCAAAAGGATACTACAACCGTCGTAAATATGAACCAGTTGCCACCTGCCCAGATTTTGATCACCTGAGCATGGGGATGCTGCAAATTATAGTCATAATTTACTTTTTTCCGTGCCATTGTAATGTCGGTCACTAAATGAATGATTTAAATTGAGGACTACCTGTATGTGTTTGTGCATGCATTTGTGATTCACATAAAAGAAATGAGGCTTCATCTGAATAGTCCTGGACATCATGTTGACGTGTTTGATTTCTTCATCCTTTCTTTCCCAAGCTTTTTTATAATTTTGCATTCAATTTTATTTCAAATTCCTGCTCTACTATGGAACAGTCATTTTTATGCATCTTACATTGTTTATCAATTTAACATTATTCTATTAACTACACTGTAATGTGTTGCTGTTATTCTGACATTTTTATATTTTGCTTTCATACCTCAAGTAACCATGAAATCTGCTCACTTACTGAGCATATTAGAAATGTAACTCATAAGCAAGAAGATCAGTGCAAAAATCCCCAAAATGAAATCATTAAACTATGTATTAGGGATAAGACTTAGTGGACATTGCAAACATATGTCAGGGAATTGTGCAGCAGCTGTCCAGATAAAGTCGGAGACATTAACAGAAACTTGTAGTTTTTATTGTCGTCATCCAGAAAGAAAAAACACAAGATAGTCAGGAACACAAGAATACCATGAGGTAAATTAAAGAGTATACAGAACACACAGAAGAAAAAGGCGGGAAAAAAGGGAAACTCCTCCTTTGTACTTACAGCAACCAATCATAGCGCAGATTGCCTCATGCATGAGTCAGCACTCTCTAACTCAGAGGTCCCCAAACTTGACAACTTTAAAACTGGTGGACTTCAACTCCCAGAATTCTCCAGCCAGCTGGCTGGAGAATTCTGGGAGTTGAAGTCCACCAGTCTTAAAGTCTCTGCTCTAACTAATCAACTACAAATGTGTGTTTTGGCCCATTGTACACTTTACTGTTCCAGCTACTAAATTCAATATGCTAACAACATATATAATTTTCTGCAGAGATATAATTATAAGCAAGTTCCTTTGAATTCAAGGGAGCCTTACTTCTGCTTGTTGGGATTGGGATAAAAGAGATCTGTAACTTTTAAAATTTATTATAGATAACAGCTATTGGCAGACATCAGAACAATCTCTTCAATACATATCATTAAATATATCATCAAATAGCTGTCAGGAAAACTTCTTTGATATGTGTGCATGCGTAGCAAAAAAAATGAAAAAGGTGAAATGATCTTCTTGAAACATTGATATACCTTCTTGAAACCAAATAATATAAATGCATTAAAGGAGGGACACAAAAGGTACAGGGTGAATTTCTATATGAATGAGCTATGTCCTTTTTGATAGAGTGTTGATGCAGTCATCTCTTAATCATTTTAATTTCAAAGTGTTCATAAAGAAGAGTTACAATATAATACAACCCTTTATTTGTGCAGTTTATTTAGACAGTTTATTTAGACAATTTACAAACACCTTATTTGGCTCACCCCCCTTCACCCAAATGATCCAATTCCTAAATAATGCCTAGCCTAAATACTTTAAATACCTTAAGTTAAATTATAAGAGAAACTTGATGATGCTTGTAAGTATTTTTTATCACATTTAGATGATATTGTATTGTGAGTTAGTTTTAGTCTCCTATAATCATCATCATCATGTCTATGTATCAGTATGGTTAGCAGTATAATACACTTAGGCTTCAGGGCTACCATATCTGGGGTGCACAAATCTGGATGATCACTAGGTGGCAGCAATGAATATTTCAGTATCCTTTTCTTAGGCATTTAATGGGCATCTATTTTTGAGCAGCTGAAATCTGGCAGCCTTTTTACAAGAGTACTAATTAAAAATGGTGACAAAGTCAACTCCTAATTTTTTTGCCTTCGGTACTGCATTCTCTTCTCAACTGTCAATGTTCCAGACAATGAAACCAAGTATAATGGTATTGCAGCAAAATTCTTTTCTTTCTTCCTTTCTGCCTGCCTGTCTTTCTTTCCTAAATATACTTTCATATGTTACAAAAAATCTCCACCTCCCCAAAAGCCAAAAATGACTTGACTGGGGTTACAGCTACCATGTGCAAGGTGGAGAAAAAAAAATACACCCCTCACCTGTTTATAAATAAAAAGCTTTCAGCCACAGGAACAAGGAATAGAAACTTAAACAAATGCAGTGGAGATGTTGTTATAAGAATAGCTTTTATTTTTGCTTTGTGGTTATTCCTGCCCTCTTCATTGCTTCTTGGAGGACTGATATCTGTATAGATATTCTGTTCAATTAATTAGCCTTTAGCTGTGGTTCAGAAGACACCCTGGATTGTTAAGATAACTTACAGAGGGTTGTAAAAATATGCAGCTTTCATATCTGACTACCAGCAGTTAAATATTTAGAAGCTGCATCACATTTCATTGCCTCAAAAGCTCTACTATGATTTTTCTGCCTCTCTTTCTTTATAAATGGAAGTAGTTTTAGTTCCAGCTGTTAGCATATGCAGACATTTTCCTATCACAAACCATAAACATTATGGAGATTGAATTAGGCCAATGAGAGAATAGCTCTCCCCCAAATTAGAAGACATTTCATCTCCAGTTCTGTGGTCCCCAATGAAACCACCACCACCACCACCACCACCACCACCACGACAACAACAACAACAACAACAACAACAATAAAATAATAACAATGACAACAACAACAAGTGATGATGAACAAGCTGAAGAAATTGGTCCAACACCTGAACAAATTGACCAGCCAGTGGAAGAAATGAACATACAGGATGAAGACTCTCCTGTGCAATAACTTGAAAGTGTACAGCTAAGTGATCTAGCAAAAATGCTGAAAGAAAAAATTGAAAACCACATCAAAGAAAATGTAGAAAGAAAAAGACTACCTATCATTTACGAAGGTTCTAGCAAACAAGTGAAAGATCTGTTAACTGCCATGAACAACATTTTAACTTCCATCCCATCCAGCACACTATATGAAGCCAACTAATTAATGTATAGCACAGCGACCGTTATAACTGCAGAACTAGGTTATAAAATGCCAAAAAAGAAACCCAAAAGTGGAAATTTCAACTTGAAAATAAAATTTAAAAATTACGAGGGGATATCAGCAATCTGAAGTTCTTAAAAGAAGGAAAACTAAAGAACAAAAAGCTGAAAAATATTTTACACAAAAAATACAACCTGGAGGAAAAACCAATAATGGAAATATTATGGAAGAACTAAAACAATGTGCAATAGCAACAGCAAGGAAAATTGAAAGATACAAAGGACGAATAAAACAATATCATGAAAATGTCCAGTTCAGAAGAAACCAACACCTCTTCTACCGATCCCTTCATGAAAATCGAATCCAAACTAATGTTCATCCATGTAAAAAAAACCTTTGAACTTTTGGAAAGAACTGTGGAAAAACCCAGTGGAACACAACAATACTGCCTCCTAGATCAAAGATATTCAACAACAAATAACACAAAACAAGATAGAAAATATTGTAATAAAAACTGACATAGTGGCAAAACAAGCAAAGAAGGTCAAGAACTGGAGTGCACCTGGCCTGGATGAACTGCATGGATACTGGCTAAAACACCTGAAAAGCCTCCATCATCGCATGGCTACTCAGTTTGATCAAATGCTTCAAAATGCAACAAGCAAAGAATGGTTAACAGCTGGCCGAACATACTTGATAATGAAAGACCCAGAAAAAGGCACAGAACCAAGCCACTATTGCTCAATTACTTGTCTGCCAACAACGTTCAAACTTTTTACAAGGATACTGGCAAATTCAGTATTCAATCATCTGATGGAAAACAGTTTGTATCTAGTAGAACAAAAAGGAAATTATAAAAAATCAAGAGGAACAAAAGATCAGCTGCTCATAGACAAAATGGTACTAAAAAATGCAAAACAAAGAAAAACAAATTTAAATATGGCGTGGATTGATTACAAGAAGGCATTTGACTCATTACCCCACAGCTGGATTAATACCTGTCTGGAAAACTTTGGAATCGGCAAAAATATCTGTACATTTTTGAAAGCAAATATGCAAAAATGGAAAAGAGTTCTAATAACAAATGGGGAGAACATTGGTGAAGTCAACATCAGACAAGGAATCTTCCAAGGGGATTCACTTCCATCACTACTGTTCAACATTGCATTAATACCACTGACAATAATCCTACAAAACACAGAACTGGGATACCAAATCTCAAGTCAACATGGCAAGATAAACCATCTACTATACATGGATGAATTAAAAATGTAGGTGAAAAGCCCCACGGAACTTAAATCAATACTCAACACAGTTCAACTGTTCAGCAGTGACATCAAAATGAACTTTGGGCTTGAAAAATGTGCTATATATTAGCAAAGGATGATTAGCAAGTGCCTAGGCATATTGGAAGCAGATAACATCTTGAATGAAAAAGTCAAAGAGTCAACGCAAAAGAAATACATCAGGCGGGTCCACAAAATATTAAAATCAAAGCTGAATGATGAAAACATAATTAAAGACATTAATACATGGGCAGTTCCAGTGATACGCTACTCAGCTGGAATCATCAACTGGACTCTGGCTGAACTGGAAAACCTCGACTGGAAAACATGCAAACTTTTGAATATGTACCACGCTTTACATTCACAAAGTGACATCGACAGGTTGTACCTGCCAAGAAAAATAGAGGACAGGGGGCTATTGCATATATATATATATCCCATATATCCATCAAACTGTAGAAGAAGAAAAATGAAGTTTGAATGATTATGTGAACCAAAGTACAGGAAAATTGCTGCAGGCTGTGAAAATGGAGAACAGCATAAAAACAACAGAAACAAAGGCAAAATATAAGGAAAAACAGCTGGATGACAGATTAAATAGATGGAAAACCAAAGCTTTGTATGGACAGCACTTGAAAAACACTGAAGGAAAATGTGATGACAACTTGACATGGACATGGCTTAAGATGGGAACTATCAAGAAAGAAACGGAAGGTTTAATACTGGCTGCTCAAGAACAAGCACTACAAGCTAATGCCATGAAAGCGAAGATACAAAAATCCACTGACAACCCAAATTGCCGACTTTGCAATAACAAAGTCGAAACTGTTTCACATTTAATATGTGAATGCAGCAAAATTGTACAAGCTGATTACAAAGCTAGACATGATCGAGGTGCTAAATTAATCCACTGGTCATTATGTAAAAAATATGATTTACCTGTATCCAGAAAGTCATGGGAACATAAAGTGGAAAAAGTATCGAAAATGAGAAGGTGAAGATCTTGTGGGACTTTCAAATACAAACGGATCATCATTTGGAGCACAACACGCCAGGTATCATGGTTGTAGAGGGCCGAAGTGTACAGTTTATTGATATCACTGTTCCTGGAGATGCCAGAGTTGAAGAATAGGAACTAGAAAAAATAATGAAATATCACGACCTGGCTATCAAAACTACATGGCTATGGATGAAGCATGTAACAGTGAGGCCCATTGTAATTGGGGGACTTGGCACCATGTCCAAGAATTTTACAAGATACATCCACAAATTGCAGCTTCCTACAATAACACCAGCGGAACTGCAAAAAACTGTGCTACTCAGAACATCTTATATTTTAAGAAGGTACTTGGTTGATTCCTAGGACACTGGCAGCAAACCGTATCAACCTTTAACACCAGTCACTGGTATTTGTAATGCATTTTTGAATGTTCAGTTGGCTGAGTTTAATGTTTAATGAATAAAGTATGTAATGATGATAATGATGAAGATGATGATGATGATGATGATGATGATGATGATGATGATGATAAATATAAATAAATAATAATAATAAAGCAGGCAAGGTCATAGAAGATGATGGAATAGAACTTGAGAATGAAGAAATGATAAAGGCAGTAAAAGCAGAAGAAGGCTACTTGGGGATTTTAGAGGCCTCTGACTTAATGCATAATAAAATCAAGGAATTAACTGCAGCCAAGTACATCCAAAGAATTCGCAAGATATTAAAGTCCAAATTGAATGGAGGAAACATCATAAAAGCCATAAATACCTGGGTTATACCTATGATTCGATACTCTGCAGGAATAATTGACTGGACCCAGTTGTAGTTGGACAATTTGGACAGAAGAACAAGGAAGCTTATGACAATGAATCATGCTTTGCACCCTAAAAGTGATGTTGACCAATTATATCTACCAAGAGCAGAGGGTGATCGAGGACTCCTACAAGTAAAACAGACTGTGGAAGAAGAAAAACACAGCTTGAATGATTACATCCAGAAAAGTGAAGAACCAATGATTAAGGAAGTAAATAAAAGAGGCCTTTTAAAGACAACTAAGTCAAAAGCTGAATATAAGAACGAAATAATTGAGAAGCAAGCTGAAAATTGGAAAAACAAAGCTATGCATAAAAAATACTTGAAAAGTATTGAAGGTAAAGCTGACCAAAAGCTAACTTGGAACTCGTTAAGATCAGGAGCACTGAAAAAAGAAACAGAAGGCCTTATTTTGGCAGCTCAAGAACAAGCCTTAGCCACAAACTGCATGAAGGCAAAAATTCAACATGTTACCACCAACAGTAAATGTTGCCACTGTAATGAGAAAGACGAGACAGTCGACCACTTGATCAGTGGGTGCAGCAAAATTTCACAAACTGACTACCTACAACGCCATGACCACATTGCTAAGATCATTCACTGGAAATTGTGCCAAAAGTTTGGATTTGAGTACAGCAAAAACCACTGGGAACATCAGGTTCAGAAGGTTTTAGAGAATGAGAAAGTCAAGATCTTGTGGGACTTCAGAATTCAGACTCACAGGCACTTGGCCCACAACACACCTGACATAACAATAGTTGAAAAGAAAAAAGTATGGTTCATTGACATTGCAATACCTGGAGATGCACGAATTGAAGTTGAGCGACTGTGGAAAAAGAAATCATGTGTTGTCCCGATTGTAATTGGAGCCCTTGGAGCAATACCTAAAGGGCTACCTCGCTATTTGGAAATTTTAAATTTATCAGACTTGAACATTCTGATTCTACAAAAAAACCACCCTACTTGGAACAGCTTATATCCTCCGACGTTACCTTAACAGTTCCTAGGTCCTTAGTTAGGACTCGAGCTGTTGAGCTACCAACCAGCCCCAAAGGCTGTGAATCTCACCAAAGATTAACCAGATGATGATGATGATGATGATGATGATGATGATGACGACGACAACCTATTAAACCTTATCTACTGCATTTTTAAATAACAAAACTTGATGAGCACAAAATCTTCTGAAAAGTGAATTATTTCAGTTTCAAGCCTTCAAATTTTCTCCTTTATGTCTTTGACTTATTTTTTTATTTGTGGTGACTGTCTGGAGATTTCCAAAGTGAATTTGCCATTATCTTATTCCTAGGATTCAGAGAGAAAGACTGGGTCAAAGTCACCCTTTGTGCTTTGTGACTTTGTGCTTAAAGCAGGAATAGAATTATCAGTCTCCAAGTTTTTAACATGGTGCCTTAAACTGTTTAAACCAATACACTAAACATATTCCTATTTGAAAAAAATCTAAATCAATGTTTTACATTTCTTCAAACTAAGTTAGTCCTTGACTTACGAACAGTTACTTAACAGCCGCAGTTATGATGTACTTTAAAAAATGTATGTCGCAACTGCCACCCCCCCCCCCTGTTATGTGTTTTGAAAACTTGGTAACCTGTTTACACTTATGAACCAATTGCAGCATCCTGCAGTCACATGGTCATGTTTTGCAAAACAATGTTTGTTTTTGGCAAAAAAAATAGGAAAAAACCACCCATTTGATAATCGGGATTTGGACTTATGATCACCTGCTAAACAATTATGGTGACTTGCTTATCAATTGTCATAAAAATAGTTATAAAATTGAGTCTGGTCCCCCAGGTGACTTGACTTATGCCTACAATGACTTATGACCAAAATTCCAGGCTCAATTGTAATTGTAAGTCAAGGACTTCCTATGCTATCTGATTTAAATTTCGTATAGAGTTTGAGATCATCACTTAACAATTTAGAGATTTGTTTCCAGATCTATTCCTTACTCATTATTCTGTGGTTAATTTACAATGCAAAATAATCTGACCAAAACAAACAAATAAATCACTTTGTGAATCTGAGCTGTTTTTGCTACATTTAGGCAAGTGATTTATCTGTGTGTTTTGTCATAACAGATCTATACCTGTGTACACATGTTTCTTGTGCAACAACAGCAGACTTTGCCAGATGGAGGATGATAGGGGCTTGTGTGTTGTAAGCAGATAGTAATAGATCAACCTAAATTAATACTTTAGTGGTCTAAGCACCGCATTATGTAATTTCCTTTTCAAATAGATATTAACCATCAGGCTTCAACTGTGATTTAACTTAGAGTACAATCCGCATCAGTGAAATGCCTCCAAATGATTTAAGCTTCTATCCTAAATTGATAAATAATGTATCTCTGTGCATGTCTACTCAGAAAGAAATTCCATAAATTGTAATAAGACTTACTCCCAAAGGTACAGAATTGTCTTACACAACCTTGCCACAGGCAAGGTGGAGATACCTGTGGCTAAATAGAGTTTGCCAACACATTGGTTATTCCAAGGTAGGGCAACATTTGGTATCAGCAGGTTACTATTTATTTATTTAGAAAATTTATATACCACTTTTGGTGCTGCAGTGGGCAGAGCAGTAGTGCAGAATAGCAGCCCTATCAGTAGTGAAATCTAATTTCCCCCCACCAAGTCTGTGGGCGTGGCTTGGTGGGGGTTTCATCATGTGACTGGGTGGGCGTCGCCAACTTTTTTTTTCACTTTTTAAAGCATTTTTTCAGCAGGGAAAAAATGCTTTAAAAAGCTTTTTAAAAAGCTTCTGACAATCGCACAGCTTACAACTAAGCCGTGTGATCGTCGGAAACTATTTTTTTAGATTTTTAAAACATTTTCCCCTGCTGGTTCGCCCTATATAACTCATTGTAAGCCATCTGGACTGGAGTAGGCTGTTTTAATACATTTAGTGTCATAAATAAATGTGGACACCGAGAAAAAATCTACAGGAATTTCCAGAGTTGGAACCTGGGTGATTTCCTTTGTATTTAACTGTTAGGTTGTCGTTTTCTTGTGTTTTCTGTTCCCTGTCTTTGAATTGCAACCTGTTGCACTCTCTTGCAAATATAATGACAAATGTACAAATAAATATTTGCATTTTGTAAAATTTGAAAATTTTGCAGATGAAAGACAGGTTGGTTTAAATGTACCTCAAACATATGTGCTCATGGGGTGGGGGAACAATGTCAGAATTAGAAAGGGTCATAGATAGCTTTTGGGGGCCTGTCATAAATTTTAATGGTCACTAAGCTACCAGTCATAGGTCAAGGACTACCTATAGATCAATAACCTTAATTAGAATGTTGATTAAAAATCACTGTTCAGTTACTGTTGTAATTCAGTAGTCAACGCTTCATCAGCTATTATGTATGAGAAATAGCAGCCGTACTGTACCTGATTGTTCCTTCGTAGTTCCTTCTTCCTGAAATAGTAGGTGCACAAAGCAGAGAGTTTCCATCTGGAATTTCTTTAGTAGTTTTTGATTTACAACAGTTCATTTATTGACTGTTCAAAGTTATGATGACCTTTGCATCATCCCCATGATCATGTGATCAAAATTCAGTTGCTTGGCAACCGATTCATATTTATGATCGTTGCTATGTCCTAGGGTCATATGATCACATTTTGCAACCTTCTGACAAGCAAAGTCAGTGGGGAAGCAAGGTTCACTTAACAGTTTATTAACTCCTCAATTGCTGTAATTCACTGAACAACTGTGGCAAGAAAGGTCATAAAATGGGGCAAAACTCACATTAACAAATGCCTCACTTAACAACAGAAATTTGGGGCTCAATTGTGATTGTAAGCCAAGGATTACCTGTATAACTGAACTGGAAACTCTAACCAGGAGGGCCTGATTAACTCCAACTAAGGGCCTACGTAATGCCCAACAATGATGCCCCTCAATGGAACCAAAATCTCACACCATGATATCTGACAACAACTTCAAACCAAACTTTTAAACCTTAGCCACCAACCATGTCCAAAAAGGCATTGTTTTTAACAATGTGGATCAACAAGGCAGATAATTTTTAAAAAGTACAGCAATGAAAAGCTATCCGCCTGACAGTCGGGGGCAAATGCACTGTGGTGCCCCCTTCCCTTGGTACCCCAAGAACGTGCTTATTTTGCTTAATAGTTAATCCTGGCTGCTGGCCAGAAAAGGTCAGGATTTCTTCTTGACTTTAAAACTGTTTTAATGATGAGCTTTAAGCCTGCTGATCATTATGTGTGTAGTGGGCCAATTTGTAATTCACAGTGCCTTAGGATAGGCCTTTTTTCTGATTATTATTTTTTTGGAAGAGCAATTTTTAATGCAAGAATTATTGTGCACTTATGATGATGATGATGAAATATATTCAGTCCAATACCGTTGACATTAAAATAATTTAGCTTTCTGCCGGTCATTTATCCAAAATGACCTTATATTTTATTACTGAGAAAAATGCATAACATTTCCCAATTCTTTTTAAAGGCAAACATGAAATATGCTTAGGACAGGCAGAAGACATAATGATTCACAATATATCACTGTATTTAAAGCATGAAAACAAGACAAAGTGCTCGCCTTTGTGTTCATTCTTGCCAAATTCCTGGAACTAAAAATGAATATACTCTTTACTGGCCACATTCAAACATTTCATACAGCCAAAAGGTAGTTTATTTCTGCTTAGGATTATAGATGATCAGCCATTCACATAATGTGAATTTTTGTTCAATTACCTAAGTGTATTCCTAAACCAAAATTTGCTAAAATCATGTAATATGTCATAGCATAAACCATGTTTTAGAAATGGCAAGGGCTGGGATTATTCCGCAAACTAAGCCAAAGCCAAATATACACAATGGCAGATTGTAGTGAATGAACCTTGTTTATTCAAAAAACCATGGTTGGCACAAGTGACTGAATCATACATTGAGCTATGTTTCCTTAAACAATAATTCAGTGAATCAGCATTCCATCAGGAACCCTTAACAGTTTTTTTCTTAAATCCAGTTTATATTTGCCTTTTATTTCTATGAGCCAGTTGAAAGTTAATTGAATAATCTTCCTTCATGCAACGGATTTAGGACCAGTAGTATGACTGTAGCTGAGCATTATAGGCTTCTCAATGCTCTGATATGATTAGTAAGCTCAGGTTCCTGTTGATGCCATTGTCAAAAGACAACAGGAAGTAGGATGAGAACTTGTATGTAGGATGGCTTGTTTTCTCCCTTTTTCTTGGACAAGAATGGTCTTGTCTTTTATCACAGCATCTCTTCTTTCTGACTGTTGAAGATCCAGAACTAAACAATTAATTACGTGGGTACCTTAAAACTTTGACTGTCACTCTCTGTATGTGCCACACCACTTTCTCTAATTTTGTCTTCATTCTCATTTTTTAAAGTCACTCCCATCTCTACAAGTGTTTTCTCGCTGGGGAAATAGGCTATTGACATACACATTCTGTCCTCAGTTGCATAGAACAAATACTGTTTTCTTCAAAAACTCATGTGATCTGCTTGGCTCTCTCACCAACATCATTTTGGCAAACGTTGAGGGGGGGGAGGAAGAGAGAGAGGTCATTTGCTCAGACATTCATCACTCAATTGGGGTATACATCAAGCACATTCAAAAGTCAGTTAATCCCTTATTTCATGGATAAAGTGGTTCTCTGTTCTGCTGTCCTTGCGGCATCTCAGCAATACATTTTGTGCCCAGGGAACAAACCAAAGACCACACGTTCTGGTACTCAGCTCTTTTCAAAGCAGTCTCTAGAACCTGCTGCAAAATGTATGCAATGGGCTCTTTATCCACAAAAGCTTTTGACACCATAGATATGATTGGTGCACGTTGTGCTGGTTGTTTGCAAAAGATTAGCATCTTCTCTTGCAGAAGTAAAAGGCAGCTAAGCCATCACCAATCCTCAAATAAACCATCATTAAAATAAAATCTCTTTTAAATTGAGAATTCAGTTATTGGCAAATTCATGACCATGTCTAAGTATTAGCTGTGGTAGCATGGTGTTAGTTGTTGCCATCTTGTCCTCCCCAAACTAACCTATAACTGTCATATCATCTGAAAGTCTCCTAGCCTTGTGACTACCTGCTGACACACATCTTTTTTATAGTAACACTAATTCTGATTCTGCTAGGCAGTAATAAGAATCAAGAGCTGATGTTGAACTCTGCTGTACAGTTTACTGAAAATCCTTATCCTTATCTGGTCTCATTTCTGTCTGCTTAAATTTTATCATTTATGAGCCATAGTGGCGCAGTGGTTAGAATCCAGTACTGCAGGCTGCTTCTGCTGCCTGCCGGCTGCCTGCAATTTGGCAGTTTGAATCTCACCAGGCGCAAGGTTGTCTCAGTCTTCCAGCCTTCCAAGGTCAGTAAAATGAGGACCCAGATTGTTGGAGGAAATATGCTGACTCTGTAAACCGTTTAGACAGGGCTGCAAAGCATTGTGAAACAGTATATAAGTCTAAGTGCTATTGCTATTTATTGTCCACACTAAACATACTCAAACACACACCCATACACCAGTGGTGAAATTCAATTTTTTTTACTACTGGTTCTGTGGGCGTGGCTTGGTGAGCATGGCAGGGGAAGGATACCGCAAAATCTTTATTCCCACCCCACTCTGGGGCCAGCCAGAGGTGGCATTTGCCGGTTCTCTGAACTACTCAAAAATTTTGCTACCGGTTCTCCAGAACCTGTCAGAACCTGCTGGATTTCACCCCGCCATACACCATCTAAAGCTTTACTTCATACTGTGTTGATTCTATTCTTTATCTTTGAGGGCCTTCAACTAAGTCTTAACTTCAAGTGATTCCCTGGACTAGTACCCATGGTTTTTTTTGGCAGCATTTTTGGAAATGGCATTGCCTCCTTCCTAGGGCCAAGAAAGAATGATTGGCCCAAAGTCACTCATTCAATTTTGTGTCTAAACAAACACAGGACTCACAAGGTTCTGATTTCTATCTTGGTACTTTTAACTGCGGCACCAAAATGGCTCCCACATTTTGTCTAGTTCTGTGAAAAAAGAAATCCCCTCAGTTCCTATGAGGGTAATATGAAAAGCCCTCAGACTGTCTTTCCTTTTAAAAGACCTGAAGTCCAGGAACTAGGAAATATACAGAGTTTTTGCAAATGGAGAAACAGTCCAGTCCCACAGAGCAACTATAGAGTTACTGTGTGTGAGTTAGGCAGCCATATAAATCTATTTACGGTAATTAATAGGTTTTTTTTTAATTTTAAAAGAATCTGATTGATTGTATCTCCAGTAAGACTCCTCCTTTTCCTCTCTTGGTTGTGACAGATCTCTTTGGTCAGCCCAGTAGTGAGGCACCATGTGGCTTCCACACAGCAGCTGGTCTTCTTCTCCTTTAGAGCTACAGGTACTCTTTTGGCTAGTGCTGGAGGGAGTCATCACACTCATGCCACATGCCTCCACTCTGCACGGCTCTTTCACTCTCCTGCAATATCTCTCTGTCAGGTGCCCAGATGTTAGCGCTGGCTGCAAACCACTCCCAGCTGCAAGCAAGTTAAGTTTTTTTTTCCAAACATGATTTATACACAGCAACTCTTGAGAGTTGGAATTATTTCTTCCAAAAATTATTTCTTCCTTTGAACGATTTAGCAGAAACAGAAAAACATGTCAGTACCAGATGATACTCTTGGCATCAACATCAATAGAGAGAAAAGGTTTCTTGCTCTATTTTTAAAGATCTTGTGTTTTGCCATTCAAATGCATTGAATCCTGTGAAGGGGTGAAGCCATGAGAGAGGCGGGGAGGAGGGAGGGAGAAGGAGAGGGAAGGAGGGAGAGAGGAAGAGGGAGGGAGGGAGAGGAAAGGAGAGATTATATTCTGTCTTTCATTCAGGAGCTAAGTGCAACATATAGAGTGCTCCCTCCTTTTCTTCTTCATAACAGTAACCCTGTGAAGTAGGCTCGGCTGAGAGAGGGTGAGTGGCCTTAAGTCATCCTGTGAACTATATTTGGTGGTTCAGGAAGAACTAGAATCCAAAACCTTAAATGTTACACCAAGATTAGCAAGACCAGGACAAAAACCTAATAGTCAATATTAATGAAACTGGAATAAGGTAGAATGAGAAAGGAAGAGGAGAAGGATACATATTTTTCCTCAGGGGAAGGAAGATGAGAGAATATGGAAGCATTGAGGGGTGGAGGACAATAGAGGAAAGCAGTGGTGGTAGATATGAGGCAGGAGGTAGAGGAAAAAAGGAAGGGTTGGCAGTGGCAATGTATACTAGTGTCAGGAGAATCTGTGAGATATCTAGGATAGTATGGCTGTCTGGATGCAGGGTTGGGACTGATTCTTTGTTACATCTCCCCCTTAAGAAAGAGGTAGTGCCACCTGAAATTACAGTACAAGGATTAAAGCCAAGAAGGCCAGGGAAAAAGAGAATGATCACGTCAAGACTCATATTGTATATCATGTCAGTATGATGGAATTAATTGAAGGTTAAGCTGCTTGGAGAAACCAAATTATAAAGAGAGAGAGAGAGGCATAACAGAAATGCATTAAGTTTGCTGTTAAAAAAGTTAACTATATGTTTAATTCATCTGATGACTCATGTTCAAGACAGGAGAGGATATTTTTCAAATAATGTTAGACAATGATACAGAACAATAAATAGTATAGAAAAGAAAGGAAAAGCCATAATACAGGCACTTAACATTTTCAGTGAATAAACTATTAAACTTTAAGTGTCTGAGACCAGGGGAATTCATATTTTTCCTGGCCTGATACCAAAAATGTATCAGTATAGATTTCAGGTGAACATTTTTAGGGAGGAAATCTCATCATTGGTAAACTAAAACTGGAAAACTCTTTCCTTTTTAACTCACCCACCCCCTGAACTGCCCTAAATAATCCCACAGATACAAATGGGTTTTGCAAAGAGCAGAATATCTTAAGTTAGGCATTCCTGGAAGCAGAATGTTACCCTGCCTAAAATTGCCCATCCACAAAAGATGGAATGTTTCTAGAAATGTGGAAGCAGTTCAAACAAAACCTAGTTGGGTTTTAGCATTCTTTTAAAATACAGTTAAATTGCTGCGGGCGATGGTAGCATGCAGCAATAATTTGCTGCACTCCAGTGACGTGCGGTGAGGTTTATGGCTGGTGAGGCAAAAAGAAAGAAAACGGCTTTTGCCCACCCTGCAGCTATGTCCTACATAGAGGCAGGATGCCTCTATTTGGACAGAAGCGGCGGGGTGCTTTCTTTCGGCTTTTGCCCGCCCTGCAGCTATGTCCGACATAGAGGCGGGATGCCTCTATTTGGACAGAAGCGGCGGGGTGCTTTCTTTTGGCTTTTGCCCGCCCTGCAGCTATGTCCGACATAGAGGCGGGATGCCTCTATTTGGACAGAAGCGGCGGGGTGCTTTCTTTCGGCTTTTGAAACTACTGAAAAAGAGTGCTCTTTTTTTTCTTCCTTCATACCTAGGTCAGGAAGCTTAAAAAGCACCACCTATTACAATAATTATAGAGCTCAGTCTTTTAACAGTCAAATATATTTACCAAGTAAAAAAATACACATAAGTATATAAGCCAATAGATTAAACATTTATAAAAGTTGACAATTATTGGATCATATCAAACATGGTTCAAAGCAAAAACCATTTGGCAGTGTATTATTTTCTCTGGACTTTGAGAGACAGGTGAACATTTCCACCAATATTAAAGTGTATTACAGCAATGTGTGAGTTCTAATATAACTTTTGGAAGGTAAACTAGAGCTAAATTGTCTAGAAAAATCAAAGAAGAGTGGAAAAGGTACTTTGGAAAAGGTTTTCAGGAAAAATGCTTATGCTGAAACCTTTCCTATATAAGTGAAGGATCTGAATATGGTCATTCTTTCTAAATCAATGAAACATACCTAGGAACTTGGAATTTATTTCAGGGTATCCACAGATCATCTCAGCTCTGCTCTTGCCTGCCATCATGAAAATGTAAAAATGTAAATGGAAAAAGGCAAGAGCAGCTGAGGTCAGGCTGGGTTAGCTGCTGCCAGAGTCCCCAGTGGATGACTCTGCTTAACTGTTTAAAAAAGCCTCTAAAAAAATGCCCTCTACAGGAGGAGGCAAAAGAACCACGGGCCACATCTACATAAGGAATTTTTCGGCTTTTAACCCTTGCTTAACTCTGCTCGAGTGATCATAAAGATAGACTAAATGAGGCACGCAGTTCTCCTGCCTCCTCCTGTAGAGGGCACTTTTTAGAGGCTTTTTAAAACAGTTAAGCACTAAGCAGAGTTATCCACTGTGACTCTGGCAGCAACAACCTCAGCCTTTTTCCTTTTACATTTTTTTTCTTTTCATGATGACAGTGGTGAGGCTCTGCCTCCCCTGCCTCCCCTGACTGCACGTCACTGCTACACTCCCAGTGTTGTGGGACCCTAAGGAGGATATGAACAAGTCCACCAATTCCTAAATCAACAGTCAGGTGCCCAGGAAAAGCCACAATAACATCAGCTGCTGTAATAGTGTATGGGAAGACCTTGGGAGACAGAAAGAAGAGTCACTGATTAGACAATCATCTCACAAATATTATCTCAGCTCACAGAAGGAAAAGAGACCCTTCCTAATTTTCTGGAAAGTAAAAATAAAGAAGGGGAGAAATATGATCAGACAATTAAGGTAGAATAACAGAAATAAGATTCTCTTATTCTACCCTAATTGGGTGTGCTTTTTGTCTGGACTTCCTTGAAGGCCTGACATCTACAGCATTATATCATTGCACAATGATGAAATCATTTACATCTAATGTTGCAGAATTATGTAATGTCTGTGTTTGTAACATAATTTGTTTCATGTGCCCAACGACATCATGACAACCTTAAAAGGCTACATAAAAAAGTCCTTGCTTTTCCTATGGCAGCAAATGTTATTTTGTGCTCTTGTCTGTTTTTATATTATTTCAGACCTCTGCCATGGAAATGTTCTCTGAACAGTGTTTCATTGAATAATGCTGTTCTTTTTAAACTCGAATTATTATCTGTCCTACTCCAGACTTAACAGGTTTTTAAGAGAGACTGTTCTGAATTATTTAACTTTGGTTGAGGTAGAGGACAAATATTTAAAACAGATAGAAATAGTGAGTCTAAGGTAGTTACATCTTCTAGAGCAGCAGTCACCAATGACTGAGAACATTTGTGGTCCGGAAAAAGCTTATTTGCTTTTTTATATTGCACTATATACTATTTATCTTTTTTTAAAATATTAGTGGTCTGCTGAATTTAAAATTATGAATTTAGTGGTCCCTGAGGTCCGAAAGGTTGGTGACCAGTGGTGGGATTCAGAAATTGTTACTACTGGTTCTGTGGGCATGGCTTGGTGGGCATGGCAGGGGAAGGATACTGTAAAATCTCCATTCCCAAACTACTCCAGGGGAAAGTTACTGCAAAATCCCCATTCCCTCTGGATCAGCTGGGACTCGGGAGGCAGAGAATAGATGGTGGCGGAGCCAGTCAGAAGTGGTATTTACCAGTTCTCCAAACTATTCAAAATTTCCAGTACTGGTTCTCCAGAACTGGTCAGAACCTGCTGAATACCACCTCTGTTAGTGACCCCTGTTCTAGAGCAATGTGTTTTCAAACTTGCCAATAATTTAAATATGTGGACTTCAAGTCCTAGAATTGTGGGACTTGAAGTCCACGTGCCTTAAAGTTTCCAATTTGGAAAAGTACTGCTCTAGTATTTGGTGTAGTTGTCTGAAGAGAAAATATCATGTAATGTTTAGTGCATAACATGATATACTGTATAAAACATTCATTGCAAATGGCAATTAGACTATCTTATAAAAAGCTAAACACGGTTGTACCAGGTAAGAACCTGGATAGGAGACCACCAGAGGATGGTTCCTACCAGTTCAGCCCAGCTCAGCTGAACCAGTAGTGATATGCCTGTCTGGGTCAGAGAACTGGCAGTGACCCAGGCTGGCTACGCCCCCAAATCGGTTCCCCGATCACCACTGTCGCCACCATCATCTTTATTCTGCACATTTCTGTGCACGTGCAGAATTATTTTCCATTGAATTGTGCATGCACACTAGTGCATGTGCACACAAAGCGCACACATGAGCAAACCGGCAGTAACACCAGCTAGAATCCATCCCTGGAGACCACCAAGAAGTCCCAGGATTGTGGGTTATACTCGGGAAATCCCTGGAGAAGTCAACATCAAGCTGTTTCCATATTCTTGCAAGAAAATGACATGAATTTACCAGGATTAGTCTTTTTGCCTCTTTAATAGAGAAAAACAACATAATTGGTGTCATTTTTCTAAATAAACTATTCAGACTTTAATGCAGAAATGTCACTTGTATGGAAATTAAATGAAAACCAATCAGGCCGACCACAGCCAACAATGCTGTACTTAAATACATTTAACATAAATCAAACTTTGCATAGGAAATAAAGCGAACCGCTTCCTAATCACATTCAGTTTGCTAACAGTGGACTCTTTCTCTGAATGACAAAATATGGCTATTCAAACACAAAGTTGAGATGGAAGAAACCCAAGCTTTGTAGAAATATAAACTGACTTTAAGAGAAAAGAAATGACCCCCAAGGTATAAGAGAGAAAAAGCAGAAGTGTCATATTGAGAACTAGCTGAGCTTCAAGGCTGCAGAATTCTGGCTGACCATGGAAATGGAAGAAAACAACAAGAAAAAGGAAGCAGCTGTGGCACTGATCATTCTGGAACAAAATATAGATGGCTTGATCCTTAATAAGAATATCCCATCCCAGATATCCTCCTTAAGCACAGGTTGCCCTCATCTTCCAACTGTGACTTACAATGGTTTTTCACATTCAATGACAGTTGCGGTTTCCCCTGGTCACATGATCAAAATTCAGATGCTTGGCAATTGGCATGTATCTATGACAGTTGCAATGTCCCACCTGATTACCTTTTGCAACCTGACAAAGTCAATGAGGAAGCCAGATACACTTAACAATCGAGTCACTAACTTAGAGCCGTGGTGGCGCAGTGGGTAGAGTGCAGTACTGCAGGCCACTTCAGCTGACTGCTAGATCAGCAGTTCAGCGGTTCAAATCTCACCGGCTCAGGGTTGACTCAGCCTTCCATCCTTCCGAGGTGGGTAAAATGAGGACCCGGATTGTTGTTGGGGGCAATATGCTGACTCTGTAAACCGCTTAGAGAGGGCTGAAAGCCCTATGAAGCGGTATATAAAAATCTGCTATTGCTATTAACAACTGCAGTAATTCATTTAATATCTGTGGCAAGAAGGGTCATAAAATGGGGCAAAACCTACTTAACAACTGTCTTGCATAGCAGTGGAAATGTTGGGCTCAGTTGTAAGTTGAGGACTACCTGAAATATCCTTGAATCCTCATTTTCCATCCTTTGTTATCTCACCTTGAATATTTCACAGGAGAAAACTTGACAGTCTTTTTGTCACAAAGACTCCTTTCACCATTTTAAAGTGATGTTCATCGCCACTGTAATCATCCCCCACTGTGACCTCGTGCCAAATCTTACATTCATTTAGAAAAAGAATGTAAAACTGGTTTCTGTGGTTGGTGACTTATCAAACTAACCAATGAATTTCCATTGATTCAATGGTATCTTGAATCCCTAAATTTTCGAACACATAATTTCACACGACTCGAGCCCAATGGAATCGGATAAGAAGGGATATAAATACGGTTAGTAAATAAAATACTTGCACAGAAGTATACTGTATTTGCAAATCAAAGAAGTGCAGCATCCTGCAGGAATTTTTAAAAGGAATCCTACAGGGAAAGATATAATTGACAATGGTGTACTCAGAGCCCAGAGAAAACCTAAAATAAAAGATGTCCTGGGTAGCCTTTCAGTCCTGTCTTACTATGTGTTCATGCTAGTCAGCAGTTGCCTTAAAAAAAAAAAAAAAGTTAGTGCCCTGGCTGAATGAAGAATCCTTCCCTTGCTTTCCATCCCCTGCTCACAGTACTGCAAAACTTCCCTTCCTTTTATTTTTTTAAGAGGATGTTTAAGTTACAAGCTGGAAACATTGCTGTGTTGTTTCTATAAAGCTGACCTATCAGTTCTTCCTTGCTACAAAGTTCCCCTGGAGCTAGAGAGGAAGCAGGAACGAAAGAGCAACTTTTCCCCTATTACTCTGCTTGTAGCATCAAAGCTATGATGATGGTACCGTAAGGGGGGAAAAGAAACAAGAATGGGTCTGCTTTAGTGTCAAAAGAGATACCCATGTTTCCCTAAAAATAAGATCCAGTCTTATATTGATTTTTGCTCTAAAAGATGCATTAGAGCTTATTTTCTGGTTATGTCTTATTTTCAGGAAAATACGGTACTAAATGAGCATGTCTGGCTGATGATCTTAACTGGAGCTTATTTGGGGATAGGGCTTATATTACGAACATCCTGAAAATCACGCTAGGCCTTGTTTTCTGGTTGGGTCTTATATTTGGGAAACACAATAGAGTGGGAAGGAGAGAATATGAAGGCAGTTATGTGTTGTGTGGGAAAGCCAAGGAAAGGCATGGGGACTAGTCAGAAGAGAGTAACCCCCAAAAGGAAGAGCAGGCACTGGTGGAGCAGTCCAATCAATCAGTGATCCCTGCCTTCTTTGTGCAGATAAGAAAGGAAAGATGTAAGGGGGGGGGGAACCAATCAGTTCAAAGTCTGGACTGAACACTAACTTGTATTATCAGCTCACTGCAATTTGGACTGGATTTCTGAAGTTGGCTTAGGAAAACTGGAAGCAGCCTGGAAGACAAGCAGCTTGTGTTGCTGTGCAGAATCATCCTAAAACTGAGGAGACCAAGATCTAAATCTATTATCAGTGGAGAAAGCTCCCTGCGTGGCTTTGGACCAGTCCTTGACTTTGCGTCCAACTTATCTGGGAGAAATGTTATATAGGGGATAACAATGCATGGGGCAGGGGGGAATATTATATACATCATTGAGCTCCTGGATGTAGGATACCACATGACTGAGTGAAGCCAGATAACTCCTTAACTCCTCCCTAGATAGGCACAACCTGTCTGAGTTCTGACAGATTCTGATGGACCCCAATCACTTAATTTCAAGGACAGCTGGGCAGTTAGACATATGATTCTGATGTGACCACAGATAGGGCAGCCTTGTTTCTGATGCATCACACTGACCAGTTCCAAAGAACTTTTTAAATGTCTGAGAATCAGCATTAGGATTTTTGGGGGTCCTTTGCAGTGATCTGGACTCAGATACAGTAGACCTATGCAGCATGTTAAACTATAAAATTATAGTTTATATAATTTTATAAGCTATAAAACAAATCACATTTTAGGCTAGGACAAAATGCTAGCCAGGCCATTTACTGTGGGAACTTTTTCTTTCTTTCTTTGCTATACTATGGCTTCAGTTGATGTTAAATACAGTAAACAGCAAATTAACTGAATTAATAGGTAGTGTTTATCTTATTTTTGGTAGAGTTTCTTAAACTACCTTATATTGAAGCAATATAATGAAGGTAATTTGATCTCCCAAAACAATAATTCCAGATACATGTTACAGAGTAAAACAAGAGTATGTGGAATCAGGACCTCTCTCTACATACACATGAAGTTTTTCATTTATTCTTTTTGCCTCTATTCCCAAATTGTAAATTGTAAAATTGTAAATTTAATAAATTTATATGCCGCCCAATCCCAAAGGACTTGGTAGAGTTTCTTGGTTCCACCACAAAAGCGCGTAGGACAAAATCGCGCTCGACAAAAGCGCGCTGTGACGTCATCACAGCGCGACGAAAAAGATCGAAAAATGTAAAAATAAAGCGAAAACCTTACCCTAAGCCCCCCAAACCTAACCCTAAACCTAACTCTTAACCTAACCCTAAACCTAACCCTAAACCTAACCGTTAAAGTAACGAAAAACCTAACGCTAACCCTTATCCTAACCCTAACGCTAACGCTAACGCTCTAAAGCTAACCCTAACCCTTAACCTAACCCTAACCCTAACCCTTACCTTTATGTGAATCGGCTTGCTTTAATTTAATTTTTATTAATTTTTATTTGAATTTTTCGATCTTTTTCGTCGCGCTGTGATGACGTCAAAGGCGCGATTTTGTCGATCGCGCTTTTGCCGTCCGCGCTTTTGACGGGTCACGGAGTTTCTTAAACTACCTTATATTGAAGCAATATAATGAAGGTAATTTGGTCTTCCAAAACAATAATGCAAGTCATGCATGGTTTTTCAAGCTCGATTGCCAGCCCAGAGGACAATTATCTTGAGATTTTTTTCCCATTCATATTGCACTGCAATAGTGAATTTCCCGCATTTTCAAATAATTGCTCTGTCATATGTGCATGTATGTGCTTCTCTTATCAGATTCTGGGTTCCCACATAGACTGAGCCACAATGTTGTTTTAATTGTGTGTGAACGCAGCCCAATATGTCTGGGTCTAGGAAGGAGTGGAATGCTATAAGATTTAAGCATGCAGAACTCATAAGTGTGTGCTTCCAACTCACCTACTTTTGCTAACTTTGCTGCTAGATTTGGCATGTAGTTTCCAGAATGCAAGTCTCTAAGTAATTTTTCCTATCTGTTAGGTCCCAGAAACCAGATCCATACATGAAGAGCTCCATTAACTGCTTTGTTGTTCATGCCTGTTTCACAGGAATCTTCCCAGACTGCATCTTCCTAAATTGGAAACTTCCCAGTTGCATCTGGACAATGGCTTTCAGGAGTGGGGAGTTGGGCCTTGCCCTCTTATGCCTACATAAGGATTCCAGACTAATTCCCCACTTGACTCTTCCCCCTGTGTCAGCCAGTCTCTCTCTGACATTGTCCCGGGAGTAAGCAAAAGGTCTGAAGATGTGGTAGAATCTAGCACTAAGTTGAGTGGAGGAGTGAAATGACTGATTAGCTTTGAGTCCCTTGTGGGGAGGAAGAAGCTGAATGGAGATTCTCCCTAAACTTTGCAGTATTTATCCAATAGTTATACAGTGTGTACTTGAGTCTGGCAAGAGTCATGTCTATAGGTGAGCAGCAATAAATATACCACTCGGATCAGCTTATTTGGGTACTTTCTTGTGCTTGCAGAAATTTTCAGAGCTTATCATCACTTTGATCCTGAGGGTATTCAGATGATGTAAATTTATTCAAAAGTGAGCTCAAAAGGAAATTAAGACATTTCTGCTCAGTGGTTGTGTATTGTAATTTACATAACATTTTTTTATGAAGTTGACAGATACCAACCCACAATTTACAAGTTCATATTTATTTGTTCCAACCTATTCTTATCCCACAAGTCCTTCAAATATGATCTATTTATGTCTTAAGCTAAAACCCCTGTAAAATTGGGATTGATTCCTTCTAAGTGCACTCTTGTTTCTGATCTTAAAAGCAACATGCACATTTCAGTGAAAAAAATGATGAAACAAAGGCCTCGGTGCTATGCAAAAATTTTGTACCATTCATCAACAGAAAGCACTAAGATGGATCATCTCCTGGTAGGCTCTCTTATTTGGGATATTTGTAAGAGGATTGGTAATTCCATCTTGTTAACTGATGCTATACCTATTTGGTTTCTCAAATTCCAGATTATCGTCTTTGTTGTTAATCCCTTCCTGATAAATGTTTCATTGTCATGATAGAATAAACAGGAATTAACATACATAAAATAACACAGTAAATAGAGATAACCCTTGTCATGTATTCTTGGTTTGGTACAACACCAGCGACCATCTTGCTAATGTGTGTCAGGCCAAGTTATATCATCTTCTGATTTGCTTCATTCAAGATGTATCAATGATGAAAAATGATCACACTTCTAATGTCATTAGTACTATGCCAGAAGACCATTCAAGAAAGTCATGGATTTCACTGCATTGCATTCAAGTGAGTTCGAGACTTCTAGAATGTTGCAAGTTGATGATGAGGAGAATATTGGATAAATTGTGGAAACAACACAAATGTGGCAGTTCCCAGCAAGAATGATGTGCAGAAACTCCTCAAAAGAGGGAAAATGCTTTCCAGTTGTATGCCGGAGGCAGCTGTTGAACTGAGTCCAGGAATCACATAATGGACCAGAACAGCCACTAAGCAAGGAAGGAGTCAGAATGCATTAAGAAAGCCATTGTTGCTCAGGAAAAATCCTAGCTTAGACAAAAGTTTATTATCACAGAAGCCTAGAGAACATACAATTCAAAAGTCTTATTGTGTGTTTTCCATAGTAACAAATAAATGAAACTCCTACATAACCAAATCCAGCAACTGCTAGTGAATTAATCTTTCAAATACCATTATCCATGCATATTGTGTACTGATTTTCATTAATGGGAAGCCTGGATGAGTGAAGCTTATCCTAGAATAGCAGCCGTGAGCACCAACGTGCCCAAAACTTACCGGGGTTGCTCGCCTGGTATCCTAGCTGCCTAACTTTTTATAATTAAACAGGACATTAACATGCTACAAACAGAATCTAAAATTCAAATTTGACTTTGGATCCCATGTAAACCCCAGATGTTTGTCAATGTAGCCTTGAGTTTCATTTCAAAAATTTTCCACATGTCTCAGAAACAAAAACAGGGAAGTAACTTTAAGTTATAGATAGCATCCTGAAAGGTTGAAGGGGGGAATGAGGAACAATCTCACTAGTTTTACTTTCTGGTTAATGTTTGTGATTTGCCACACCAGTTTCCACCATCTGTGAAGTGTTCATAAAATTCTTTCACATGTGCTCACCGGTCCAGAAAGACTGGGGCATGTCTGAACTAATCTAAAAGTTTTGCTGTTGGACCTTTTGAAATTTGGCTAGGTTTTTAATATCTCCCTTATTTTTGTAGTCCAGGTCAATGTTTCTCAATCTTGGCAGCCTGAAGATGTGTGGACTTCAACTCCCAAAGTTCCCCAGCCAGCATTTATGAGGAATTCAAGGAATTGAAGTCTACACATTTACACTGATCCAAGTGAATAACATGAACAAGTTTATCATGTTCCTACTTCTTGAAAGTTTCACTATTTTTAATCAATCAATTCATTTAATTAATTTAAAGGACATATGCACATTCCATCATACTTGTTAGTTATGGATATAGTTACAGATAGTCTTCTACTTACAACCATGTTTGCCAATCATTCGGAATTATAAAGATACTGAAAAAAATGATTTATAAAGTCCTCGCACTTATGACTGGTGCATCATCCCCACAGTCACAGGATCAAAATTCAGGTATTTGGCAAACCACCATTTTTGACCTTCCCTGTAGGCTTTCAACAAGCAAAGTTAATGGAAGAAGCTGGATTTAGTTTATTGACAGCATGATTCACTTAACAAAGGAAGTGATTTGCTTAACCATGGCAACAAGTTTATAAAATTGGGCATGACTCACTTAACAACCGCCTTTCTTAGCAACAAAAGTTCTGGTCCCAATTGTGGTCATAAATCAAAGATTATTTGTACTGCTCCTGATAGAAATATGGTATTGAGTCTATCACTGACTATTCACTGACCATGCTATTTATGAGATAATGACTTCCACATGATAGCATATGGAATAATACTGGGCAATAGAGTGTATTACCAAAAAGTCATTTAGAAGAGCACTTTTCCACACATGAGGGCTGTGATATTCCAGATTTTCCAGTTCAATTTTTCTTTGACTGGCTCTCTCTGTCTCAATCCGGATGCCACCGGCAATGGTTCTGGCTCTGAGAGGTTGGATGACCTCAGACTCAACAACAAACAGATGTCCAACATAAAACAAGGAAAACTGAATGCGTTGTGCTTTAGCTGCATGCTCACTTTCTTGAAGACAGAAGAGCTGTCTTTCTGCTGTTAACTCTTCTAGTGATTCCTGCAGTTTTAACCTCCCAGAGCAGTGGTGCGTTCTTACCAGTTTGGACCAGTTCAGATGAACCAGTAGTAGCTTGGTGGACTGGGTCACTGGTCAGTGAGTCAGGTCTGCCATGCCCCTGAACTGGTTCTCCCAGTGGCACCGTAAGCGCTGCCATCTTGTTTTTTGCTTCTGTGCCTGCGCAGAGCAATTTTAGTTGAATTGAGCATGCACGCACAGCGCACATCAAGTGCATCCCTGAGCGAACTGGTAGTAGTCTCACCCCTGAACCCAACCCTGTCCCAGAGCCTTTCTTGCTTTGGTTACATGTTGAATGACAGATCTCAAAATGGTCAGAAACAATTTTTCATCTGTAATGTAAGGGAGGCCACGAATAAAAATTATGTTGTCATACTAAGCAAACTTCATTTGCTTGGAGTGAGAAAGTGGCAGGGGCTAATCGAAGTCATAAATTCTAAAATAAAAACCTGTCAAATACATTACTTGTCATGATATAATTTAGACACAATGTCCAAAAATCTATGGTACATTTGTGTTTCAAACATACATGATTTTGAAGTTAATTTTAAGTCTGCTGCCAATTAAAGAACTCTAAGAACACTCCATGTTGGAGATTGAAAGTTTTCACGCTATACTACAGTTTCCATGAGTCACTGGGAAGGCATTAAACACATTTGAAATTATTTTTTTATCTATAGCATACCTGATACATACCTAGGTTAAGCTTGGTTGCACTGCTAAGTATATTTTTCTAAAAATATTAGAAAAAAAATAACCTTTTCTTTCTAGTTTAGGTTGTGCTGTGGAAATGGTGTTTTAAATGCTGCCTGTCATGTATTAGTCATGTCTGCTGCTGAATACATGTGACCTGGATTTCTATACATTGTACAATTCAAACAGCAATATAAGAAATGTGATCTTTTAAAACAGGGGTGTCAAACTCAATTTCATTGAGGGCCACATCAGGGTTGTGTTTGACTGTGCTTGTCAACAATCATGTTACTCACTTAAAAATTGCAGCAATTCATTTAACCATGTGGCAAGAAAGGTCATAAAATGGATAATAACTGTCTTGTTTAGCAACGTAGTTTTTGGGCTCAATTTTGGTTGTAAGTTGAGGACTATCTGTAACCATTGCCTGAAGTTCCTGGAGGAAAGATAGATAACTCACAGGAATGTCATGAGGAAAAAGAGGGAAGGTTGTTTAAGAATTGCACCTGCCTGTAGGAACTCCTCTTTATAAATTTAGAATAAGAATGAAAACATTCTCTCTAGATAGATAGATAGATAGATAGATAGATAGATAGATAGATAGATAGATAGATAGATAGATAGATAGATGGAGAGAGAGACTCTGATATATATATATGGCTTCAAAGATATATATATATCTTTCCAGCTGCATCTTAAATGATGAAAGTATACTGAAAAGCAGCAGCAGCCGGGATATCGTTATTATTATTTTGTGGTTAATCTTTGGTGAGATTCACAGCCTTTGGGGCTTGAGGCCTAACCAAGGATCTAGGAACTGTTAAGTTAACATCGGAGGATATAAGTTGTTCCAAGTAGGGTGGTTCAAGTCAGATAAATTTAGAATTTCCAAATAGCGAGGTAGTCCTTTAGGTATTGCTCCAAGGTCTCCAATTACAATTGAGACAACACATGATTTCTTTTTCCATAATCGCTCAACCTCAATTTGCAAGTCCCGGCATTTTCTGCTTTTTTCTTGCTGTTTATCTTCAATTCGTGCATCACCAGGTATTGCAATGTCAATGAACCATACTTTTTTCTTTTCAATTATTATTATTATTTAAATATGAAACATAGTCAACTGAACATTCAAAAATGCATCACAAATACCATTGACTGGTGCTAATGTTTGATACGGGTCGCTGCCAGCGTCCTAGGTATCAACCAAGTACCTTAAAATATGTGATGTTATTAAAATATATGATATTATTATTATGTGGTTAATCTTTAGTGAAATTCACAACATTGGGGGCTGGTTGGTAGCTCAACAGCTCGAGTCCTAACCAAGGACCTAGGAACTGTTACGGTAACATCAGAGGATATAAGTTGTTCCAAGTAGGGTGGTTTTTTGTAGAGTCAGAATGTTCAGGCCAGGTAAATTTAGAATTTTCAAATAGCGAGGTAGCCCTTTAGGTATTGCTCCAAGGGCTCCAATTACAATTGGGACAACACATGATTTCTTTTTCCACGATCACTCAACCTCAATTTGCAAGTCCCAGTATTTTGTGCTTTTTTCTTGCTGTTTATCTTCAATTCGTGCATCACCAGGTATTATAATAATTATTATTATCAACACAATTGTATCACAGTGGCCAGTTGTTTCGCCGGATTTGGCATTGGTTACTAGTCGGGCCCCACCCAGGGGCCTAATTATTATTATTATTATATTATTATACGATTGTATCACAGCGGCCAGTTGTTTCGCCGGATTTGGCATTGGTTACTAGTCGGGCCCCACCCAGGGGCCTAGGACGTCGTAACGTATTTTCGTAATATGCGTGCAGATCCAAGCAGTGCGGCTTTTTGCATTTGACTGATGGTGATTTTGTCAATTTTTAACTGTTTTAAATGTAATTCCAGTGCTTTTGGAATAGCACCCAGTGTGCCAATTACCACTGGAATTATCACTGCTGGTTTGTGCCATAGTCGTTGAATTTCGATTTTTAAGTCCTGGTATCTTGCGATTTTTTCAAGTTCCTTCTCGGCGACCCTGCTATCACCTGGTATTGCGATGTCTATGATTGTGACCTTATTTTTCTCAACCAGTGTGATGTCTGGTGTATTATGCGCCAGTATTTTGTCCGTTTGTATACGGAAATCCCACAAGATCTTGACCATCTGATTTTCGGTGACTTTTTCAGGCTGATGTTCCCACCAGTTTGTTGCTGTTTTAATATTATAATTTTTGCACAAGTGGCATTATTATTATTATTATTATTATTATTATTATTATTACATAAAATTCAGTCAACTGAACATTTAAAGATGTGTCACATTGTTATTATTATATTATTATTTATTTTAATCCTGATTTTATTATTGTTATTTGGAGAACATATCTAATAACCCTTCCTCTTCCTATTTTCCCCACAACCCTGTGAGATGGGTTGAGCTGAGAGATTGCAACTGGCCCAAGGTCACCCAGCTGGCTTTCCTGGTTAAAGTGGGACTAGAACTCAGTGTCTCCCGGTCTTTCAAAGATTTGCAAAAATCCAATTAAGTTAGTGTTCAAATATATCTTTTAACAAATGGTAGGGAAGGAATTTAATTTACCTTCCTCTAATATCACTTCCCATGCATCGTGGCCTTAACCATCTCGGACCATGCAAACAAGAGAGACTGCTTGATATTAGGTTTATCTAGGCCAGGGATGGGTTCCTGGCAGTTCTAACCTCTTCTATAGAAGAGGTTCCACAAATCTACAGTGCCATTTAGAACCAGTGCCAGCTTCCTCCCCCCGCCCGTCCACCCATCATCAAGATGAAGAGCAAGAGGAGGAATTCTGGGAGTTGAGGTCCACAAGTCTTAAAGCTGTCAAGTTTGAACACCCCTGGGTTTTTTTTCTAAAGGGTTAGGGGTGCAAGGGTCTTGTAACTTGACAGCTTTAAGACTTGCGTTCTTCAAATGCCAGAGTTTCTGAGCCAACATTTTGGTTGCTAAGCAAGAGCGTTGTTAAGTGAGTTTCACCACATTTTACAAGTTGGCCATGCCCACCCAGTCACATGTCTGGCAAGCCACTCCCACGCAGTCACATGACTGCCAAGCCACTCCCACCCAGTCACTCCCACCCAGACAAGACACTCCTAACTGGTCACATGGCCGGCAAGCCACTCCCACAAAGCAGGCCACACCTACAGAAGAGGTTCTAAAAAAATTTGAAACCCACCACTGATCTAGGCCTTCCCGTTAACTAAGCCAGAAAATGTTTCAGCAACAAAAAATAAAAATAGGGTTGTGCATTTAAATCTCCTTATCGTTTCAATAGCTGAGAAGGCATGTTCCTTCTTTTAGGGCTTCCTCTCAATTTCCTTGGGAGATTAAATCACAGTTCTGCTATTCTGGCAGGCAAGGCCCATCTGCTTCAATCGGCTGTAAATTACAAGAACAAAAGTCTGCCTTGAGCTAATGAATTCTATAAACAGCTATCCAGTAAAAAGTCCCCTTGAAAGGAATTCTATTATTTTTTTATTTCTCAGTGTAACAACTAGAAGTGAAGGTACTTGGTCATAAAAGGGACGAGGAAGATTTAATTTGAATGCATCTCCTTTTACTTATTTATATGCATCTGTTTTGTTGTGGCTCGGTACCAATATCCAGGTACTAACTGACTGGAAAAACTGCTTTGTTTCTAAACACGAATGGGATTCCTGAAGTATGCAAAATCTAGGCCACATACTTTGAGTGCAGAAATCAGCAGCTAAATGATTGCTTTATAGATGAACTGTTCTTTCTCCTATTATCAGCCTACTAGGTTGTTTTTATAGCCTGTTTAGTGTAGCGGTTAAGGCATCAAGCTAAAACCAGGAGACCCTAAGTTCTAGCCCTGCCTGCAGCACGAAGCCTGTGACCTTGGGCCAGTCAGTCTCTCTCAGCCCTTGGAAGGTAGCAATAGCAAACCACTTTCAAAATTTTGTGAAGAAAATTTCAGGGACTTGTTCAGGCAGTTGATGAGGGTCGGCATTTAGTTGAAGGTAGCAAAAATGCTTAAACATGAATAGAAATGCCTCCATTACCTGCATTATTTATTCTTTGAAGATGTGAGAAATGGGTGGTGAAATTCAATTTTTTTACTACAGGTTCTGTGGGCGTGGCTTGGAGTCTGTGTTGTGGCTTGGTGGGTGTGGCTTGATGGGCATGGCAGGGGAAGGATATTGCAAAATCCCCATTCCCACCCCACTCTGGGGCCAGCCAGAGGTGGCATTTGCCAGTTCTCCAAACTACTCAAAATTTCCGCTACCAGTTCTCCAGAACCTGTCAGAACCTGCTGGATTTCACCCCTGGTCCCAGAGTAAAATTCACTTCTGTAATTGTGGAGAGGAGGTTGCATTTAATGAACAGAGTCATAAGAAGAGAACCAATTTGCTTACAAACACTGGGATGGAGACCCTGAGTTCTAGTCCTGACGTAGGCATAAAGCCAGTTGGGTACCTCTGAACCAGTTACTTTCTCTTGGGCCTAATAAGAAGGCAAGAGCAAACCACTTTCAAAATCTTGCCTTGAAAACTATATTTGCCACAAGCAAAAAATGACTCAAAGGTGCACCTGCACACACCCCGCCCCCCCACAAAACAGGATGAATTGCTTACTTCTGAAAGAGAGTTGTAAGACTATCTCTGCTGTACCGCATGCACATAATTTTGTTTATAAAAATCGGGGATCTCTGCAAATGAGCAGTTACTGAATTGCCATGATTCCTAAGGCAAAGTCGCTGTTGCATGTAAACACCAGAAATTATATGCCATGTATGCCATAAGCAGCCTTTGCACTCTGGAGCTTTACAGATGTCAACAATTCCTACGATTCCAGAATGAAATGGTCCAATTAGGGAAACCCAGCAAAGGCCAATAAAAGTTCAAAAGAAATTGTTTTCAGTCTCTCACATTAATCAAAATGGGGATGTTTTTATTTCTTACGTAAGAATTCAGGGGGAGAAGCTGTTTCATGGGAAGCATAAACTCTCCCTGGAACCTCTCATTTCAATAATTGCATTTAGTGATCTGGAAAAGAGTCAGTGGAATTCCCCCCCCCCCGGCTCCCCTCCCCACCTGCGAGCCTAAAGAAAAATCTGTGAATATCATATAATTAATTCCTAAGACAGTTATTGTGCGTTGTGGTTTCATTTACATAATTCGAAGTGACGCAATGCTGTACCTAAAGGTGATAATTAAGCAATTCTCGTTGTTTTTATCTTCACCATTGATTGCATAATACCCTACCTAAAACACAATATCTCTGTATGATTCAACTGTTATATTCCTTCAATGGAATAGCAAAGCATTCCCAGATGATCTAAGAACAGGTTTAACAGACTTCTTTATTTTAATGAAAGATAAAACGTTCCAAATAAATAAAGATATGATTTGGTAAGGAAAGAAACTGACAAGGAATCACATTCCATAGGTGATTGGAGCAAGGAGGAAAGTGATGAAAATAGTGTCAAATCATGGCAACTTGACACACAAACCCACAACTTAAATACTGAACATCAAACATCAGGACAGGGTTGGCATTTTGGCATCACAAACACATATAGAATAACAGAGTTGAAAGGGATCTTGGAGGTCTTCTAGTCCAACCCCTGCCTAGGCAGGAAACCCTATACCGTTTCAGACAAATGGCTATCCAACATTTTCTTAAAGACTTCCAGTATTGGGGCATTCACAACTTCTGGAGGCAAGTTATTCCACTGATTAATTGTTCTAACTGTCAGTAAATTTCTCCTCAGTTCTAAGTTGCTTCTCTCCTTGATTAGTTTCCACCCATTGCTTCTTGTTCTACCCTCAGGTGCCTTGGAGAATAATTGACTCTCTCTTCTTTGTGGCAACCCCTGAGATATTGGAACACTGCTATCATGTCTCCCCTAGTCCTTCTTTTTATTAAACTAGACATACCCAGTTCCTGCAACCGTTCTTCATATGTTTTAGTCTCCAGTCCCCTAATCATCTTTGTTGCTCTTCTCTACCCTCTTTCTAAATATCATTGCTTCATTTCATCACTTTGATGCAAACTGGTTTTGCTGCAGATTTCTATGGCCTGTTGGTTTAGCTGAGGAATACTGGAATCTATATTGGAAGTCTGAAATAAGGCAAATGAGTCTTAAAAGGTTTAGCTTCAGTTAGATTAGGAATAAAAGAGCAAATGAGAATAAACATGCTTTTAAGATGAGGAATATCCAGCTAGCTATCTAGTTGTTATCATTTTATCTCTCAATTATCTCTTCCTGTGTGCATATATACAGGTAGTCCTCGACTTACAACAATTTATTTAGTGACCATTCAAAGTTACAATGACACTGAAAAAAGCGACATAACCATTGTAGCATCTGCATGATCACTGATCAACATTCATGTTTGGCAATTGACTCATATTTATGACGGTTGCAGTGTTCCCAGGGCATGTGGTTCCCTTTTGCAACCTTCTGACAAGCAAAGTCAATGGGAAAGGCAGATTCACTCAACAACCATGTTACTAACTGCAGTGATTCCCTTAACAACTGTGGCAAGAAAGGATGTAAAATGGTACAAAATTCAAGTACCGTTTTGGTTTGTAACAGAAATTTTGGACTAATTGTGGTTGTAAATTGAGAACCACCTGTTTATTTTCTGGACTACTGCCATTCCTATAAGGTGTATTCATGCATACCCCCAAAATGCTTCCTTTAGACCAGTGGTCCCCAATCTTTCTGGCTACATGGACCAGCAGCAGCAACACAGGGGATGGGGGATTACTTCACACACACAACCAGGCATGAAATGCTCTAATCTTCACTACTGGTTCAGAACTGGGAGCTCCTGTGCACGACACTTCTGCGCATGCACAGAGTGTCCGTGATGACGTCTGGGTGGATGGGCGGAGCCTTACGCTGCCGCCACTACTGGTTCGCCCAAATACCACCTCTGCACACAACCTAGCTCCCACCATGCACAAATGAAGCTTCACGTCCGCACCTACCTCTTGCATGACCTGGAACCGGTCCCGGGGTTGGTGGACCCCTGCTTTAGATAATCAATCCCTTTATCTCATTAAATAGCTTTATGGCTTCAAAATAAAATGGCTATAAGCGTGTTTTAAAGCATTCCAGTAGCATTCTGTCCAGGGCTGAAATTCAGTAGATTATGACAGGTTCTGGAGAACCAGTAGTGGAAATTTTGAGTAGTTTAGAGAACCGGCAAATACCACCTTTGGCTGGCGCCAGAGTGGAGTGGGAATGGAGTGGGAATGGAGATTTTGCAATATTCTTCTCCCTGGAGTGGGGTGGGAATAGAGATTTTGCAGTATCCTTCCCCTGCCATGCCCACTAAGCCACGCCCATAGTAAAAAAAATTGAATTTCACCACTGATTCTGTCCAATTCCATTCTGAAAGAAATCCACATTTAAATATTACCTTCAAAAAGCAAGTTTGGGTTGAAACAGGAAAAGACAAAGCTATTTTAGATATGCAACATTATTATGCTTCTTGGGGTGGCACCTCCTGGTCTGTCCAACAGTTAAAATGACAGATGTTTGCTGTGATTCCCAGTAGTAGTCCCTCTTTTTAGAGTTCTGGCTCCAGGTTCAAAGGGCATCCAACTGACATCAGCACCTGCTCTCCAGGAGCTGCATTAGCTCTGCAAAGTCCATTAAATGACTGCAGGCTGCCCACTGTTTTAAAATTCCATGGAGCACTCTTCTGTTATATGGTAGAAAATTTAAAATGCCTTAGAATAGCATGCTGCTTGGTAAAGGCAATCCAGGAGGAGAATTGATGACAAGACAGATTCACCCCAGAGCAAGTGTTCTGAGTCCTCCAGAGCATTTCCTTTATTCACCTATAAAATTCCAAACATGATGGGTATCGAAAGATAAACTTTTAGGCTGAGTTTTGTTCATACAAGAGTTGCAATGAACTTTGAGACTTATTTGGTGGGGTTGTGAAGATTAGACCTCTTCTGTAACAACACCCAAAGTTGTTTCACCTAACCTAAAAGTTTCAGTTGTAAGACTGCTTTTCATTGGTTAAAATTAAAATCTGTTATTCTATATGCCTCATAAGTGATTTTAAATAGCTCTGCAATCTTGCTTTAAAATGTTGAACCAACCAGGAAAATGTAGAGCTCTAGAGACAAAGTACTTAAAGTCAGTGATGGGATTCACATTTTTTTACTTCCAGTTCTGTAGGTATGGATTGGTGGGCATAGCTTGGTGGGCGTGGCAAGTGAAGGATACTGTAAAATCCCCATTCCCTCCCGATCAGCTGGGACTCGGGAGGCAGAGAATAGATGGGGGCGGGGCCAATGAGAGGTGGTATTTACTGGTTCTCCAAACTACTCAACATTTCCACTACCGGTTCTCCAGAAATGGTCAGAACCTGCTGAACACCACATCTGGTTGAAGTGCAGTATTGCCAGCAAACTCTGCCCACAGCCTGGAATTTGATCCTGATCTTGATCCTTCTGATGTTGTTACATTTTGTGGGGGGCAATAGGCAAATAATGCTGACATTGTAAACTGTCCAGAGACTGCTGTAAAGCACTATGGGGTGGTATATAAGCCTAAATGCTATAGCAATTGCTAAAATATATTCTTTTGTTGTTTTGTGATACTTCATTTTTTTAAAAAAAAAACTAAATTTCAAAACTTTTTGTTTTAGAAAAAAAGTAATTTCTTATGTTATAGAAGTAGTCCTCAATCTGTGACCACAGTTGAGACTGGAACTTTCATTGCTATGTGATATAGTTACTAAGGGAGTCTTGCCCAATTTCATGACTTTTTGCTGCTGTTGTTAAGCGAATCATGTAGTTATTAAACCAATCTGCCCCCCCCCCTTGACTTTGTTGCAAACTGGCTGGGAAGGTCATAAACTGTGATTACTTGATCCCTGGAGCAGTAGTGAAATTCAATTTTTTTTACTACTGGTTCTGTGGGCGTGGCTTGGTGTGCCTGGCTTCATGGGTGTGGCTTCATGGGCATGGCAGGGAAGGATACTGCAAAATCTCCATTCCCACCCCACTCTGGGGCAGCCAGAGGTGGCATTTGCTGATTCTCTAAACTACTCAAAATTTCTGCTACTGGTTCTGCAGAAACTGTCAGAACCTGCTGAATTTTACCCCTGCCCTGGAGCCTATTTGGATTTTTGAGGACACATTGTGAAAAAGGCCACTGAAGTGGGTACAGGGGAAACATAACAATACAAATTTGCCCCAATATTATTATCCTTTCTGTACATTATTCTCAACTTTCCTGTCTTACTTTGTTTCCTTTTCAGGATAAAAAGAGAGAGTAGGTAGGTAGGTAGATGTTTCCAGGTGTATTTATTCATGTGCTGGAGAAGGAAATCTCTGACAATCTGCAGCACCTAAGACTTAGTTTCTGCTGGCACAACACTAGATCAATGTAATTCTCATCAATCAGTTAAAGAGCTTTCCAAAAGGAAAGAAAAAAGTTTTTGCACTATGCAAACCTCCCAAAAACGGCCTGTTTTTCATGAAAATGGGCCCGTTTTTTTTTTTTTTAAAGCCATGAATAACCTTGGGGCGGGACTTGCAGAGTGCTCCAGTGGGGGTTGGGGGCCCAAAAACGAGCAAAAAACCAGCCTGTTTTTCATGAAAACAGGCCATTTTTGTCAAAAAAAATGCATACATAGCTGTATGAAGGCTTATAGAGTGCTGCTGGGTATTTTAACCTAACTTAATAAAAAAAATTAAGCACGTAAAAATTAATGCCCTGGAGCAGGGGTGTCAAACTCAAGGTGTGTGGGTAGGATTCGGGCCGTGGGGTGTTTAGATCTGGCCCATGGAGTCACCCTGGAAACAGCGAAGGACCGATCTGCAGTGCCTCTGCCAGCAAAAACAGAGCTTGGATGGGTTCCGAGCTCTGTTTTCGCTGGCAGACGGTTGCAGGATGCCGTCGCAGCTGAAACAGAGCTCGGGAGCTTGTTTTCGCTGGCAGAACACTCGGGCCGCCACAGGCGCCCCCAACATGAGTGACATTGAGCTGGCTACGCCCACTCTGACCATGCCCACCACGGGGCCCCAAGGTCAAACACAACCCTGATGTCGCCCTCAATGAAATCGAGCTTGACACTCATGTCCTATAGGCATTCATGGAAAAAAAGATCCTTGACTTTGCTTTGCAGCTCCTCTCAGTGTGTGTGTGCATGTATTGTATGTGTTTGTGTGTATGTAAGTAAAGTGAGGTCATCAAGATCAGGGCGCTAAGGCAGAACTCCAAAGGAACTTTAAAACTTATAAGAGTCATACTGGGGACACAAGCTATAAATTCAATCTAATACTACTCAAAACGCTTCCATACATTCTTGCTATGTCTCATAGGACCAGTGGTGGGTTCCGGATCCTGGTGCAACTGGTACAGTGCAATGGGGTCTGGCATCCACCACATGAACGCGTGCAGCGCGTACATGTGTAGTTACCATCTGTGACACCTCCATGATGCTCCAGCTGCTTGACGTAGCATCGTGCAGGCGCTGTACACTCTGTGCGCGGAAGCCCCAAAGAGCTCAAATACAGGTAAGGACGGAGGGCGGGCAGGTGGGCCGTCCAGAGCACCGGAACAGAACGGTACCCGGTGCTCCTCGTAGGCACCGGTACCCCCGTACCGGGGTGTACCGGTCATAACCCACCACTGCATAGGACTCAACTGCAAGAACAACTTTTAGTGTTCCCCTAAAAGAGATGTGATTTTATAAGTCCAATTGGAAATAAATTCTATTAAAGCTACAGGTAATACTGAAGCACTACAACATAATGTTATTGCAGGTTGGAGCCACAAGCAGTCCTCAGCACAGCTGTACATTTTGAGGGTGACACTCCAATTATGGCACTCTCTCCTGAGGAAATTTTGGCTGCCCACCCCCTCCCTTTGTATACTTTCAAAAGTGAACTTAAGACATGCTTAGTCACCTGGCACTTGCAGGGTAACAACTGCTTCAGGGTCAGAGGTCCTGTTTTTATTGTCATTCAACCATACTTTGCACTTAATTGCTTTTGCTCCTCTATTTTGTGTTCGATTGTTTTATTGCGGATTGCTTTATTTAATCTCTTTTATAGAAGATTGCTTCATTTTGTTGATTTTGCTTCTCTGCAGCGATCCAAGTTCCATCAGAAGAATAAAATTAAATTTAAATAAAATAAAATAAGCATAACAGTAACAGAGTTGGTGATTCCTGGGAGGAGCCTACTGGTGGAAGCAGCAAAAAATCAGCTGCCTCCGAATTCCTGGCTACGTACCTGTTTAGAGGATCTTCCATCTGACGTCTTATCAGGTTTCCTTATCCTTCAGGCAAGAAGGAAAGAAGAAACTGTTTTGCTGGCAAATGCTCTTCGATTTTTGCAGCTTTTGTGCTTGCAAGGAAAGGGGGGCTAGCCCAAGGCAGAACGGCTGTCCGTGCTGGGAACTTCAAACTGCCTTGTGCAGGACAAAGTAGGTCTCTCCCACTCTGATCAAAGTTTTGTTTGATTTATTCTTATCACGAGCTGGATCCGTTCACTGTGGACATTAATTGCTTATCAACATTTTAGCTTCTTTTCTTTTTCTCCTCCGAAAAATTATTTACTCAGAGGCTTCTAAAATGGCGCCGAGCTGCCTGGTTTCTCCGGTAATAACGAACACTTTTTGCTAGACAATGCAAATCCTCAAAAGAATTCAAAACAAGAGAGATTGCTTATCATTTGTTTTGGTTTCACAATAGAAGAATTTTACTCCCTTAGTAACCTTGCTTATTTGGAAGTTAAATGGTGATGAATCTGCTGAATGGTCTTGTTACAATGTTTACTCACTGAAAGTTTTGCCAAGCCTTAAACTTCAAAATAAAAGCCTCCTTTTTTAAAGCTGCATATTTAGGCATTAGAGTTTTATTAACTGCAGGCAGATAAATTTTGAAATGGCCTCAAAACCAAATATTAACTTGAAGTCGTCACCCTCTACTTCCAGGGGCACATCCTCAGTGCCTGGCACAAAGCTGCAGCCTCCGCTTCCTACGCCCCCTGCTGGGGATGTGTTAACGAAAGAATTTTTTCTGAGTAATCTAAGCGAGGCTCTTAATGCACAGACAATTAAAATGGAAGATAAATTTAGAGATAATAGAGAGGAGAGAAAAGAGGAAATAAAAGAAATGAAAGAAGAAATTAAAAGTGAAATTAAAAGTGAAATAAAAGGACTCAAACAGGAGCTGTATGAGAAATTTGAGGCTAAGGTTGATAAAATTAGAGACGACATGCTGAGTCTTGTAACTGTATTAACAGAACATATCTCTGGAGTGGAAGATACTCTAGAGGCTCTTAATGATGTCAATGCTAACTTGACATTGAAAACAGAGGTGGTGGAACAAAAAGTGGAAAATGCTGAAAAAGAAATTATTATGATACAGTACCGACAAATGGAGTTCGCATTAAGAGTAAGGGGGCTGCGTGAGGAGAAACAGGAGAACCTGAAACAGATCCTATCGGAAGCTTTTGACCGCCTGATGGGAAGACCAGGGACCAATCAAGGCTGGCAAATTGACAAAGCTTACCGCGTCAACTCCTGGCTGGCAAAGCAGAAGCAGCTTCCTCGAGACATCGTTATATATTTTACTACAAGAGAGTTTAGAAATATGGTACTGCAAGCATCTTACAACACTAAGCTTCAAATTGGCGGTCAAGACCTGGTTATTTTGAAAGAGATACCACCTCCAATGTTAAGAGCCAGGAGAGACTACGCTTTTTTGGTCGAAGAACTCAGAAATCGTCAGATACAGTATAGATGGGATGCACCATTTGGCATCATATTTACATTTGATAAGCAAAGGTACCGCCTCAACTCTGTATGGAAAGCCCGAGATTTTTATTATAATATATTGAAGGCCGGACACCCTGCACCATTTGGACCCAGAGAAAGACCACAAGAAAGACAGGATAGACAGCAAACTACACAACCATCAGACAAGATGGAGCATCTTTCTTCTCTAGAAGTGCAAGGTGCTATGGAACCAAGACCTAGCCGCATGACTACTAGACGTATGGAGAAACAAGCTAAAAAGCAACAGCATCAACAATCATCGGCCATCGATCAAGGATCTACAACAACAAATCTGGAAGCAATGGGAGGAGCTAGACCTAAGGTTAAACAGGCCGTGCAGGAAGCTCTAAAAATGCTTCAACCAACCAAAAATGACAACTAAGATCTTAACATGGAATGTCAATGGACTGAATTCTCCACAGAAGAGGAAGAAAATATTTCATTATCTCAAACAGTTTAAGAACGATGTAATTTGTTTGCAAGAAACTCATATCAAGTCAACTGATCAAAAATATTTGATCAACTCAAAACTTGGTCAACATTTTGCAGCTTCTGCTATGGAAAAGAAGAATGGTATAGTTGTATACTTAAGAAAAGATATGAAAGCTGAATTAATAGAAGCAGATCCCTTCGGAAGATATATTGCTTTAGACTTAATCTTAGAAGGGAAAAAGACATTACTTTTGGGAATTTATGCTCCCAATCAACAGCAAGATAGATTCTATAGAAATCTTCATGCTAAATTAGTACAGTGGGACTATAGTTCCTGTATACTATTGGGTGACTGGAATGGAGTGATAGACACTAAGAGAGATAAGAAGATTTCCCGCCTAAATACCAAGATGCGAGCAAAGTTACCCAAATCTTTCTTTGACATTATGGATGATTTTGAATTGAGAGATATTTGGCGAGAAAGAAATGCAGAGGAATATGACTTCACTTTCTTCTCGGACAGGCATCAATCCCTTTCAAGGATTGATTTTATCCTAACCACTAACGATTTGCTTTCTAGGGTCAAGAAAACAAAGATTGCAGTTAGGGTCCTTTCTGACCATAATCCAGTTTGGATGGAGTTGGGAAGGGTAGTGCAGGCAAGAAGGTCTTGGAGATTGAATGAAAATTTATTTAGATATGAAAAGTATATTAATGATTGTAAAAAATTACTATCTGAATATTTTGTTTTGAATATGAATAAGGGTACATCTATGGAATTTGTATGGGACGCAAGCAAAGCGTATATGAGAGGAGTTTTGATGAATATAAATAAAACACATAGAAATAAGCAAGGGTTAAAACGAACAGAACTGGAAGAGGAAATTAAGAGAAAAGAGCTGGAGTTAACAAGGAATCCAGACGATACAAAGGTTAAGGAAGCTATTAACATATTAAAATCTCAATTTGACATGTTGATCTCTGACCAGGTGGCTACTAATCTATTATATGCAAAACACAATACTTTTTGTAATGCAAACAAACCTGGCAGATGGTTAGCTTATCAGATTAGGAAAAAAAGGAAAACTCGAAATATATCTAAACTGTTTTACAGAGGGAAGGAGGTGTTTCAACAGGAAGAGATTCAAAAGGCTTTCTGGGAATTTTTTACAGAACTGTATAAAGGGGATAAAATTAATGGTTTAGACATAGACAAATATTTAGACAAAGAGAAAATACCTTCAGTTAGAGAAGAACACAGGCAAAAATTGAATCAACCAATAACCTCGGGGGAAATCCTGCAGGTAATTAAGCAATTAAAGTTAGGGAAAGCACCAGGTACAGATGGCTTGACAGCGGTTTACTATAAAGTCTTACAGTTAGAAATGGTAGAACCTCTTAGAGAATTATTTAATATGATTCAAACGGAAGGTAAAGTCCCTCCATCTTGGAAGACAGCGTTTATATCTTTGATACCCAAAGAAGAACAAGATACTACTCAACCCAAAAATTATAGACCTATTTCATTACTGAATGTAGATTATAAAATTTTTACTAAAATATTAGCAAATAGGTTAATGTTGGTCACTCAACAATTGATACATACGGACCAAACAGGTTTTATACAAGGGAGACAGATGAAAAGTAATGTTAGATTAATTATTAATGCATTAGAATATTTGGGAAAGAACAACCAGATCCCTGCTGCGTTTATATTTTTGGATGCTGAGAAGGCCTTTGATCGAGTTAACTGGCAATTTCTGTTGAAGATACTGCAAAAAATGCAGATAGGAGATAATTTTCTACAGTCAATTAAAGCAATATACCAACAGCAAACAGCACAAATTATAGTCAATGGAAGTCTAACAGACTCTTTTCAAATTGGAAAAGGTACAAGACAGGGCTGTCCTTTGTCCCCATTATTGTTTATTATAACTTTGGAAGTATTGTTGAATAAAATACGGGGCTTGGATGGTTTAAAAGGGATCAAGATTAGGCAGCAAGAATATAGAGTCCGCGCTTTTGCGGATGATTTGGTCATAATATTGGAACAACCGCAGGAATCTAGTATGGTTTTAATGAATATGATTAATCAATATGGTCAAGTGTCAGGCTTTAAAATAAACTTAGGAAAAACCAAAATATTAGCTATAAATATGAATATTAAACAAAAGGAAGAATTAGGAGTGATGCTAGGATGTGAGGTAGTTAAAAAAGTTAAATATCTTGGAGTTAACATTTTAACTTCAAATGGGAAATTATATAAGCATAATTATGAACCACTTTGGCATAGCATACAGACAGAGATGAAAAAATGGGAGAAACTGCACTTATCTTTGCTGGGTAGGATAGCGGCAGTGAAAATGAACATTTTACCAAAATTTTTATTTCTCTTCCAAATGTTACCTATACTTAAAAAAGATGCGAACCTTTTAGAATGGCAGAAGGGTATCAACAAATTTGTGTGGGCAGGAAAGAAGCCGAGGGTAAAGATGAAAATAATGCAAGATGTACGTGAGAGAGGAGGATTGAAACTACCTAATTTAAAAATATATTATGATGCAGTGGTATTATCTGTAATTAGTGACTGGATTCACTTAACCAATGATAGAATATTGAACATTGAGGGACACGATCTGGTATTTGGTTGGCATGCTTACCTGTTATTCAACAAAAAATTGGATAAGAACTTTAAAAGTCATATTTTAAGAAATGCTTTATTGCGGGTCTGGAAGAAATATCAATATAAATTAAATGACAAGATACCCATGTGGGCAATTCCTAGACACGCAATTGAAAATATGAATACAGCACAAAAACAGGACAGAATTACCTACAGACAGCTTCTTACCTCGGAAAGGGGGGTATTACAATTAAAATCTTTAGAGGTATTAAAAGAGGAGAAGGTAGTTCAAACATGGTTCCAGTATGGGCAATTACAGGCTAGGTGGAAAATAGATCAAAAAATTGGTTTTATTCAAGTTGAGGATAACTTGTTTAAACAAATAAGAGATCAAAGCTTAATGCATATAAAGAGGATATATAATGTATTAATACAGATGGATTCGGAAACAGAATTAGTTAAAGATTGTATGATAAAATGGGCTCAAAATATTGAGGAACCAATAATGTTGGATACATGGGAAAGAATCTGGGTAAGAAATGTGAAATTTACACAAGCTCAAAATCTGAGAGAAAATTTTTACAAGATGTTCTATAGATGGCATTTAGATCCTAAAAAGTTGGCTTCTATGTATCCGAATGTACAGCCTAAATGTTGGAGATGTGGTTCTCTCGATGCTACATATTATCATATATGGTGGACCTGCCAAAAGGTTAAAGCATTTTGGATAAAAATATGGTGGGTCATGCAAAATGTTTTTAAAAGAAGGATAAAGTTTAGTCCTCAGCTATTTTTACTAGGTATATGTACTGACTTCACAGTGGTAGAGACCAACTTGACTCTTCACCTGATAACTGCAGCAAGACTGTTGGTGGCGCAATATTGGAAGAAGGAAGACTTGCCTACAATTCAAGAATGGACATTGAAAGTAACAAACTTAGCTGAAATGGCTAAAATATCGGCATATCTCAAAGATCATTCAAATGAGAGATATAAACGAGACTGGAAAAAATGGATTGACTATATACAAAATAAATACGGGACTAAGAAATTCCAGTTAGCCTATGCTTAAGATCAGGAATGATTTAAATTGTTTAAAGTTAGTTCAGTAAGAAGAAGCTAAGGTCAATCTAGAATGTCATTAATTTCTTTATTTCTTTTTTCTCAATAGATTTTAGACTGTGTTAGTTAAAATTCTATACCGTGTACGGGTTCTGGGAAGTCGGGGGGGGGGAAGGAGGAGGGGGGGTGGGGGGTGGAGGGAGGGAGGGGTACACACACAAAAAAAATTGTACTTCAATGTTTTAATGATTGACAAATGATGACATATTTGTGTTTTTTTTAAAGAAAAAAAAATAAACAAAAAAGTTCTGTTAAAAAAAAAAAACAGTAACAGAGTTGGAACCTTGGAGGTCATCTAGTCCAACTCCCTATTCTCGCAGGAGACCTATACTATTTTGCAAAGCCAAGCCAAGCAAACCAAGGATAGAGATACGTAACAAGATGTTCTATGCCACTTCTGGTTTCTACTTCTGCTCAAGGCAGTGACCAGTTTCAGCTCTGCAGTATCCTCACATTTTCAAACCATTCTTTCTGAACCCGGTGAATGATAAAGACTAAATCATCATCATGTCTGTTTCAGTTCTCTCAATTGCAATTCACACAACAGACTAAACCATATTTTGACCTGGAATATGAATCCAGCAATGCTGGTTTAGTAACCCTACTCATTTGGGTGTCCCCAGCAAACTGTGGCTAGAGCATGGTTCCATGCAATGTGTGGGAACCCCATCAATACAACTGTAAAGCAGCTATCAGATATTACCTTCCAAAGCATTTTTTGCAGTTACATCGCAAATCTGACTTCAAAGGCTATCAACAGGAAATGATGAAATTAAGATGGTGCAAAGCAGATAAAGATCAAGGAGGGACAGGAATATGCCAGGAGCTTCAGGCAACAAAACAAGGCTCTCCCCAAAGATAGGTCCATCTAATCATCAGGAGGCAACCTTGTTCCCTCTGAATACAGTTGAACAAACAAAGGCATGTCACTGTGATTCCAGCCGACTGTTAAGAAACCACCTTGGAAACATGTACACATTCAATCCCTTCTCAGAACCAAAGGGGCAGGCAATGTTGATTCAAGATTTTTGTTTTTAACTGGGGACTCCATGTCTTGGAGCTATCAGTGCGTATAATCTTTCTCCCCTAAGCTGTGTTGACAGCAAAAATTCATTTGGAGATTATAAGACTTCAAATGCTTTGATCCCAAAGACTTAATAAAAATTTTTGTTAAAAAACCCAACAATTTTACTGTATCAGGATGGGAAGTGTTGAAACGTGTTGCTTCATACATGTCATTGCAAACAAACTCTCTCACACATTTGTTGTAGCAGGAATCCCTATCCGTACTTCTAAATTAGTGCCCATCAACATTGGGTTGGCCTAAAAATATGTTTAAACCAGTGGTGAAATGCCATTTTTTTACTACCGGTTCTGTGGGTGTGGCTTGGTGGGCGTGGCAGGGGAAGGATACTGCAAAATCTCCATTCTCACTCCACTCTGGGGCCAGCCAGAGGTGGCATTTGCTGGTTCTCCGAATTACTCAAAATCTCCGCTACCGGTTCTCCAGAACCTGTCAGAACTTGCTGGATTTCACCCCTGGTTTAAACTATCCTATCTCCAAAGACAAAAATGGGCCAAAAGGGGAAAAGGAAAGTGAAAGGAGACCAAGACATTACTGGATGCTGCGTAGACAACAGTTGTTCTCTAGCAACTGCTGATCTCCAGTTGGTTTTTCGAAAACATCCATAATTTTCAACAATTGGAAGAAGGCATGCCCGTTCCCCTGTTTCCGAGATGGTCTTCCCAGCACATGTAGTTCCTTTCCACATCCAAAGTACTACTTTCAATGGAAATAAACTAGGGGTGGGTTCCTGCCAGTTCTAATCTCTTCTATAGAAGAGGTTCCACAAACCTACAGTGCCATTTAGAACCAATGCCAGCTTCCTCCCTCCACCCATCCACCCATCATCAAGATGAAGAGCAAGAGGAGGAATTCTGGGAGTTGAAGTCCACAAGTCTTAAAGCTGTCAAGTTTAAACACCCCTGGGTTTTTTTTCTAAAGGGTTAGGGATGCAAGGTCTTGTAACTTGACAGCTTTAAGACTTCCGTGCTTCAAATGCCAGAGTTTCTGAGCCAGAGTTTCTTGGTTGCTAAGCAAGAGCGTTGTTAAGTGAGTTTCACCACATTTTACAAGTTGGCCACGCCCACCCAGTCACATGGATGGCAAGCCACTCCCACTTGGTCACATGGCCAGCAAGCCACTCCCACAAAGCAGGCCACAGCTACAGAAGAGGTACTAAATTTTTTTGAAACCCACCACTGAAATTAATCCTGTCATTTAATACACAGTAGTATTTATATTTATATAAAGGGCCATCAAAGTGTATACTTAACACATTGTAACACGTATTGAGAAACTGAAACTTTTAATCTTATTACTAGAGAAAAAAACTGTTGGGTGAGGATCTGATGATCCACCTCAGGATCATAACTGCAACTACAGTAGATGTAGTGTTGTCCTTGTTCAAGCAATCTGAAATATCCATCTAGGCCAGGGGTGTCAAACTCACATCATCATGTCACATGACCTATTAAACCAGGCATGGGTGTTGCCAGTGCGTGACGCATCTGACCCACGGGCCAGGAATTTGACAGTCCTGATCTAGGCCCATAATGTTTTATAATAAACTGACCAGCGATTGCTTTAGGGTGAACAAACGATGATTACAGCACACGTGGCTAGATTCTGCCCAGCAGCACTGGGGGTTCGTTGGAAACAGGTGATTTATCCATCAGAGCTATTTTACACAATTAATGTAGCAAACTCTTTTGCATTATCACTGTCTTGCGTTAAAGACTATGGGCCTCACAGTTTAAGGATTGATATTATATTATAGTTAGGCCAAGCTGTGACAGACTGGATGCCAAATTGCGATTTTAATATAGATTTTTATCTGTTATTTGTTATTTTATTCTAGAATGTTTAACTGGATATTCCTTGAGTGTTTTGCTCTGGTCTCTGGTCTTTGACTGTAATAAACATTGACTTGACTATAACAAACTGAACATTCCCTATGCTTCTCATATCACTCTGGGCCAGATGCTATCATCATTTTTTCAAGATGTTATTATTAATAGTGCCCCAAAATCAAACAGTGGCTTGGCTAAATATATGGGTTTTTGCACAAGTGATTTCCATTCCTACAGTTGATTTAATTTAAGGTAACTACTTGTTGAAAATTAAGCCAGATCCTGATTATGTAAAAACATGGAGTGGTATGTGTCTGTGTGTGTGTGTGTGTGTGTGTGTGTGTGTGTGTGTGTGTGTGTGTGTGTGTGTGTTAGTCATTCCTGACTATAGGGGGCAGAGTTTATCTCCGTTTCAAAGCCAAAGAATCAACATTCTCCGAAGACGTCTCCATGGTCATGGGGCCAGCATGACTAAACGCCAAAGGTGCATGGAACGCTGTTACCTTCCCACCAAAGGTGGTCCCTATTTTTCTACTTGCATTTTTACGTGCTTTCGAACTGGGTTGGCAGAAGCTGAGACAAGCAATGGGAGCTCAATCCATTACGCGGTACTAGGGAGTCGAACTGCCAAACTGCTGACCTTTCTGATCAACAAGCTCAGCGTCTTAGCCCCTGAGCCACCACATCCCTACACACACGCACACACACACCAAACAGAGAGAATGTATTTCATTCTATGCTCTTTTAAAAGGAAGGAAACCCAAAGCAGGAAATAATAAAGAAAAAAAATAATTCAGACAAAATATCAGTTATTTGGTAGATTTGGTAGATTTATTATAATTTATAGGCCGCCCTTTTCCCTGAGGGGACTCAGGGCGGCTTACAAAAACACGGGGAAGGGGGTACAAAGACAAAAAGCATAAGACAATACATAATATTAAAAAATAGAGCACAACATTCATTCATCATTCGGGAGGGGACGAACTAAAATTTTTATCCCCAGGCCTGACGGGATAGCCAGATCTTAAGGGCCGTGCGGAAGGCCTGGGCGGTGGTGAGGGTGCGGATCTCCACGGGGAGATTGTTCCATAGCGTCGGAGCTGCAACTGAGAAGGCTCTCCTCCGCGTAGTCGCCAGTCGGCACTGACTGGCGGATGGGATTCGGAGGAGGCCTACCCTGTGCGATCTGATGGGACGCAGGGAGGTAATTGGCAGAAGGCGGTCTCTCAAATAGCCAGATCCACTACCATGGAGCGCTTTGTGAGTGGTAAGTAGGACCTTGAAGTGCACCCGGAGACCAACAGGAAGCCAGCGCAGCTCACGGAGGATCGGTGTTATGTGGGCGAACCGTGGTGCGCCCACGATCACTCGCGCGGCCGCATTCTGGACTAGCTGAAGTCGCCGGATGTTATCAAGTCAAGGGGAAATAAATCATCATTAAACAATAACTATTGCAATGGAAGTCAACAAATGTGAGAGTATACATACTCGAATGGAAATTATTTGGTAAATAAATTTTAGGATGAATATAAACAATGGGTGCATTACTATTACTATGGTTTGTCACACAGTTAGCCAGATATCTACATTGACTTTGACATTTTTATCTATCTATCAAGCCCTTCCTAAGGACTTGGGATAGGCAGATGTTGATGTTTGATGGTGTTAAAGATATTGTCATAGAATGTAAGCTGTTCCGAGTAAAGCTCCCTTTTGCAATTGGCCGATAGTGATTTTTAAGAGAAGCAACATCAGTTTCTTCAAAGGTTTGAAGTAGAAAACCAGCTGGAGAATGGTTGGTCTGTTAAACAACAACGGTGTGAAGAGACTGCAAAGGAACAGAATAAATTCTTTGTATTTGTCTTTATAACAGAAGATACAAGATAGATATCTCAGCCTATTGATTTTCTCCAGGAAGGAAGTGGAAGAACTAAAACTCAAAGAAAGATACCAAGGGACTTATGGAGAGACTACAGTGTATACTGTCAAGTTATCTGCAAGAACTCAAATGTTAAATGGTTGAACTTTCCATCAAAATATATAATTTGTCCTTCAAATTAGGCTCATTGTCACAGAACCGGAAGCTAGTCACTATGGTCCCAAATTCTAAGAAGAGACCAGAGAAGATCAGGGAAATTATAAACCAAAGAGCCCTTTGATAGAAATGGTAATTAACAATAACAACAACAACAACAACAAAGACCGGTTGAAGGAAAATCATGAGAGATTCCTTAGAAGCAAATCCTGCTTTACTAAGCTAATAGATGAACACTGTTAATGCTTGTATACTTGTATTTAAAAGTTTTTTTTGACTAGGTCCCCCATCAAAGATTCTTTTGCTGTTGTTGTTATCTTGACAATAGTGATTTGACCAGGAGGGGGGATTTTATTTCCCAAGAGTGACACAATGTAGAACATATCAAACCAAACCAAACCTTTATTTTGATCAAAGGTCAGCATATAATCCAGAGAAGTTAATTAATGTGTGAATGTCCATAGTGATCATGTAGGGCAGGGGTGTCAAACTGGTGGCCCGTGGACAGATGCGTCTCACACACAGGCCATGCCTACCCACCCCCGTGAAGGGAAAAAACATTGCGATACATCACGTGACGGTAATGTGACGTGGAGAGTTTGAACACCCCACCGCCACCCCGTAAGTAGGGAGGTAGGAGTTTTGTACAATTCCAAAATGTGATAATTTTGACAAGGAAGAATGGCCATGCCTGCACAGAAATAGTAAGGAGAGGGAAACATGACATCTATTTCAAATATTTGTCAAAATGCATCTTTCCCCGTTGACATACAAAAAAGTGATTATCTAAAGAAATGTAAAACCATATTTGATTTCAACCCACCCCTCCTCCTTGGCTCTTCTCCAAAGGTCCTATCTTAGAAAGGAGGGGTGCGGCCCGCTTTGATCTGCCAAAGGATGTCCAGCCTGGATGGTTTTATTGATTCGTGTATCTTACAGGATCAAGAAATGCTGTCATGTTAAAAGCCTCGACTATCTGTGCATATTGAAAACATTCCAGCCTAAGTAGATGCCTTGGGCTTGAGGACAAGACTCACAGAGTCAGAGCTGTCATTCACTTGGGGGAATGGAGCCAAAACTTAATTTGTAGTTGGAATGCAATAGGGTTGACAAGTCCCAGGCAGGTTCTGACAGCATTGTTCCTTGCCACCCTTCCTCTGAAAAAAACGGTGCTGTGAATCTCAGCCCTGGCTGAATTCATGCAGCTGTTCCCCAAGGAGAAATGCATGTAGCAATGCAGAACCTCCTTGTTAGAGCTTGTGCTAAAGGCTTAAAATGCACACAATCCTTCTGTGGATTTCTTTTTACTGGTTTTCTATAAACCTATTCCATGGGAACTTTGTTCTGTGGATTTTCGGTACAGAAGAAACAAACTAAGACAAGGAACCATCATGGCTTGTACCTTCCTTGGCAAAACCAGGTGTACCTGGTCATCAAACACCTGCACATTGTGCTCGTTGCTTTTCATAAAGCAGCAAAAAAGGTGCTCAGTCTTCAGTGTGGCCCTTAGAATCTCTTCAAATGTTGCTGAATTATAATTTGTAATGTGGTAGCCGAGGGAATCAAATCTGCAGAGAATATATCAATTGCATTGAACTGATTTAAAAGGAAAGTTTAATTTGATGTAATTGAATGTTTGCCATGCTCCCATCATTTTGTTGAACTTTGGCCCTGTCAAAGGCAATATATTCCTCAATATGTACCCCAACTTACATACAGATTTAGAGGCTGCATGAGAACTCTACATAATCTATAGTTCTAGAAAGTTTCTGTTCTTTTCCAAGGAGAAATATATTAAGGAGGGCGGGGTGGCGATTCCAGTTATAAAAGACAGTTGCAAATTACCATATTTTTCAAACTATAAGACACACTGGAGTATAAGATGCATCTAGATTTTGAAGAGGAAAACAAAAAAAATTAGTTTTTGGCATCCGTGCATCTGTTTTTTCCCCTCCCCGGCCCCCAGGAGCACTCTGCATGTCCTGCTTTTGTGAAAAATGGGCCCATTTGGGGGCTCCTGACCCCCCCACATGTCTCGTTTTACCCTCTCTGGCCCCCAATAGTACTGGGCCCCCAGAGTGCAGGCCTCCCAAACCCTCTGAATGTCCCATTTTTGCTAAAAACAGGCCCACTTTTTCCAAAAATTGAATGCAGTGGGGTTTTGGGAGGCCAAAACAGGGCGGTATTCGGTCTATAAGATGCACATACATTTCCACCCACTTTTTTGGGGGGGAGAAGTGTGTCTTATACTCTGAAAAATACGGTACTTCTTTTCCAGAGTTGGGTAGATCCTAAGAGACACCAAAGTGGAAGTAAATGCTAGTTTCTGAGGAAAAAATATTGTATGTGACTGTGGGATTCTGGAAATTGAGGTAAATTTGGGCCATTTGTTGAGCGCTCAAAATGCAGTCATGTGATCATGGGAGGATGTTGTAACTTTGAATCTGGGGCATAAGTCCCTTTTTGGGGGGTCCATTGTAACTTTGAACAGTTACTAAGTCAAGGACTATCTATCTTTCACTTAACATATTCCTCAGGAACCTCCCTTTGTTGTGTTTGCTGCAAGTTTTTCGTTCACTATGATTGAAATAATGGAGTACTGTACTAACACCATGCATTCTCCAATTGTCTTGTCACTCTGACTAAAGAGAAGCTGAAAGCTTGTGAAATGAGGAGAAGGGATCTCCTGCTTTCCCCATCCAAATTCTAGGAAAAAGGAAGGAGAAGGAGCATAACAACCTGCATCAGGAATGTTACCAAGGTCTTACCAATTCAAGGTCTTACTTACCACCCATAAAGCGCTCCATGGTAGTGGATCTGACTATCTGAGAGACCGCCTCCTGCCAATAACCTCCCTGCGTCCCATCAGATCGCATAGAGCGGGCCTCCTCCGTATTCCATCCACCAGTCAGTGCCGACTGGCGACCACCCGGAGGAGAGCCTTCTCAGTTGCTGCTCCGACGCTATGGAACAATCTCCCCGTGGAGATCCGTACCCTGACCACAGTCCAGGCCTTCCGCACAGCCCTCAAGACCTGGCTAGCCCGTCAGGCCTGGGGATAAATTTTCTTGCCCCTCCTGAATGCTGAGTGAATGTTGTGTTTTTAGCACTTTTTGTTATTTCACTTTTCTTTTTGTCGTATTTTGTCTTTCACTCCCCTCCCCTCATTATTGTAAGCCGCCCTGAGTCCCCTCAGGGAAAAGGGCGGCCTATAAATGTTAAATAAAATACTAAAAAAAAAAAAAAAAAAAATACCACTTGGGGTAACAGCTGTAGCCAGATACCCAAGGACATAGCTAAAGCTGGAGATCTAGGAAAGGATCTGTAGGCTGATACATTTGGGTCAGATGCCCTGCTACTTAATGGGCTTAATGAATAAAGCTTCTTATAGCACAACATATGTCTTAAATTTGTATTTGGTAACATTGTTTCGACTTCCACAAGAGTGGTCATTAGTGGGACTTTACCTGCACACAGCTGGGAAATAATATTGTTCCACTCTTCTAATTATCTATAAGGAAGGTGACCCTTTTCTTCATCTAGTCTGACAATCAGGAATATGTTATGTGCCTAACTGATTAACTGATCAGATTCACTGATTACTGAGATGGTGGAATGGCATTGTGTACCATATTTTTCAGAATATAAGATGCACCCTTTCCCCCCCAAAAAGAGGGTGAAAATCTGGGTGCATATACACTGAATACAGTATTTTTGGCCTCCCAAAACCCTGCCCCTTCACAAAAATGGACGTGCAGAGGGTTAGGGAGGCCTGCAAAGTGCTCGTGGGGGCTGGGGAGAGCAAAATGAGTGAAAAACAGCCCATATTTTGCTCATTTATGCCCCCCCCCATCCCCCAGGAGCACTTTACAAGTCTCTCAAACACTCTGCATGACCGGTTTTTCATGAAAAATGAGGCGTGCAGAGGGTTTTAGAGGCCTGCAGAGTGGAAAAACGTTTTTAAAAATTTACCTCTTCAAAATCTTGGTGTGTCTTATACTCCGGTGCGTGCTATACTTCGAAAAATATGGTAATTATACAACTGCAAAAATGCCATTCAGGAGAGACTGAATCTTGGCCTTGTGTGCTGCTGACTCCCACTTTCAAGCACACTGATGGACTTGAACCCATTTGCTTTGGGTGCCTTGACTATGCTGGTATTTGTTTATTTCATTTATATGCCACCCATCGCACCATCCAAAGTGGCTCTGGACAGCTAGCTAGGTTCCTGCTGGTGGAGCAGGAACCTCGTGATCCTCCCAAAGTGCTTCTGTGATGTCCTTTCTGGGTCAGGTTACCTGCTCCTGAAATCCTAGGTGATCTTTCCTTCAAGGGTTTTGATAAAGTAATTCACCGGTCTGCTTTTAGGTGAAATAGATTTCACAAGCAACTGAGCACTGTACCAATACAGTAGCTTAAGCCTTAAGACCTTTCATGGGACCTTTTTGGAACAATGCTGCCACCTATAGGACATGGCTATTCAAAATACGGTCACACATTATGCGATACTGTACTGTAAATTTAGAATAGAATGGAATAGAATAGAATAGAATAGAATTCTTTATTGGCTAAGTATGGTTGGACATACAAGGAATTTGTCTTTGGTGCATATGCTCTCAGTGTAAATAAGGAGAATAAAAATACATTCATCAAGAATAAAATGGTACAACACTTAGTTATAGTCAAGGTTACTAATAAGCTATCAAATCGTACTAGGAAACAGTAAAAGCAATATAAAGTGTAGGATACAAGCAACATGGTTATAGTCATAAGTGGGAAGAGATAGATACTAGGAAGAAAGAGAAGAACTAATAGTAAAACATCCTTGGTAAATTATTGACAGAGTTGTGTGAATTAGTTGTTAAGCAGAGTGATGGCATTCGGGGGAAAACTGTCCTTGTGTCTAGTTGTTCTGGTGTGCTATAGCTTCGTTTTGAGGGTAGAAGTTGAAACAATTTATGTCCAGGATGTGAGGGATCTGTAGATCCTTTCACAGGCCTCTTTTTGACTCGTGCAGTATAGAGGTCCTCAATGGAAGGCAGGTTGGTAGCAATTGTTTTTTTCTGCACGTTAGTAGCACCTTCATGACTAAGCAACTTTATTGGGACCTTTGTTTTTATACCTCACTTTATCAAAGGCATATAGTGGGTCAAAGTATGGTTCCTGGAAAATCTAGGGAAATCTAACAGGGAGGGATTACAGCTCCAACAAGTTAATAATAACTTGATTCAAGGCATTAATAAAGTAATCAGAAAAACTGAGTAGCCATTTCTTATTGCATAATGCTGTCCATTCTTCTGGTTTTTTATTCTTAATATAAATGTATCTCAATTTCATTTGTATTACAGTTATTGAACCTCACCCAGTTCAGTATGGTATCACAGGAATCTATATGAGAGCTAGTGTGATATAGTAGTTAAGGTGCTGGACATGATTTTCTCTTGTTTGTCAGACTTTCAGGGATTTGGAGAATGTTATCACCTTCCTCCTTCAATTTTTTTTCTTTTCAATTTTATCTCATAGGTCTTAGTTTCTAGTGGCTCCCTTCTCTGAAGCTGCTCTGATTTTTCCTGAAAACTGCTAAAAGTGCGGAACCCAGAAAAGGACACAATATTTGAGATGGGGTCTGACCAACTTAGAACAAAGCAAACTTTCTATTATTATTATTTTTTTACTTAGCTTTAAATCACATTTTTATTTTTGGCATTTTCATAACAATGCTGGTTCATTTTCAGATTGCACTGAATTACTATACCACATTTCCCCCACACAAGTATTAAGTCTCAAGCCAGGTATTCCCTATCCTATACTCAAATTTGCTTCTTATCTCATCTATATTTTATTCCAATAATTTCAGTCCATTTCTCTACTCTACAATTTTGAATTTTATCTTTTTTTTTACTCTTAACCATTCCATACAATGTTTTATCAGCAACAGATCTGATAAATATCCTCTTATCAGAGTGCCCACCTAAGTCATTAATAAAAATATTGAATAATACAAAAACAAGGGGTGAACCCTGTGGCACTCCACTTGATTCCTATCTGCAATGAGGCAGTGATGTGCAACCATTGAGCAGCACTGAATAAGAATTTTGCCACCTCTGTATCCACAACTGTTGCACTACCCGATTCACACATAACTAGCTTGATAATCAAAATAACATGAGCTACTTGGAGACACAGTAACTATTATTTACTAGACATAGTGTATGCTTTCTTGAAGTCTAGATATATTGTACTACTCAAATTTAAACTTCAATATATGTGTGTGTGTGTATGTGTGTGTGCGCGCGCACACACACACACACACTGTATTTTTCGGAGTATAAGACGTACCTTCCCCCCCCCAAAAGAGGGTGAAAATCTGGGTGCATCTTATACACCGAATCCAGCATTTTTGGCCTCCCGAAACAAAAATGGACGTGCAGAGGATTAGGGAGGCTTTCAAAGTGTTCCTGGAGGCTGGGGAGGGCAAAAGCAAGTGAAAAACTGGCCATTTTTTGCTTGTTCCCCCCTGCCCCCAGGAGCACTCTACAAGCCTTCTAAAGGCTATGCATGCCCCCCTTTTTTTTTTGGCAAAAAACGGTTCCGTTTTCACAGAAAACAGGCTGCATTTTGCTCGTTTTTGCTCCCTCCTAGCCCCCATGAGCACTTTGCAGGCCTCTCAAACACTCTGCATGCCTCATTTTTCACACCCCAATTTTTTTTTAAATTTACCTCTTCAAAATCTTGGTGTGTCTTATACTCTGGTGCGTCTTATACTCCGAAAAATACGGTATATAAACTTCTAAACCTTCAGAGCAGCCAGAGGAATTTCTCAGTGGAGCTCATTATCCAAAAAGGTACTGAACTTTGGTTCATTGGCTGGGTTCAAATGGAGGCTAGACCAGCATCCCTCAACCTTTTGGGCATCAGGGACCAGTTCCTTGGAGAAAGGTTTTTCTGCGGACCGGGGGGGGGGGCATGGTTCTGTTGCTGCCTGCATCCCGCGGATGAGGTTTTGCTTGTTTGCGCCGCCCAGTTGCTGGCATGCCTGGGAGCCTGGACAACACTTGACTGAGATACTTAAATCTGTATATCTGCACTAATGGTGGGGAAGGGTGGGGATGGTGGTGGAATTTATGGACCGAATGTCATCTTCCAACAGTGTGAATTTATAGCATACAACTTTCTCACAATTTCCTCAGTCAAAACATTGGAAAGTTGTTTAATTTAAAAAATGACATAAGGATTTGGCAAGCCTTGTTCTTGATAAATCCACGATGTCTCCTGTTAATTACAACACCGTCTTCAAAATGCTTAGAGATTGTTACAATGTTCTCTTGAATCTTTTAAAATATTGATTATAGATTGTCTGTAATCATCTTTGTTTTTCTGAAGACAGGAACAGTTGCCTTCCTTCAGTCTTCTGCTCATTCTCCAATATTGTTAAAAAGATAATAAAGGTTTGGCCCAATCAGCAGCAATTTCTTCATACCCCTAGAATGCAGTATGGCTACTGTTGGAAATTTAAACTTATTCAAAGTATTGTTGCCATACACTGATCAGTCTGTTTTTATGATTTTTTATGATTTTTTACTAAGAGCCCATTGGAGTTGGGAAGCTGTAATAAATTTAAATAAATGTTAGTAGTTTACAGAACACACAAATTAGTGGGAAATAGTACTTAAGATCTTGCTAGATAACCTTCTGTTTGTTAACAGAAGAAAAATATTCATATTTACAAAAAGTAAACAGTCAACAAATGTGAGGATTATCTGAGATGCTGTTAAAGTTGTAAAATGATAAGATAATATCTTCTGTCTCTTAGGGGGAAATGAAAGAAATATATTGTAGAAATTTGTAAAAGGATGTAAAGGAAAATATTTATGTTATATCATACATTGGAATCCTACTATGATTTTAGATCCGTAAAAAGGGGTATTTGACCAATTATATGCACCAGGTACATTAATTAAAATATTACTGTATTTTTTGGAGTATGAGATGCAACTCCCCCCCCCCAAAAAAAGTACGTGAAAATGTTGGTGTGTCTTATACACCGAATACAGACATTTTTGGCTTCCCTATGCCCTGCCCCCGCATCCCATTTTGCGGGGGGGAAAACAGGCCGTTGTTTGCAGAGGCTGGGGGAAGGCAAAAACAAAGGCATTTTTGCCTTCTTCCAGCCCCCAGAAGCACTCTCCAGGCTTCAACAGGCCTGGGGGAAGGCAAAAATGCCCCCATTTTTGCAAAAAAATGGCTCATTTTCCACACGTTTTTTGCAAAAATTGGCATTTTTGCCTTCCCCCAGCCCTGCTGAAGCCTGCAGAGTGCTCCTGGGAGCCAGGGAGGACAACAACTTTTTTTTTCTTATTTACCTCTTCGAAATTTTGGTGCGTCTTATACACAGGTGCACCTGTGGAACAGGCTCTAAAACCTGGCAAACTGTTAGTTTCATGACTGAAACAATTGAATGAAAAAGTGCACATGCTGTAGGAGATTTTGCAAGGATACGTCATGGCAATTATAAAGCAATACATTCTTAATTTGAATTTCAGGCAAAAATGTATTTATTTTGTCAATGTGCATGTAGCATATTGTCAGAACCACCTTAAAACAATGGTTGCCCTTGGGAGTTTATAGATAATCCCAGGAAAATATCTGTTTGCTTTAAGATGATATAAGCTATGTGCACATCCTTATGAGCTCTAAATCCTAGTTTATCCTTCTATTCTAAACCACTGCTCAGCCCTATAGCTTTGCCTTTACTTGGTAACCACCTTGACTGAGCAGGTGATATGCTATTTCCCTTTTATTATGACATCTAAAAATCATTTTATTTTTGTTGCATTCTTTAATAATTTCATATCAGGAGCAGAATGTCACTTTTCTTTAGTTCTTCTTTCTTATAAAGTACAAGTGTCTCTTATAAAGGACCAGCCGAAAACCCGGCATTGCCCAGGTATTTATTTATAGGGGGAAAATGTCCAGACCAAACGTAAGTTCTAATGTTGAATTTTTCCCCTTACCAGAGGAAGCCCCCTTGTGGAGTACTGTGAAACCATTACAATGGCAACTCCACTGCACTGTACAGTAGAAGCCATTTTAAGGCACAACAGGCTGTATCTTAACAGAACACACACACACATACACACACACACACACAGGAGTGTCTTACGCCCACAATATTTTAAGGCACAACAGGCTGTATCTTAACAGAACACACACACACATACACACACACACACACACACACACAGGAGTGTCTTACGCCCACAATATTTGTTTTCAGAGTGTAAGTCATCTGTGTAGCAAGTTTGGTTGAAATTGCTTCAGGCGTTCCAGTTTATATATATATATATATATATATATATATATATATATATATATATATATATATATATATATATATATATATATATATATATATATATATATATATATACATACATACATACATACATACATACATACATACATACATACATACATACATACATATATATATATATATATATATATATATATCCAGTTTTTATATATATATCTTACATCCAGATACCACTTCTAACTTTTTATATATTTGTGAAAGATATTTGGACCTTTGCAACCAATAGGCATTTAAGACCATCACTGTGTCCCACACTCATGATTGCCATTCATGTGCTTCCCAGCAGGCTAGCAACAAGCAGAATCAATGGAGAAGCCAGCAGTAAAATTGCAAGTCAGTGATGTGATGTGTTGCTTAATGACCACAGTGATTCATTAAACAACAGCAGCATCAGGAGGTCATAACTCTTTGAGTCATATCTTAATTACAGCTTTGTGCAGCAATGAAGTTGCCAGTCCCAACTGTAGTTGTATTAAGTGGGGGCTATTTGTATGTTTAATATGATCACCCATATTTACGGCTCCAATGACCAGGCTCCAATCACCCTACTTTAGACACAGAATAATAGAGTTGGAAGGGACCTTGGAGGTCTTTTAATCCAACCCCCCTTTCAAGCAGGAGACCCTATACAGGTAGTCCTCAACTTACAACCAAGATAGAATCCAACATTTTTCTTGCTAAGTGAGACGTTTGTTGTGTGAAATGTAACCCTGCTGCAGACATTTCCTGCTTAAAAAGCTCCAATGATAGCGCGTCCACAAGCAAAGATCCAACAATCTGAAAAAAGGCTCCAGTGTAGGAAAGGGGGAAGGAAAGAGAAGAAGAGGGCGGGCAGTATCAAGGGTGACGGACTCATTAATACTGGTGATGACTGTCCCAGAGGTGCTTTTTTTTTTTTTAAACAGAACTTTTTTATTTTTCTTTAAAAAAACAACACACAAATATGTCATCATTTGTCAATCATTAAGACATTGAAGTACAATTTTTTTTGTTGTGTGTGCCCCTCCCTCCCTCCACCCCCCCACCCCCCTCCTCCTTCCCCCCCCCGACTTCCCAGAACCCGTACACGGTATGGATTTTTAACTAACACAGTCTAAAATCTATTGAGAAAAAAGAAATAAAGAATTAACGACATTCTAGATTGACCTTAGCTTCTTCTTACTGAACTGACTTTTAACAGTTTAAATCATTTCTGATCTTAAGCATAGGCTAACTGGAATTTCTTAGTCCCGTATTTATTTTGTATATAGTCAATCCATTTATTCCAGTCTCGTTTATATATCTCATTTGAATGATCTTTGAGATATGCCGATATTTTAGCCATCTTGGCTAAGTTTGTTACTTTCAATGTCCATTCTTGGATTGTAGGCAAGTCTTCCTTCTTCCAATATTGCGCCACCAACAGTCTTGCTGCAGTTATCAGGTGCAGAATCAAATTGGTCTCTACCACTGTAAAGTCAGTACATATACCTAGTAAAAATAACTGAGGAATAAACTTTATCCTTCTTTTAAAAACATTTTGCATGACCCACCATATTTTTATCCAAAATGCCTTAACCTTTTGGCAGGTCCACCATATATGATAATATGTAGCATCGAGAGAACCACACCTCCAACATTTAGGCTGTACATCCGGATACATAGAAGCCAACTTTTTAGGATCTAAATGCCATCTATAGAACATCTTGTAAAAATTTTCTCTCAGATTTTGAGCTTGTGTAAATTTCACATTTCTTACCCAGATTCTTTCCCATGTATCCAACATTATTGGTTCCTCAATATTTTGAGCCCATTTTATCATACAATCTTTAACTAATTCTGTTTCCGAATCCATCTGTATTAATACATTATATATCCTCTTTATATGCATTAAGCTTTGATCTCTTATTTGTTTAAACAGATTATCCTCAACTTGGATAAAACCAATTTTTTGATCTATTTTCCACCTAGCCTGTAATTGCCCATACTGGAACCATGTTTGAACTACCTTCTCCTCTTTTAATACCTCTAAAGATTTTAATTGTAATACCCCCCTTTCCGAGGTAAGAAGCTGTCTGTAAGTAATTCTGTCCTGTTTTTGTGCTGTATTCATATTTTCAATTGCGTGTCTAGGAATTGCCCACATGGGTATCTTGTCATTTAATTTATATTGGTATTTCTTCCAAACCCGCAATAAAGCATTTCTTAAAATATGACTTTTAAAATTCTTATCCAATTTTTTGTTGAATAACAGGTAAGCATGCCAACCAAATACCAGATCGTATCCCTCAATATTCAATATTCTATCATTGGTTAAATGAGTCCAATCACTAATTACAGATAATGCCACTGCATCATAATATAGTTTTAAATTAGGTAGTTTCAATCCTCCTCTCTCACGTACATCTTGCATTATTTTCATCTTTACCCTCGGCTTCTTTCCTGCCCACACAAATTTGTTGATACCCTTCTGCCATTCTAAAAGGTTCGCATCTTTTTTAAGTATAGGTAACATTTGGAAAAGAAATAAAAATTTTGGTAAAATGTTCATTTTCACTGCCGCTATCCTACCCAGCAAAGATAAGTGCAATTTCTCCCATTTTTTCATCTCTGTCTGTATGCTATGCCAAAGTGGTTCATAATTATGCTTATATAATTTCCCATTTGAAGTTAAAATGTTAACTCCAAGATATTTGACTTTTTTAACTACCTCACATCCTAGCATCACTCCTAATTCTTCCTTTTGTTTAATATTCATATTTATAGCTAATATTTTGGTTTTTCCTAAGTTTATTTTAAAGCCCGACACTTGACCATATTGATTAATCGTATTCATTAAAACCATACTGGATTCCTGCGGTTGTTCTAATATTATGACCAAATCATCCGCAAAAGCGCGGACTCTATATTCTTGCTGCCTAATCTTGATCCCTTTTAAACCATCCAAGCCCCGTATTTTATTCAACAATACTTCCAAAGTTATAATAAACAATAATGGGGACAAAGGACAGCCCTGTCTTGTACCTTTTCCAATTTGAAAAGAGTCTGTTAAACTTCCATTGACTATGATTTGTGCTGTTTGCTGTTGGCATATTGCTTTAATTGACTGTAAAAAATTATCTCCTATCTGCATTTTTTGCAGTATCTTCAGCAGAAATTGCCAGTTAACTCGATCAAAGGCCTTCTCAGCGTCCAAAAATATAAACGCAGCAGGGATCTGGTTGTTCTTTCCCAAATATTCTAATGCATTAATAATTAATCTAACATTACTTTTCATCTGTCTCCCTTGTATAAAACCTGTTTGGTCCGTATGTATCAATTGTTGAATGACCAACATTAACCTATTTGCTAATATTCCAGAGGTGCTTTTTCAAGAGGCAATTGGACTTTCTTGTTTTTCCTTTTGAAGACGTTCTGCTTCTCATCCAAGAAACTTCTTCAGTTCTGACAGAATATTGGGGAATGGAAGGATTTATGATCCTTGCAGACAGCTCATTATCCTGTCAGAGCTGAAGCAGCTTCTTGGATGAGAAGTGTCTTCGAAAGGAAAAACAAGAAAGTCCAGCTGCCTCCTGAAAAAAAAAATCTTTGGGACAACCATGACCCATGATGACTGAGAATCTCTACAGATTATTGGGGATGACTGCACCATTAGAAGACGTGAAAGGACCAGGTTAGGGGCAGATCGTCAGGGAGGACGTCTGTCTACAGGGAGTCGAAAGAACTTGATGGCACATAATCATTCATTTAGGAATAAATAAATGTCTGCTGCTTTAGGATTAAACAAAATGTGAACGCTCTGTCCAAATGTTAATCACAATTCCAGCAGGGACACATTGAGACTGTGCCTAGAACAAGCGCGCATGCGCATCCCATCCATTCCTTCCTCCCCCCCCCTTCTCTCAGCCCCCCCTTCCCGCGCCTACTTGAAATCCCATTTGACTCGCGAGAAAGAGACAGGAAAATGACGCAGGCAGAACCTGCTCTTCAGACGAGTCATTAGTAGATTTGGAAAAGTTAGAACAGAATTTGTCACGACAATTATTCACAAACACTTCCAGGTACTGTTCCCCATTATTTTTTTTATCGGGGCCATACATGATTACTATCTATCCAGCGGCTCGTCTCCTTGTTTCGGTATAAGAAAACAGTTTTGACACCGCTTTGTTTTCTTCGGTTTCTAACTCTATGCACGTTTTTCTCCCCGAGGACCCCAAATTTTTGGCTACACCGTTGCCTATTCCTTACGCCGAAATGTCTTTCTCTATCCTGTGAGGTCGACACACATACACACACCGTCGGTGCTGGCTGCTGAAATAAGAAACTATAAAAGGAAACTGTTCGCGGTCTCTTGTCATCGGGAATGCCCGCATTTCGGACTTTTCGAATCCGGCGATAAAGTCAGGCGACTGCAGAAGGACAGGGGCAGAGAGCTTGCGTCGGGGTCCTTCGCGATGGCGGAACAGGAAGTGGAGGAGAGGAGGGGCGTGGCCGCGCTGAGGGCAGGGACTGGTGCGAAGTGAGTCGAGTCCTTCTCTGGGGTGTCTGCCGAACCGGACCGCGCCAGGTTGACCCCAACTCCCCACCCCGCCGCCTCGGGGTGTTGCCGTTAAACGTTCGTGCTGCCGCCGCTGTCCAACGTTGTCATGCCGCTCTTCGCCCCCAACCCGTTCGAGCAGGATGTGGGTGAGTGTAACGGGGTTTTTGTCTACCCGCCAGAAGAAGAGCAGCCGCCCTAAAAGGCTCCGGGCACGGCCTTGGGTCGGTTCTCCCCTCTCCCGGGGGGGGGGGGGATCAGCTCCATCTGCGTAGCCAAGCCTCCCCCACCCCAGGACGGACTCAGGAGGGAGGCTCTGCTGCCCAGTCCCGTCCCAACACTGTCCTCTCGAGGCAAGGAGGTCGGTCGTCTTGCGAGGATCTGAGTTGAGCCACCTGTGCGGGGGAGGAAGTGGAGCGAGAGGCCCCTGATTTACCTGGAGGGAATAATGTGGGTCTCCCCACCCCCGCCCCTATTAAGATGCTCACGTGATTTTGCGAAATACTCCCTGGCTGGCCAAACCTGATTCTCGTCCTCTTCAGACTTGAGAGCGAACGATTTGCCCAAGATTAAATTTAAGGTGGGAGGGGGATCCTAATCTGGTAGTCTATAAATATATTTTAAAGACAATTTTGGCCTTAGACACATTTTGGGTTTAGACAATTTAGAACTACACAGCCTTTGGTCTGACCTGAACATAGTACACAAAATTATCTGCTACAATGTCCTACCTGTCAATGACTACTTCAGCTTCAACGGCCACAATACACGAGCACACAATAGATACAAACTTAAGGTAAACCAGTCCAAACTCAATTGCAGAAAATACGACTTCAGCATCAGAGTAGTGAATGCCTGGAATGCTCTACCTGACTCTTTTGTTACATTTTCAAACCCCCAAAACTTTAACCTAAGATAGTCTATTGTTGACCTCACCCCATTCCTAAGAGGTCTGTAAGGAGCATGCATAAGTGCACCAGCGTGCCTACTATCCCTGTCCTTCTGTCCCCACTCATTCATATCCATTTCCTGTATTCATAATCATGTTTATATTTATATTTGTTACCTTATACATGCTTGACAAAATAAATAAATAAAATTAAAATTAAATTAAAACAATCCATTTCGGGGGGGGCGGGATACACAGGCCCACCTCTAATCTGTATTATTCAAACAATCATATTGCCAGAACTATGGACATTTTTTAAAGTGAGTGGGGGAGGTAATTCAGAAACTAAAGCCAAATGACTTAATATCAAAAGAGATCATAATTTTAAGTTTCGGTTGAGAGAAAAAATGTTTACAGCTAAGTAAAGTGAGATTTTAAAAAAAATGCTAATAGAGAAGGAATTGCCCCATTTCATTAAATGATGGTTTCATAGAAAGGAATTTATTTTGCATTCCCAACAACTAAACACCCTTTGGTGATTTTTTTTTGGTCAGCACAGGTTTACAAGGCAGGAAATCGTCTTTAAAATATAACTATACAACTGGAATTAGGAGAGGTGACCAGTTATGACGATTACTTTGATAATTCAAAGACCAGTTTGGATTTGGTAGGAATAGAAGTTAAATTCTTAAAAGGTTTTAAATAATTGGTTGCTGTCTTGGTTTAACTATATAGAGCTGTTGCTTGGTTAAACCTCAAAAACAGATCTTTATTCCAAAGCCTAATGATGTAAGATTTCCAGGTACTGTAGTTGAACTTATTAGATTTGTTTGCCTTCTTTGCTGCTTTATACCTTTATTTTAGCTTTTCTTGCTTAGTTGAATTCATGAGAATTGGATCTAAAAGTGAAATAATTCATGTACAAATTATTTAAAGCTGATCTGTTACTGAAGGAGATGAGGCAAGAAATCATATATCAGTAGAGATGACAAGACACTTCTTTCTCATTTATAATAGTACAGCTATAAGTTATCTACATGTTGCAGGATGACATTTTTGATGGGTGGATATGTTAAAATTAGAGAATAGGTATCTTTACAAGCTGAAGGAAATGTCCCATTAAAACTCAGTTCAGTTTACAATATTTTTATATGTATGTATGTATAAGTATAATGCTTAGTAAATTATGTGCTTGCAGATTTGAGTCACATTTGTACTGTATGCTATTGTCATGAATTATTTTTCAAGAAATACATTCATACTAACTAAAAGTAATTGATCAAAGTTATTTAAAAAAATATCACTAAAATGAAGCCTTTACAAAATTGCACAAGAACATTGAAAAAAAATCAAAGAAAGTACTTTCAATTTTTTTCAAAAGTCCTCTGAGTTTTCCAACAAAGACACAACCAAGAAAATGTTTTTCTTCATAAGGTAGTTTGATGTTTTAGTATTATACCTGGGAAAGTTGACTTGCCAGTGTTTCCCTCTGGAGGTAAATGTTCTTCATGGGCAAAGAACAGAGACACCTAACAGACATAAAACATTTTTGTAATGTGGTTTAATGTTGTCTTTGGTTGAGACTCACTGCAAAAGCACCCAAGATGGAGCTATTGTTACAAAATGCAGTGTGAAGAGCCCTTAAAATAATGTTCAGGTTCCTGCATAAAAATTATGCGTTCAAAATCGCAAAAATAAAATGCAATGAAATTCATTTCTGGCCTATCTAATTCATGTTTTTCAACAAATAGCATGGTGCCACTAAATCCTGACATGTAAAAATTTCCACTAGTGCGGATACTAGCATTACACAGTATATAACATTATAAAAATGATCATATTTTTCAATCACAATTTCTCATGGAACCTCTAGCGACCTCTTGCGGAACTGTAGTTGAGAAAAACTGGCTTAGAGCCTAGAATATTGGAAGAGTATTGTTCAGTGTGTGCAGATGTTAGATTATATAAGCATTCAAAAGAGATTTTAAATTGGTTAGATGGGAAATTATCTGCAATTTAATAAAAATTTATGGGCTTTATATTAAATTCCTGTCAGAACCAATTACATTTTATGTTAGCTGAAGTTTCCAGAAACTTATCACAAACCTCTTCTCAGATTTATATAATATGACTAACCTTTTATTAATGACAAGACATTTACTATCAGAACCAATATTTTTCTCTTGAGAACTTAAATTCTGAAAATGGTAGTGTTTTGCTGATGAAAGTTGCAATCCTGTTCATGCTGCCTCAGATTTTATTGATGTAAATTATTTAACTGCTGTTTTAATATCTGGTGACAGGATGTTTTTAATTCCAAGATGTACTAATCACATTTTTAAATATTTTACCAAGAGAGAGAAAAAATAGAATCAAATCTTAAGCTTTTTTATATCTGTAAATGTTCATAATATATTTAATTTAATGCTCTTTTTGTTGAAATAAGTGTGTTAAAAATAGACATTTTAATCAGAAAATCAAAGATAAAATTTACAAAGGATCTTAGAGATCATCTAGCCCAGTGCAGAAATCTACTATTATAGCAGTTTCCGCAAATGACAATCTAGACTGTTTAAACACAGCAAAAGGAGGGTCTGCTACTTCTTAAGATAATCTGTTCCATTACTGAATAGCATTTATCTTCCAGAACATCTTCCCGATGTCCACCTCAAATCTTCCTTGTAATTATTGCTTGTCTTCCTGAATTTGCAGATTTGCAAGGCACTTCCTAAATATATTTTTCTTAGTTCTTCTGGGTTGTAATCTATTACTTGCCAAGAGTCCTTCATCTTGGAAATATGTTCCATGATCAAACCATTCCCTATGGTACCATCTGCATGCCACCTGTTTGCTTCCAGTATCCTATACCAGCTGTAGATTCTGAATATTCTTTAAAGAGAGGCCCATGAAGAGTATATTACAATAATTCAACAGAAGGTCACTAGAACACAAATGACTATGAGCAAGATCTCTTGGTCCAGGAATGTCTACAATTGGCACAAAGAAGTAATTGTAGTTATTGTTATTATATTTGTAATCCGCTGTCAGCCCTCCTGGATATACCATACATATAAACCAGGCAGATAAACCAGGAAACATGACTAGTTGAGATAAATCTAATTTATTGTTAAGGCTACATTAACACAATTTTGCAAGTCTGAAAGTACAAAAATCCCATCCCAGTTTTAATGGCTTGCTCCATTAGGCCGGGTTCTTTCTAAGTTTCTTTCTCTGACTATTAAACCACTGAGATCTCCTGCCTCTTTTGTTTCCTGGACAGCATTTCTTCCCCTGTCCACATTCCTCAAGATTATTTACCCATTCCATTACACTTGCCCTTTATATAGGTCAGCTATATATAGGTTAACTCAAGGCAGTGAACATATCTAATACTCATGCCTCCTATTTCTCCACAACAACAACAACTTTGTGAGGTGGGTTAGATTGAGAGAGTAACTGGTCCAAAATCACTCAGCTTGCTTTGATGCCTAAGGATGCCTAAAACTCACAGCCTCTTGGTTTCTAGGCCGCTACACTACACCAAACTCAATAAAAGTTCAGAAGTTCTCACAGGAAGATACCAAGGTTGCAAAACATCTGAGACAAATAACACACTTGTTCTTAATGAACTCCTTGCAGACTACCTTCCCCGTTCCCCCAGGAGTTTTGTATCCCCTCCCTTTTTATTGTTAGCTGCCCTGAGTCTCTCGGGAATAGGGCGGCATACAAACTTAATAAATGAATGAAATGAAATGAAATGAGTTTCAACATATGTTAAAGAGAAGCAGAAGAAAGCAGAGCCTTTAGCCACTTCATAGAGTAAGGTTGTCCTTCCATCACATTTGAAACTGGCCTTCAGGAAGGAAGACAACTACTGCAAGATAATGGCCCCTGCAGTAGTACTGACATCCAATGACAGATCAAGAAGGATCATATTGTACTCCCCAAATCCCAATTTCTCAGTAGGTTGTCCATAAGCATGACTAATGCAAGCATGGCTGCTGTACCTTGCCCTTAAACTTGGCTCTGTAAGTCCAAATAATTCCCTTCCTTTAGGTCTCAGTGGAGCTGTGGGCCCACCATTCTCTCTATACACGCTCCCAGAGAGATCTGAATTGTAGACAAATCTGAAATGTTCCAGAACAAATAAAACAGGAGTGACAGAACAGCCCCATCACAGAAAGAAGCATTGATTATTACTTGACTACAACTTCCTGCCATCTCATCAGAGGCTTCTACCAATCATCTAAGCAGGAAATGATGGAAGTGACTCTAAAGAAAGCCTTCATGATTCACAGGCTCAAAATGATCCCAGATCACAAGACAAAAGCCCCAGTCACTTCTACTGGTACTGTCCTGTTGGATTCCATCTCTCTTTCATTACAACTTGAATGTGAATCCCAGAAAGAAGCTCACATTGTGTATACAATGCCTTGAAGCTTGTGGTAACTCCAATATAAATTGAAAAGCTCTGAAATATATTCAGAAGCTCCAAAGAAAAAGAGCTTTCTTGGCAAGCTTTTGTTTTTCATACATAATTCTTCCATTTTTTCAGCCTGGCTTTGTTTTGTTTTCTATAGGCTTCTTGGTACTATTGTCTCTCCATAAGCACTATTGTATTTGATCCAAGAATTCCTCATCTTCCCCGATAAATTGGGGGATGGACAGGTTCACGTCTCACTTCTTTACTTCCAGGAAAGCAGTCAACCTATACCTGCTACATGTGTAGTTCTTGTCTTCTCCAGAGAAGAAAGAACACATGTCCCCAACAAGTCATGAGACCAGTTCTCTTTGTCTATGCCTCAGATAAACAGAAGGGAGGGAAGGAAAACAAATCTGGTTAAGATCCTCAGTTATATTCTACAAAACAGCCATACAAAACACCCAATGAATTCTCCCTGTCATTGGCTTTTGAGAGGAACCGTCAGTGAACTTTGTCACCAAATTTTTGTTTGTTTTCCCTATTTGCTCACTCAGTAATTTTGTTATTTCTCCATAGTGAGGGGGGAGGAGTATCCAGGATGGGTTTGACCTTATCCTCTCGTGATTGGTTTGAGTCAGATAAGCTCTTTGGGCTCCGCCCCCTGGAGGTGAGCCTGCCCAGTTTTCTGACTCAAAACGATCGTGAGATGTTGCTCATTCGAGAGCTCCAGGAATTTACTAGGATCTAAAGGAAAATTCATTTGGACCCGTCGAGTTTTGCCTCCCTGCTTCACTCCTCCTGCAGGATTGGGTCTGCCACTAGCCCCCTGGGGCGGCAGGCTGCCCTGGACACTGAGGACATCCGAAGACTCTCAGTGAGGAGCTTGGCCAGGCAGCAGAAGGAAGGGCAAAAGCCTCTAGCAGGTAGCCCTAACCAGGAGGACGGGCAAAAGCCTCTAGCAGGCAGCCCCAACAGCTGAGGCTTGTAAGAGCTGGAGATTTGACTCACCCCAATCAAGGGAAAGGTTGCACCTCTCCAGACCTCCAGTAATTTTCAAAGGATTAAAGAAAATAAACTTGGACCCGGCGAACCCTGCCTCCCTTCATCGCAGCCTCCTCCTGCAACGACCGGATTGCCACAAGCCCTCTGGGGCGGCACGCTGCCCTGGCCATTGAGTGAGGTGGAGTCACTCTGTGAGGACCGTTGCCGGGCAAGCAGGAGAACCGGGCACACATGCCTCCTAGAGGCAGCCCTTGATGAGAGGCTTCTCAGGAGCAGAAGCGCTCCTCCGCTCCCCTCAGCCACGAGGTTTTTTTTTTTTTTAAAAAAGGAAAACCTGTGCTGGCAGCTATCACCAGTGGACAAGGTGAGAGCCGGAAAGGCTCTAAAACAGCTGCGGGAGATGAGCGGCAACCGCATGGCAAGCTTGAAAAGGCAAAAGCCATTCCCATGTGCTCCAGCAAAGAGGAGCCTTTTGAATTTGGAGCCGGGGGCCATCTTGAAGCCACGTGGCCAAGATGGCGGCCCCCAGCAGCTCAGGAGGCCGGCAGGACAACAACCACCACTTGAGGAGACCTACAAAGGTGAGAGCCGATCGCAGAGGCATTAGCCAAGAGCGAGGGAGGCAGCAAAGGGCAAAAAGGAGTTAAAGAGGCAGGTGGTGGATCAACACCCCCCCCAAGCCGGAAGAACCACCCCCCCCCCTACCTTTCTGGCTGCCAAGTAACAGGAGAAGGCTTCCTCCATAAGAACATTCTCCTTTAATTAGGAGGCTGATCGACATCCCTAGCAAGCTGGGTTTGTCACGGCTATTTCTTGATTCCCCCTTAAGAAAACTCCCCTTTAATTAGGAGACAGAGGGGGGGGGGGCGAGAGGCTGACCGGCATCCAGCAAGCTCTGTTTGTCATGGCTATTTCTTGATTCCCCCTTAAGAAAACTCTCCTTTAATTAGGAGACAGAGGGGGGGGGGCGAGAGGCTGACCGGCATCCAGCAAGCTCTGTTTGTCATGGCTATTTCTTGATTCCCCCTTAAGGAAACTCTCCTTTAATTAGGAGACAGAGGGGGGGGGCGAGAGGCTGACCGGCATCCAGCAAGCTCTGTTTGTCATGGCTATTTCTTGATTCCCCCTTAAGAAAACTCTCCCTTAATTAGGAGACAGAACGGGAGAGGCGAGAGGCTTACTGGCCCCAGTAGCAAAAACTGTGTTTTGTTTTGTTAATCCCAAGCCGGCAGCCCGCTGCAGCCTGGAAAAACGCAGGGGGGGGGGGAGAATATTCAGCCCAGCTGCTAAAGTGCAGCTCCCAATGGAGCCCCCAATCAGGTTACTGAAGACCTTCCAAGGGTGGGGGTGACTAGGCAAACGGCTAATGCAATACAATACAATACTATGCAATACAATAGCAGAATGGGAAGGAACCTGCAGGCTTTCTAGCTCAATCCCCTGCCCAGGCAGGATATCCTATACCATCTCAGACAAATGGCTTCCTATGGTTGATTAGGCTGACTCTGTAAACCACCTAGAGAGGGCTGAAAGCCCTATGAAGCGGTATATAAATCTAACTGCTATTGCTATTGTCATTGCCACCCAACAGCCTCTTAAAAACTGTTGGGGCTCTCACAATGTCTGGAGGCAGGCTGTTCCACTGATTAATTGTTCTAACTGTCATGAAATTTCTCCTCAGCTCTAGGTTGCTTCTCTCCTTGTTTAGTTTCCACCCATTGCTTCTTGTTCTGCACTCAAGTGCCTTAGAGGATAGTCAGGCAGCCTCCTCTCTGTGGCAACCCCAGAGATATTGGAACACTGCTATCACGTCTCCCCTAGTCCTTCCTTCCAGTAGACTAGACCTACCCAGTTCCTGCAACCGTTCTTCATAGGCTTTAGTCTCCAGTACCCTGATCCCCTGTTGCCTTCTCTGCACTCTCCTTAAGAGTCTCCACATCTCTTCTACATCATGGGGACCAAACTGAGTGCAGAATTCCAAGTGTGGCCTCCCAAGACCTTAAAAAGTGGGATTAACACTTCACGGGAGATTGATTCTAGTCCTCTGTTTATGAAGCCAAAAACTGTGTTGCTCTCCTGGCAGCGGTTGCACACTGCTGACCCACATTAAAGGGGTTGTCCACTAGGACTCCCAAGATCCCTTTCACAGTTACTACTGTGGAGCAAGGTATCCTGTACCTGTGCACTTCACCTTCATTGCCTAAAGGTAGAACATTACTTCCTTGAATCCCATTTTCCTAGGTAGTGCCCAATGTTCAAGGGTACCAAGATCCTTCTGTAGCTTTAGCCTGTATTCTGAAGTGTTGGCTATTCCGGCCAGCCGGGGGTTCATCTGCTAACCTGATGACCCCCCCCCCCCCTCATCAGCCGTTAACAAACAAAGAGCTAACAGTCATTCCGGCTCCTTCTTATGACCGCTTGAGATAACAGCAGTTCTTAAAGGAACAGTACTACTATCATGGCATATATTTTGCTATCCCAAATGTTAGCTTACACACCTAACACCCTCATTCAAATCACTGATGAAGATGTTGAAGAGTACTGGGCTCAACACTGGACCTTGGGAGACTCCCTGCACTCTTCCCTCCATGAAGAGGCAGTTCCACTGAGGAGTACAGGTGGGTACACCAGTTACCAAGGCACCTGGGGTGACTAGGTCTAACCCACATTCTTCTACTTACCTAATAGTAGGTTATGGTCTACCTTATCAGGACTTGCTGAAGTCCAAGTTAACTATATCAATGGCATTCCTATGGTCCACTAGGGTTGCCACCGTAATCTAATATGGCCAGTCTGGTATGATGTGTTTTTGACAAACCCATGTGGGCCTTGGGCTCTCGAGACGGTTTTTTCTTCCTTTCTGAAGGGGGGGGGGAAATCACATCAGCAATTCTATAGTGGTTCTCCAGCACTCCAGGATCTCTGATAGATATAGTTTCAGTTGTTTGGAGAATTTGTCCGCCAGCTCCTTCAGACCCCTGGGTGTAACCCACCCGGTCCTGGGAATTGGACCTTGCCTAAGATAGACAGGCTGCCATTCTTCCCTATCTCATCTTGGGTTCCTAATCTGAATTTGGGATGCTGTTTTTGATAGGTTGGATTGTTTATCCCTTCGGGTAAAGACAGATGCCAAGCACGAGTTAAATAGTTCGGCTTACCCCTGCTGCTTGTCACCTTCGGGCCCCTTCTCCCAGCAAGGGACCAATCGTTTCCTTAATCTTTTTTGGTTTTATCAGGCGGGAAGATGCCCCCTTTTGTATTTTATTCTATTTCATTATTATTATTGTGGTTGTGGTTCTTGTTGTTATTATTATTAATTTACCTTTGTGGCAGGCCTTTATTGTGAGCCTTAGCTCCCCTCACTCCATCTTTACACTCTAGTGGCCACCCATTAAACTCCGTCTGTGTTTACATTCTGAATATCTCTGCGCTAATCCTAGCCATAGAATCATAGCACCCTTATGGCTGGGGGGGGGGGGAGAAAAAGGGTCAGACAGGCTGGTCCCCATGCCAGAACCCACCACAAACTCAGAATGGGATGCCCGACTATGAGAGATCGCAGAAGCACCTCAGATAGCCTATGAATTTAGACAACATTCGCTGAGGGCAGAACATACAGCAGGGGTGGGTTCATCAGAGCCGGCTGGCTCAACCGGACCAAGGGGACAACTTGGAGCGGAAGCTGCAGCCAGTTGACCGCTTGGCGGTGGAGCGGAGCATCCTGAGGAAAGACCTCTTCCCCCCCAGGGTGATAAGGACTATCCAGGCCGCCCGCAGGCCCTCCACAGAGCGCTTCTATGGCTCCACGTGACGGGCCTTTGACTCTTGGTGCAACTCCCGGGGGTCCAACCCCATCCAGGCTACGGTGCCTCAGGCTCTGGACTTCCTCCAGGCGGGCCTGGATAGAGGGGTAGCTCCTAACACAATTAGGAGACAGGTCTCAGCCATCTCATCAGTTCTCCCGTGTGGCAGAAATCAGTGCCTGACACACCATCCCATGGTCAGGCAATTCCTTAAGGGGGCCTCCAACCTCAGACCACCTACGGTACACAGGTACCCTTCCTGGGATTTACACAGGGTATTGGACGCTCTAACGGGTGCCCCATTTGAGCCATTACAAGCAGTTTCCCTTAAGTTCCTGACCCTGAAGGTGGCTTTCCTGGTGGCCATCACTTCCGCCAGGCGGATATCCGAACTGCAGGCGCTGTCCACCAGGGAGGATCTCTGTGTCTTCCACCAAGATAGGGCGGTGTTACGGCTGGATCCATCCTTCATTCCCAAGGTGTGCTCCTGCTTCCATCGAGCCCGGGAACTGATTTTGCCCAACTTCGGTCCAGATCCTTCTCACCCATTGGAGAGGAAGTGGCACACTCTGGACGTTAGGAGGGCTCTGAGGATTTTCCTCAGGAGAACCAGGCCAAACAGGAAATCCGAAGCCCTGTTTGTCTCCTTCCAACCAGGATCCCTGGGTAATAAGGTAACTTCCACCACCATCGGCAGGTGGCTGCGAACCTGCATTGCCACTGCTTACCAATCGCAGGGGTTACGGACACCAAATCATATCACAGCCCACTCCACACGGAGTGCAGCCACATCCACGGCCTGGGCCACACAAGCATCCCTGGCCGAAATCTGCAGGGCAGCCACGTGGGCTTCCCCCTCTCCCTTTGTTAGGAACTATAAGTTGGACTCCTTTGCCTCGGCAGAGGCCTCGTTCGGCCGCAGGGTGTTGCAGGCGGTTCACAGGGCTGGACCCATGCCTCAACAGGCCTGAGTGGGGGACATATGGTCTCAGGGATCTCCCTCCCTAGGGACGTGCAGGCTTTGGTACGTCCCATCCTGGATACTCCTCCCCCCTCACTATGGAGAAAGGGCGTTGGTACTTACCTGATACGCCTCTTCTCATAGTGGGGGGAGGAGTATCCAGTCCCTCCCTGACTAGGTTTGTACAACTAAGTGTTATGTTCATTGTTATATTGTTATTTAATTATTGATGTTGAAGACAAAAAAAAAAAAAAAAAAAAAAAAAAAAAACAACAACAACAACAACAACACCTGAATCAAGAGCCTGGAGTGAATGATGCAATGAGTCAGAGAGAGCTTTTCGTCATAAAACTGGGCAGGCTCACCTCCAGGGGGCGGAGCCCAAAGAGCTTATCTGACTCAAACCAATCACGAGAGGATAAGGTCAAACCCATCCTGGATACTCCTCCCCCCACTATGAGAAGAGGCGTATCAGGTAAGTACCAACGCCCTTTCTAAAACAGATATCTTCCCTTGATCTTTACTAAGGAGCGAATGAGGTTCAGCACAGTTGAAGGGCATTGAGTTGGGGAAAGTTATTTTAGAAAATGTGAGAATGGATTGTCCTGCTAGAAATTCAGCTTGCTAAGATGAAGCTGATATATGTGAAGCTAATATATATGAAGTTAAGTGTAAATGGAATTTGATTTTTTACATAATCCACTCTTTTTTAGTCAACATTATAAAAAGCTCATGTGTTAACTTATTTGTTTCAGTGACTTGCTTGCTCTCAATCTACCCAAATGCTATTTAAAATGAGTTGATATAAATCTTCCTTTGTTGTTATACCGAGCCTGATAAATATATTTTGAGTTTCTTTCAATGTGTGGAACTCAAGGTTATAAACAAGCAGTTTGAAGGATTGTATGCTATTAATCCTCTAGATTTAGAAGATATAAGAAGAAGCATATTTAGCACTTAGTAAATACTGACACATCTTTCAATAAAAGAGTATTTTCTGTTCTCAGAAATCTCATACAGAATATTCTGTTGTAAAAATCCTTAATCTGAATTCTAATGTAACAAATACTTTAATATTGAAATAGTTGCTTTTTTCTTGAAAAACATATAATAGCAGCGAGGTAGAGGGGCAAGTAATCTTGCATAATACATCTGCTATTTTGAATCTACACCCAATCATTCAAATGATTGCTCAAGTTGTATCTTCTGCCAAGGAATGCAGGGCTATTGTTCTCTTGGCTCTCTTTGTAGAGTTTGATTCCATTGACCATGATGTCCTTTTGAATGATTAAAATTGCAATGACTTCAGACCTTTAGTTAGTTAAACTGACATAATGATGTTGGGAGCTTCTACTACATGGATTTTGAGGTGCCACAAATTTAATCTTCTCATGCTTTTTCATTTTTCTGTGAATATATTGAAAACAATCATTTGAAGACTTAGATAACACATTTGTTAATAATAGACAGGAATTCCTGAAGTATGATCTAAAAGCCAGTTTGAGGGGAGGGGGGGAATGAGAGTTAACATATGGAAAATATACAGGAAATAGAAAACTTAGCTATTATACATAGGAGTTCAGCCATTTTGGGTTGAACTTGCATAACTCATAAACAGTTTAAACAGTTTATCACTTGAGTACTATCCCACATTTGGTTCTATTTCTGGGAATCCTGATTAGCATAGATTCACGTATTCATTTTGTGTTCACACTGAATTTTGACATGCTGGTGGTTATTCATCTGACATACTGTACCTGTACTATTACTCTGCTGGTTAATTACCCTCTCTCAAACCAAATATAACATTTTACCTATAATATTCTCCAAAAAATGCATGTTTTTTTAAAAAAAGTTTAAAAATGCAACAGAAAAAAGGAAACATGGAACAAAGTATCTTTCCAATATCAGGTTTTTTTTTTGGCAATAGTAAGGGCATTGAAAATCTATTTGTGTTGTCCAGTTATCAAATTCCATGTAAGAGATATGTAATGCAACAGAATATTATCCTTTAAAAATCTTAGTTGTTGTTGCCCAATCATATTTATATAGTCCACAATTTTCTCCCAAAATATAGTAAATATTGGACATTGTAAAAACATGTGTTTTAAAGAAGCATTATTCTAATTATTTCTCAAACAAAATGCTATCTCTTTTTTGTGAGTTATGTTTTTGCATATACTTTATTTTAATGGTTTGTTCCTTTTCTGTTATTTTAAACGCAATAAAATGTAAATATATTAAAAATTACCTATAATATTACTGTATCCATAGACTCAACCCTTCTCAGTAACAGTTGACCAGGCTTTAAATTTCCCTTTTGAGGGAAGGTTTTTGAAAAGGTGGTCAGCCTACAGCTGATAAGAACCTAAGCAATTGATTATCTAGACATGTTTCAGGCTGGGATTTATTGCTAAGATAGCTTTGGATAGATTGGCAAACAATGGGACATCCCATCAGTGGCTGGAAAGGGCCGCCACTGATCATAGCTGCACAAGAACAGGCACTAGACACCAGAGGCATAGAAGCAAAGGTTTACCACACCAAATAAGACCTGTGGCCCAGACTATGCAAAGAGGCCTCAAAGAATTCCAAGAAATAGTTGCAGGGTAAAGATATAGGCAGGAACACCATACATTGAAATGACACTACCAAGTAGCTGGCATTGTAAACAGGAACACCCTCACAGTATAAGGGCTAGATACTCCTAAATCCAGATGGGAAATTCCACAGAAGGTTGTGGAGAACAACAGGGCTAAGATTCTGTGGAATTTCTAGATCCAGATGGACAGGCAGGTACTGGTCAATCAACTGGGACATATGGTGGTAGACTAAGGACCAGAAGACAGCAGTAATGATAAATGTAGTGGTGCCAAGAGATAGCAATATCAGAAAGAAAGAGTATAAGAAACTGGAGATATACCAGCGCATAATGGGGGTGGAAACTAGAGGTGATATGGAAAGTAAAGGCCAAAGTGGTCCCAGTGGTGGTAGGAACACTTGGGTCTGTGACTCCTAACCTGGAGAGTGGCTCCAACAAATCCCAGGAAGAACCCAGTGTGAGGAAACAGCTAAGATACTGCACAGAAGCTTCAAACTTCCATATCTCTGGTAGAGGACCCAAGATTGAGGAAGACATACCACCCATAGGGGTGAAAAGGGAGACTTTTAATATATAGTTTTTATTAAAACATTTTTAAAAGAATAAAAACAATACACTTATGAAAGTATGAAGAAAAATAGTAAGGAAAAAGTGGAAAGAAAGAAATAAGAGAAGAGAAAGAAGAGAAAGTTCTAAATAAGCAGCTTCCAATTTTCTTAACAGCTGTTAAAAGTACATTTGTATTCTGTAGGTAGTGTTGCTTCTAAAAAGTTGAATTCAAATGTTTGATGGTAATACACCCCCCCATACAATTCACGTTGATAATATGAATAACTTGCTTTTTCACTTGATAGTGTACTTGGTTCATAAAGTGGAAATAGTTGTGCTTATCTTTTATTTCCTATATGAGAATGAATGCTGGTATATGTTCATACTTTGATCTGTCAATGCCACATAAATCAACTGTCTGGATTGAGAAGAAAATAAAACAGTTATTAAACATTTGTAGACTTCTAAGAGATAAAATATGAACATTCATATTTCTTCAATATGAAGAAAACATTCATATTTTCTTTCAGACTCCCATCTGTTATAGCTTACTATTCATTTGAAATTGTAACGTTGGAATTATTTTCCCACTGCACTGAAGTAAATCCGTCCAATTTTAGACATATATTATAGTCAGAATGCAAAACAACCTTGTTTGTGAATTTAAGGTTCTAACAGGATAGCGAAAGTACTTTTGGAGCTAGCAACCATTTCGGACAGAAGATGCTTGTGTCCTGCCTGAAAGGCTGTTGATTTTTGTATGTTATTTTGTCCACAGAAAAGGCTACAAATGAGTACAACACTGTTGAAGATTGGGCAGTTATTATGGATATTTGTGACAAGGTTGGAAGCACTCCTAATGGGTAAGACCCACCAACATACCTTGAATGTTATTTTGTAAATGCTCTGATTAATTTGTGCCTTCTGCCCAGATCTGACATTTTAAGCATATATGCATATTTATACCGTGTTTCTCCAAAAATAAGACAGGGTTTTATTTTCTTTTGACCCCCTAAAATAAGCATTTGGCCTTTTTTGGGGGGGGGACATCTTATTATTTATGAGGTGCAGGATGTGGCGAGTGTGGTCACCTTATGGCTGCTGCTGCTTTGCAATATTTTTTGGGAGGGCTTATTTTTGGGGGGCAGCTTATTTTAATGCACATGTTCAAAAGCCCAATTGGGCTTATTATCCAGGGAGGTCTTATTTTCAGGGAAAGTGTGTGTGTGTGTGTGTGTGTGTGTGTGTGTGTGTGTGTGTGTGTGTGTGTACACACACTTATTCATAAACATACATATGCATACCCACCAACACACATACTCCCAGACACAGAGTGATTATGCTATATTATCTTGTTTAAAAGGTTGTGGGGAGAAGTAGATCCATTTTATACCAAATCAAAACGTATACTTTAAAACTATGTCCAGAAGAGAAAGTAGATTTCGTAAGTGTTATGAAGAAGGACAACCAGTCAGTCCTAAGGGGAACATAAATAAAAACAGTCTGCTAATCATTAGTTCTATGGTCAGAAACTGGTTGTTACTAATTTCCATTGTTAAGGTTTTTTTTTAAAAAAAATCACATGAAATGCTTTTGGTTAGACTGAACTAAAAAAGTAAAATGTGGATAGTTGAAAGGCATCAGTGTCTGCTTCTATTTGAATAATAAAACAAGGATTTCAAGTAGTAATTAGCATGCCAGACTGTTTGGCTTGTAATTGTGTTTGTGTGTTGTTCTATAGGTTACTGCTGTCTAAACTAGACACATTAAACATTTCCAGACTGACCCTTTCACATTATCTTTTGTATCAACATATAGAAAGGTAACAGGTTTGCCTCTTGTTGATTGCTGCTACAATGTCTGTGCTCATATGGGCCCTGTAAAAAATTGGAACTTAGCCATTCATGAATCCCCAGGCATATAGAACCTAAGTTAGTATACTCTGTACACATGCATTCAATCAGATAGGCTAGTTAAGGAGAGGGACGGCACATATTTATTGTCCTTCTTGACAGCTACTGGTAGCAGTGTTACTCCTCCCTCTTTCTCCGCCCCTTCTAGAGTGGCAACGTTAATTTTCTTTTTCACACTGTCTTATTTCCCCAGACTGAGCTCATGTTTTGCTAACTGCTACACTCCTTCACCACAACCATTTCCATGGCTCTCTACAGTAGACATTGGAGTCACACCAATTGCCATGTTATAGCAGCTGTTGTGTTTTTTAAACTAATGTTTTATGCCTTGGTTTATATGCGAATTCAGTTACAATTTAGTTTGTTTATTGAACTAATGTGGAAACCCTGAAAAAATCAGAAAACTGGAAAATAGCATTGGATTGATATAACAAACCATGATTCAAACTGAAGTGTTGAAATACTTAAATGATTGAAAGCTACCTATTTTATCCTGGATGTTTGCTCTTAGAGAATTATTGAACTGATTGTGGCTTGCTTTGCAGAATATGATTGGGTTTCACGGTTGAAGTATTAGAAGTGGATCTTCCTCTTGTGTCACTAATAATAAAATGATCCCCAAAGCTCTTTCTTCAATGTCTTCTTTCTAGGACTTTTTGTTCCCTTTTAAGTTATTAAAATATCTGACACAGATATTATTTTATCTAGAGCAAAAGACTGCCTCAAAGCCATTTTAAAGAGAGTAAATCATAAAGTACCCCATGTTGCACTGCAGGCACTAACTGTAAGTATGCGCATACTTTATTCAGGGGTGAAAATTCTTAGGTTCATAAAACAATTCTTGTAAACTTTTTAAAATAAATTAAACTTGTTGATATTGATGACTAAAATAATATTTATCTTATTTATTTATTTCTCAATATTACTGGCCTGTTTTCTTCCTAGCCAGTGCTAGGTAGGGAGTGGGAGGGCAGGGATTGATTAGGATCAATATCTTTATAACATATGTGCAGCTTTTTGCTATTCATTGTGAATGGTCTCATTTATTCAATTCTGTCTTCATTTTGTTAGCTGTTGGGAGCCTGTGTATCAAACTGTGGAAAGATTTTCCACTTAGAAATCTGCTCGCGTGATTTTGCCAGTGAAGTGCGTGTCATAATAAACAAGGTGAGGTTTTTAGATGTATCATGTTTAGAGAAAATTAATAGAAAAGTACATTGATTGTGTCACCACGCTTATGTTTTGCATTTCTAGTATTAACTTAGAATATATAAATGAAATAAAAAACCCAATATGATCTGTGATATAAATAGAGAAGGTAAAACTACAAAATTATGGTGTTATACTTGGGAGATTTGCTTTAATCATGAATATTACAAAGAACATTGAATTTTTGCAATTTCTGAACTGACAGCTTCCTCAGAGGAACAACAGATTGTAAAGAAAGGTTGAATATTCTCCTATGCTGTGTTAGAGTTAAAAAATACAGGAACATTTCATAATCATTTGAACAGTGAATTATGAAACTGGCGGAGATACATCATCAGTGTTTAGAATAGTACTGTCAATGGGGGAAGCCAGATTTCATTTCATTTCATTTCATTTTTATTATATTTATATGCCGCCCTTTTCCCCCGAAGGGGACTCAGGGCGGCTAACAAATCAAATCAGGGAAGGGGGGGGTACAGACAAAAAATAAAAAAACGAAACATAACAATACATAATTTAAAAACACACAACAGTCATACCATTCGAGACGGGGGCAACAGCTCTTTAGCCCCAGGCCTGTCGGAACAGCCAGGTTTTAACGGCTTTGCGGAAGGCCTGGAGGGTGGTGAGGGTTCGAATCTCCACGGGGAGTTCGTTCCAAAGGGTCGGAGCAGCCACAGAGAAGGCTCTCCTCCGGGTAGTCGCCAGTCGACACTGGCAGGTGGATGGAATTAGGAGGAGGCCTAATCTGTGGGATCTAATCGGTCTAGTGGAGGTGATTGGCAGCAGGCGGTCTCTCAAGATTTGCTTAATGGGCACAAAGTTCATTTAATTGTAGTGATTTGCTTCACACCATGGTGACAAAGGTCGTAAAATTGGGCATGGCTCATTTAACTGCCTTGCTTAGCAATAGAAATTTTGTTGTAAGTCAGGGACTACCTATAAATAAAAACAGAACCCAGTGTCACTTAGTGGGGGGGAGATTGTGGACTGTATAGAGGCAGTATTGTTTTGACAACATTTAGACTGCAGAAGGTCAGCCAAAAAGATAAGGAATAAGCAGGGTAATGTAGGGTCTCAATTTGTACCCACTGAGGTTTGTTGGAATATTACACAGGTATTGGAACTATACAATTGGTTAGATCCAGAGCTACTGACATCATTCCTTGTCCCCAAATATCTCATGAGGTGCCTCGTGGGACAACTTGGGAGATTGTGGAGTTTCTGTCACTTAAGGGGCTTCCCAGAAACCATCAGCCTCTCAATTCCTTCCTCCCCAGTTCTTTCTAGAGATTTACTGCTTATAAGTCAGTATGGCTATGTGAGGGATGTAGCTTATATTGACAGCTGAATTGTATCTATCTGTAAAAAAGACTTTGCTAGAGAAATGCCAATTGTTTGGGTCCAGATTGCTGAAAAGAGGAAGGAGAATTAAAAAAAACAACTTTGTGCTGAAGTGTTAGGTTACCCAGTTCATTTATCTGAACTGAGAACTGGTAGAAATGGTCTCTTCCTGGAGCCAACCTGAGATAGGCTATATTTGGAGCCTAGGAACTGGCTGCCTAGTTGGTTGGGCAGTTCCTTTATATAGGCCTACCAAGAACTTTATTTATTTCTGCGTTCGTATTTATGTCCTGCCTTTTCTTCAGGAGCTCTGGGCAGCATACATAGGAGCGTCTTCCAATATATCCTCACATTAACTTTATGGGGCAAGCTGGGCGAAAAGGGAGCAACAGGGTTAAATCAATTTTTTCGTGGCTGAGGATGGACTTGAATATGGGCCTCTCTAATGCCAGTTCAACTCTTTATTCACTACATCACATCAGCGCTCATTGGTTTTTAAATTGTGAAGCTAAGTCTTTTAATCTCTGTATTAAAATACATGTCATCATACAATGGTCAGCCATCTCTAATATCATTTTTTAAAATTTTCTGTTAAACATGTCAGATTGTAGGTTTTCTTTGGACAACCAACTTCTTTGGCAGTTTGTTTTGTCAACTATTTAAAGCTAATTTTGCTTCTCCTATTGTGCTTTCTTGCTTAGGCACACCCTAAAGTATGTGACAAATTAAAAGCTTTAATGGTAGAATGGTCAGAAGAATTTCAGAAAGATCCCCAGTTCAGCTTAATATCAGCCACCATTAAATCTCTTAAGGAAGAAGGGACTGTATTTCCTACAGCTGGGACACAGGTAAGAGGTTAGAATTCATTTATGCCTATAAAAGTTTGGGGATTTGGTGCTAACAGGAGAATGACTGAATTTAAATTTTGAATGTGAGCTCTATCCACATTTTAATGGCATATACCAATAATTTCTTCCCCACAAGCACTCTCCACACTGGGGCTACAGAGCTGGGAGATGCTCTGTGGTGCACAGGGCAAATGGGCCTTGGGATGAGTAGAAGGTCATAATATATTATTAAACCTATTATCTAATATGCACAATATGTATGTAAGATTATTTGCTCATAAACACTGTTAACATTGATTGGAGACTTTGCAGAGTTGGATTACTCTGTGTGTTGAAGTGAAAATGATTACTATAGACCAGCGATGGCAAACCTTTTTTGGCTCGCGTGCCATAAGTGGGGGGAGCGCAGGGGGTCGTGTGTGGGCGTGCCACACCCATAATGCAATGTGTGACCACCCCAGTGCGCATGGGCACATGACAGGCGCTCCCCCCCATTTTTTGCATGCTTTTTTCACCCTCCCCAGGCTCCAGAGGCTTTGTAGGAGCCTGGGGAGGGCGAAAACAGCTTCTCTTGCCCCCTCGGAGGCCCTCCGGAGGCTTCAGGGACCTTCAGGAGGCTTCCCTGAAGCCTCCAGAGGGCAAAAAACGACCCTATGAGAACACTATGAGAACACCAGAAGTGCCACCATCCCAGCTATACTGTAGACTGTTAATTCTGCTTTTGAAAATGTGCAGAAATAGTTTTCAGATCTAAAATGCAGTTGTATTAAATGAAGCAGGAAAATGGCATCATCTTATAATATTTATGTTGTTTAGATTAGGAACTGTTCTGTACCAAATCCAAATGTATAAGAACAGATATACCGCAGTTTTAAAAACAAGGACATATGGTTTAGCCATATTGGGCTGTTTGAATAGACCTGGCAAGTATCAACAGCCATTTGTTGTGAAAAAATGACTTAAATCTAATTGGCAGCATATGTGGGCAATAAGCTGACATTGTAAACTGGTCAGAGAGTGCTGTGTTAAGTATTGTGGAGTGGTATATAAGTCTTAAGCGCCATTGCTATTATTATTAATAGTCGATATGTGACTTTGGTTCATTCCCAAAAAATGGTAACTGCTCTGAGCACCTGTTGGGTATGATTCCCATGTTTTCTGACTTTAAACAATTAAAAAATACTTACCACAAGGTAAGCTAAAACAACACCAGTATTGTTTTCAAAGTGCAGGCAAATATAGAACTTTTCCCACTTGAAGTAGCATGTTTATATTGCAAGTATATTTACAGAGTCCCTCAGCTGTTGCCAAGAATGGTGCATCATCAGGCAAAAACAAAGAAGAAGAAGATATAGCTAAAGGTAAAACTTTAGTCACCAACTCTTGAGTGATACAATATTTTACATGATTCTAAGTTTGTACTTGTGAACATGCTTGATGGTTAAAATATGTGACATTCTCCATTGAACACTAATTCAAATCCTTGCTATATAGCCAGTAATAGCAAAGGAAAGTTTGAACAATTATATTTTTTAAAACTTTGTGAAGGAAGCAAGGAAGCTATAAAGGAAACAGATGTATATATCAGCAAATGCGTTTTTAAAAATGCTTTTAATCTCCTTGGAATTCTAAGGATGTTTGCCATCTCTTAAAACAATTTTCCAAAAATATTACCATTTTATATTACAACTGGCACAGCTATTTTTAAATATTTTACACATATTTAGTTTTGAGTTATTAGATGTTCATAACTCTAGCTAACAAATAAAATAATAAGTATAATTCTTTGAGGTGGATTTAATTTTATTTACATAATATAAATTGTGTATGGATTTCCTCAAAACAGTTTTTAAAGAATTCTTGGCTTATGCTTTGTGTATTGAGTTTCTTGTTGCTTGCTGGTTTTGAATATTTTCATCTTTTTGCTTTGTTCAATTCATACGCTAGAAACTTTTGTCAAAGAAAATTTTACTCATATTGACCATATTAGAGACATTAATGCTCTAAGAACAATGCCTGACTTAAAAATGCTTTTAATAGCTGTATGTGATTTTCTGGTCCCTGAGAATTCACACCAAAATGATGGCACTCAATAATCACTCAGACTGCCGTGGTAATTCTGTTCAAATCCTGCCTTCTGAAGAAACTCCATATACGTATATTTGGGTTCAGGTTCAGTCCATCTCTAAGCAGTTTAGGCTATGGTTAATTTATGCCTTATTTAATAAATATAAACATCTATATTAATTTTACTACAGTACTTTAAGGTGATGAATTTGTACATAATCATAACTACTTGTATGGAAGGCTGCAACCTATTTTGTCTTCCTCCTCCTAGTTATACTGTAACAACAACTAACTTCCTCCCTTGACAACCTCAATTTTCAATCTAAATGTGATAACATTTAGAGCAGTTAGCACCTTGTTTCCCACAATCAGCAGAGCTTGGATGTATAGAGTGGCTAGATTCAGTCATCTTGATAAGCTTAACTGTGGTTTATTGAGTAAGACATGGCTGAATTCTGCATGACAGCTTTCTTAGGTTTTCCGGAGCAGGTTTACAAGTACAGTTTTTGGAATGTTCAATTACATTCACAGATCATCTCATCCAGAATTAGCTATATGTACAGGTAGTCCTCGAGTTGCGACCACAATTGAGCCCCAAATTTATGTTGCTAAGTGAAACATTTGTTAAGTGAGTTTCCCCCCATTTTACAACCTTCCTTGCCACAGTTGTTAAGTGAATCATTATTGTTGTTAAGTTAGTACTCCGGTTAAGTGAATCTGGCTTCCCCATTGACTTTGCTTGTCACAAGGTCGATCACATGACCCTGAGACACTGCAACCATCATAAATATGAGTCAGCTGCCAAGCATCTGAATTTTGATCACGTGACCATGGGGATTCTGCAATGGTCGTAAGTGTGAAAAACAGTCATGTCACTTTGAATGTCACTAAATCAACTGTTGTAAGCCAAGGACTACCAGTAAAGAGTTCTGAATGTATAGTTCTTTGTATAGTTTTGATGCCCAAAGCTAAAATCAAATGAAAAGACACATTTGGAACATTTTAGAGAGCTTTGTGCTACATATCAGGACATGCAAGTAATTCACATAATTTTAACTGGCATAAAATGTGCTTCTGTTCTTCAAATTGTAGCTATTGAATTATCTTTGCAAGAACAGAAGCAGCAGCAGCAGCAAACCGAGACAAAATCTTTATACCCATCTGTAGACACTCAGCATAGCCATCAAAAGCTCTCAAGAAAAGTGCGAGCCTTGTATGACTTTGAGGCAGTCGAGGATAATGAACTTACCTTTAAGAGTGGCGATATTATTGTTGTTTTGGATGACAGGTATGTCGGTATTTTATTATTTGTATTCAGATAGGGAATTATTGAACTTAAATGTGTCTTTTAATATGCCACTTGCACTTTGAACAACTGCTTCCAGACTTATTTCCAAACTCTTCTATGGACAAGGTTGATTCAGTTCAATAAACTACAATTTATTTACTATTCAGAAAATTTCCATAGCCATCGTTTTCAGTAAAAATGAACTGTCCTTATTTGAGCATAAATTCAGTGCAGATTCTTCAGCATCTCAAGAGAGATATGGTTTCATTGTTATTTAGGATATCTATACCATATAAATTTATTTTGTTAGGCCTTTTTTTCAGAATAACTTTTACTGAAAAATAGAATAATGATCTTAGAGCCATCCTGATAATTCCAATTTAATTATTGCTTATGGCTGCTTGGAGGATATTTTTGCCAGGAGGTTCTGAAAGAACAGTCTTCACCAGCTTTTGCAATTATATTACTCCCTTAGCTCACATTCCCTATTAATTGAACTTTTTGCCTTTGAACTTTTAGAGAGAGGTTAGTATCCTGATTTTTAACTTACTTTAACTATTAGCAAATAGAATAGAAAGTATGCTGATCAGTGTATGCTTGAGCATTATTTTTATGAAACGTTTTTAAAGTATGAAAATCCAGGTTAAATTTTAGTCTTTAAAAATGATTATTTTTTTATCTGCCTTGTCTGTAAAAAGTTGTCATTTTTTTTAAAAAAAGGGATTGTTCATGTATAGCTGGTACTGTTTGTGTATTCAAATCATGACCTACCATATTTTTTGGAGTATAAGACGCATCTTTTTCACTCAAAAACGAGGGTGAAAATCTGGGTGCGTCTTATACAATGAATACAGCATTTTTGGCCTCCCAAAACCCTGACCCCTTTACCAAAATGGCCATGCATAGCATTTAGGAGGCTTATGGAGTGCTCCTGGTGACTGGGGATGGCAAAAATGAGCCATTGCTCCCTCCCAGCCCCCAGGAGCACTCCATATGCCTCCTAAAGGCTATGCATGCCCTTTTTGTGGCAAAAAACGGACCCATTTTCACAAAAAAACAGGCCATTTTTGGGAGGTCTACAGAGTGCAAAAACTTTTTTTTTTAAATTTGCCTCTTGGTGGGTCTTATACTCCAGTGCATCTTGTACTCCGAAAAATACGGTACACCTTGTAATAAAGATAAAGTCCCAGTGTTAAAAACTATTCTAATTGCTATAACTCTACCCCACTTACAAAGTCTATTTAGAAAAATTATTGCCTTTAATTGTTTTGGATAAATTGGGTCTTTCTGAGCTAGATCAAAGAGAAAAACATAGGCGTTGCTAAGAGCTGTTTCTCATTAGTTTGCATTTCCTAATGGATAGGATCTCACGAACGTTTTTATAGCCATAGCTTTCCCCACCCTTGTGTCTTCTAGATGAATTGAAATTATAGCTCTCAGAATCCTTGGAGTTACCGTCCCAGCATATATTGAATACATTAGATTGGGAAGGTGACATGCATCATTTATTTAATCTTGTAAAAATAAAATGACAGCCATTTTGGTGAAGTAATGAAGGCACCAAGCTAGAAACCAGTAGACTGTGAGTTCTAGTTCCACCTTAAGCACAAAGGCAGCTGAGTGACCTTGGACTACAGTTTAGGATTGCGTGCTTGACTTTTCCTTAAATGAACTAAGTACAGAGGAAGGCAACATAATGCAGGTTTAAATAGTATTAACTGATGATTCTATGCTGAGGGTGGAAGAAGAACAAGAATCTTAACATCAGATAGAACATGGTTCTATTTTCATATGTGTGTTAAAATATCCTCTTTTTTATTGTGCAGTGATGCCAATTGGTGGAAAGGAGAAAATCACAGAGGAATGGGATTGTTCCCTTCTAACTTTGTGACCCCTAACTTAAATGATGAGCCTGAAACAGGTAAACTGAATAGAAATTTGATTTTCAGAACATTTCAGGAGTCATATATATATATAATATCATCCCATTCTTCAGGAAACTACTAAGAAACTGAATGATTTGTCCAAAACTGCTAAGTATGCTGGAAGGGTGTTAGTCTTCTGCCTTGTAATGCCCACTCCTGTTCTAATTGTTAACTCACTGTTACTTAATGTTCAATAATCAGAAGGTCTTGCACTTGCTGAGAAGTAATTTGTTTTGTGCCTGTTAATGGCGCATTGTTCTGGAGGTACATATGGAGATGATACGAATTGTATTCACGAAGAAAGTTTATTGTTAAATGTCATGTTCATGATCTAGTGTTTTTACTGTTGCCAGACAAAAGTATTATAATGTCATGAGTCAGACACTGCTATAATCATGATTGGAAGAGTAATTTGCTCTGAATTATGCATTTAGGTACAAAGTGCTTTTATATTTTAGAAGATACAGTTTGAAATCACACAAATGCAATTTAAAATTTATTTTATCTGTGTTTATATATTCTTCACCAGGGCTTTCCAGCCATTGGGGTTAATGAAAAATATCCCAAACTACCAAAACATATATTGAATATCCATGGATTGATTAGGTTATTAAGCCAAACATCTCAAGCATCAGGGTTTACAACAATAGTACCTATGTTACTAAACTATTAAATGCCTTCCAGTCTTTTATATTACCTTTATCCTGATATTTATTTTTATCTGTAACTTAACCTGTGTTATATAATGTATAATGTTTGCCATGCAAAAGTGTTTTTTTGCTTCTCCATCCATTAGGGTTTCTTGCCAAACACTACTTTATAAACATACCAGTGGTGGGTTGCAGTTGGTACGCCCCGGTACGCCCGTACCGGAGCCTGCCCGGAGCACCAGCTACTGTTCCAGTATGGTGTTGCAGAGGGCCCACTCCCACGCTCCTTACTTGTCTTTAAACCCTTTAGCGCTTCCGCGCACGGGCATGGCACATACAGTGCCTGCGTGATGCTCCGCCGAGTAGCTAGAGCATCACTGAGGCTTGCGGAGGTGTCGCTGGATGGTAAGACGCATGCGTGCACGCCGCATGTTTGCGCGCACACCTTGTGCATTCATGTTGAGGACTCTGGGCCCCGTTGCAACCGTACTAGTTGCACCGGGATCCGGAACCCACCACTGAAACATTCCCAAATATTTAAACAAGTCCTGAGCATTATCTCTTCCATATTAGCTGTCTTAGCTAAAAAGTTCAACTTCCAAAGTTTGCCCTTCTGCTGTTTGCTTTTTAGTAATCGGAATTCTTAGGTCTGTCTCCGAATCTAAACATGGGTTATATTAACAAAAAAATATTGTATGCCAAGAAACTAGATTTGGAGGAAGGCTAACGTCGTCATTGTCTTTACGCAGTGCCTATGGACAAGGATGCTTCTGAAGACACTACTGAAATTACAAAACCTGAGCCAGAGCCAGTGTATATAGATGAGGTATGTCTTGGCTTTCCACTGGCATAATACACTCTAGGCAGCTTTTTCTTTGAAGAAGCTACTATGCCCCCTTATCATAAAATAAATTTTGTAGTGGGTTTTGAGAATTTGAATTCTCAATTTGAATATCCTTCTAAATATATTTTCTCCGTCTTCCAGAATAAGATGGATAAGACACTGCAGTTACTTCAGAGCATAGATCCACAAGATCCTAAATCTGATTCTCCTGATCTTCTGGATTTAGAAGGTATCACTACTGCTACATATAATTTAAAAAAGAAATCCTAATCCAGACTTATTGTCCTTTTTATGTTTTTCATTTGTTAAACCAAGTCTGAAAGGCAGGTGAAATTCTCCTTTCATTTTGCATGCTAGGCAAAGCATCTATGCATTGCATTCACCTCAGTGCTTTTATTTATGAGCAATTAACTGATCGGATGTTTGTATTTTACTGTTCATAGATGTCTGTCAACAGATGGGTCCCATGATAGATGAAAAGCTAGAAGAAATTGATAGGTAAGGCAATTGTGTAATGCTTATAAATAAAAAAAATGCAATTTATATTTATGTAGTAGAGTAGATGAGCAAAAAATAAGATGGGTCATCAAACAGCTTCAAAAATTCAGATTACCTACATAGTGTAATAATTGTGAAAACTAAGCCCAAAGGACTGAGTATGGTACGTGACATATTATGCAAACTGGCATATGACACATATTTAGAAATTAATAATTTATTTCCAAGAATCTTTGATTTCTAGGCTTTAATTTTTGAGGCTTTAATTTCTAGGCTGAAGTTTACTGAGGGTGTTTGATGCTCTTTGAGTTTGTTTATTTTCTTGCTGGTGTTTCATTCATTTCATCATCACTTGGGTAGTGAAATGTCAGCAAGAAAACAGCCAAGCTCAGAGTGTACTAAGAATTCCTCATTTGAACCCTGAGCCACAAATATTCTTCCTTACGAAAATTTACTATACTCAAATTAAACAAAACCAAATTGATCAGTGATAACTGAAACTACTTCATTTGCTCGAATTAGGAAACATTCAGAATTGTCTGAACTAAATGTGAAAGTGATGGAAGCTTTGGAACTCTACAATAAACTAATGAATGAAACCCCTATGTATTCTGCATATTCAAAGATGCACTCAACGGCACAGTATGCACCCACGTCAGCCAGTGTTCCAGTGCAGGTCAGTGCCTTATTTTTACTTCTACTTTCTAGAAGGATTCCCTTCACATATAATGGCTGCTGCCATGCACACAAGAACAGATCACTGCAATATGAAGGACTTGAATGTCCACAAAGACTTTAAAGTTCTGCTGTAGAACATGTTGGCATATGCTTAAGCAGATGTAGATCTTGCCTCTTAATTGCAGGTTTTCCATTAACCCTCAATCCAAATAATTCTTTTAGTTTCATGGTATTTGTCAGTTCTGTCTTCAGAACCCTTCAAAACAGCTCTCATAAGATATTGCAAAACTTTGTATGCAGTGGGAATGTTACGAGTCTCAGGATTAAATTAAACATGTCTCCATCAAAACTTAATAAGTGAGTAAACAGAGTTGCTTTCTCCAATATGACTCAGATGGCGCATGTAAGACTTGCTGGGATAGTAGGCAAAATCTTGGGCATTATGCATGACTCTCCTCCCAAACACGTAAGCTGCTTCATAGATGACATTTTTACGTATATATCAGTGCATCTTGTGTAGCTTTTGACATACACCTCTACACTGAATCTACATCCCCTTTGGTTTATTTAGTTTGTGTTTTTCCTAAAGGAATTGCTGGGGGATGGAGTTTGAGGAAAAGTTAGAAGCGCAATTAAATGAAAAAAATGTTGCGTATTTTAGATCGATTTTACATAATACAGTATGAAAAGAATAGTTACTATGGTAACTGCCACAGTACATTCATCTGTTATATTTTCCATGAGCTCTTTGAAATGATTGACAGTATTTGGGGATGTGAGGGAAAATAGTGAGCATTAGATGAACTAATATTCCTCTCATTTCAAGGTAATATTGTATTCAGTTGAAGAGTACAGAACAATAAGGGAACATCTATATTTAAAAGAGCAAATATTTTTATAATATTATTTAATCTCTAACACACTGTTGAATCCTGAAGCAATCATTTTCTGTAAAAATGCTTGCTATATTTCTTCAATATTTTCTTCTGTCTATATTTATTTGTTCATTTAAATGGTTTTAAAACTATGTTTAGAAAAAAATCTCTTAAAGCAGAACATAGCATTTAAAGTCACAGCTGTGATATAAATAACATTTTATTAAAATACATTTATTGCTAATAAATCAAGCATTTATTTAACTCTGTTATAAATTCTGAACTGATAAAAAGATATTTAAGTACTCTATAACATATTTATCTCATTCTAACAGATTTTAGAAAAAAATAGTTTTATTGCCATCTACATTATTCTGATAATCCTATGACATTAGTCTGAGAGACTAAAATTGCCCTATGCTTATTTTATAAGCTTGGTAGCTTTAATAATGTCCTGATGTAACTTATTACTTCAGTGTAGCAGAAATATAAAGCAGGCTGCATGAAATCTGTCATAATGGACAATGGCATTTCTTCTTGAGCTAAAATCATTCAGTCTGGCATATTGAAGGTTGCATTAAAAATGCAGAGTTGGAGCAAGAAGAAACTAACATCACTTAATTTTCTCAACTGAGCTACCTTCTTCATTACTAATTTCCAAAGTGGGTGTGGGTATATACATGCTATAACTAGATAAATCAGATAAGCCCTTGATAAAGATAGTAGCCACAGAAGAACTGCAACAAAGCTTCAGTTCTATTAAATAAGAATACAAAAACTGTAGTGACCTTAAAATAGTGAAAGCAGGATGCAGTGATCTGCAAATTGCTTCATATCACATAGGTCAATGGATCCTTTACAGCATATGGGTCCTTTACAGTGCACCAACTGTGCCACAAGTATGACCCTTGGTGCCCCCCCCCCAGCATCCGTTCTGAAAAACCGCTTTCTTAAACTCCTACAAATGATTCTTGCAAACTTTGAAGATTCATGGATTCATTCAGTGATAACACTATTTCACTTCTCATGTAGGGAAAGCTCTTTCCCTCCTCTTCCCATCTCTTCCATGTTCAGAGCAGTTTCAGAGAGTCCTCATCTGTCTGTACCTAGCAGATTTGAAAGATTATTTTGGTAATAAAAAAAATTGGTTCCGTCCGCATGATATTGGTGCGCTATTTGGTTCTTGTATTAATGACAAATAGAAGAGTTACTGCTCCTTCCTTTTTAGAAATATCCCTTGTGCTTCAGAAGATCAGTTCTGTTCTGTTTCTTTTGCAGTCATATCCCATCCATCCTCACAGTGGGAATTATGTGGTCCATGGTATGCCTCAAAGCTACAATCCAGGAAGTGATCAGATTGGTCCACTGAGGTCTTTACCTCCAACCATGAATTCATCAGTAACATCTCAGCCTGCTCCAACCTACATGAGGTAACCCATGAGCAAGTTTTAGCGAATCAGCTTTATCCCCATCTCTCCATTATGCTTGTGGGGTTTGCTTAGGCTAATGTCTTCATTGTATTTCAGCCCTGGTCTAGATTCTGTGCCCAGTTCTACTTACATGAACCAGAATTCTTGCCTCCCGCCTGCTGGTCCCGTTTCTTATGCCCAGCCGATGACCATGGATATGCTAGCCTACCAGAACACTGCATCCAGTTTGCCTCAAGGTCCGTGCTATCCAGCAGTTCCCACTCATTCACTTCCACAGCAGCAAACAAATTATCACCAGCAGCCTCTCCTGTGAAAATGCAGAGTCGGAGCCTGGGAAGCGTTTTAGATGTTGCTGACCCGTAATCTTTTAAATTGTCCTTCCATTGATTTAAAAGGATACTTCTGCTGAAGGGAACAGACAACTAAGCAATTTCAAAGTAAATGTTAATTCAGGCTTAACTGTTTTTCTGCATAGCTGTTTAAACTAGGTGAGCTGCGGTTGTGTTTTTTTAAAAAAGCTTTCCAATCCTGACTTCTGTAATATTCTATGTCTCCTCGCTATTTATAAAAATGCCACTTCACTTTTCCCCTCATAAGACAAGCTTGAAAACGAAGCTGATATATGCAACTCCTGTTTGTTCTTTCCAGACTTTGGGAACATAGTAATTGTTTTTTAATGGAAGCCTTAACATTTGAAGTGCTTTCTTTGAAACTCAGTTTAATTGGTTAGTTTGGATTTTGATTTACACCCTTTTGAGATCATAATCTTAACAAGATTGTCTTTTGAGATTATACAATAAAGTCTTTACCAACCTGAGAGGAAAACTTACACACACACACACACACACTTTGAATGTCAGAGAAGTTAATGGATTTTATGGTTTCTGCCAGAATGGATTTCTTACTTGCTTTTCTCAAAAAGTAGTGGAGTAATATTCTCTATCCGAAGACGGAGAGTTTAAAGAGTACATTTTTAACTTCATAAATTCCTAACGCAAATGGACCTGATCACATCTAGATCAGTCTTTTCTCTCTGTTCTCATTCCCTGGCATTACTGAACATGAAGGAGAAGCTGATAATTATGCTGTACTGTAGGATTTATGGGCTGCTTTTGTTTTAATCTTAACTGGTAAAATACCAGTTAAGATTAAGGGAGAGCGGAAAAGGATATGGCAATGTATTTTTCTATTGTTGAGAGGTCAAAAAGAATTCCTGACCAGGTTTTTAAAAAGAAACATTTTCTGTTCTGGATACTTGTTCATTTCTTGCTGCTCATGGATGTTATCCTATTAATAACAGGATTATTCTGAGGGAGGAAAAATAGATCTTGCATACACTATAGTTGAAAATGGGAATGGACACATTATTAAAATAAGCAGAAAAGTAGAAAGTCAGTGCAAAGAAACCATTGGCATTTTATACTATGCTCTGAAGAATTATTCTGCAGTATCTGGTGCCCGTTGTATCTATCATCAAATGAGACCCATTTTTCACTTCCAATATTGGTGCTAAGTAAGCTATTTAGATTTCTGGTAATATAGTGATCCGGACAATGATGTCTTTGAGAGGGCGGTTTCAGAAAAACATAGCTGTTGTTCATCTCTTTCTATCAACAAGAACACTTGGCTTTTCCTTTTTGGTATTGGGTTTGTTTTAATCTCAACAATGTTTAATTTTAAAGGCTGCTTTTTAAAATTTTATTTAGAACCAAATCCGGGTTTTCTCATTCAGCTCCAACGTTTTATAAACAAAACGAGGATTTTGAATAGTGCATTGCTCTTCCACGTTGATACATTATTAGATGGTCCATTTATATTGATCACAATCTTTGATACTACTTTAAGCGGTACCCAATATCTGACTGTGATGTTGAGTTGAAACAGTCTTTTTTTCACTGCATTTTCTCCTTTATATATAATGTATAAATAAATGTGTGTATATATATCCACTGGTCTGAGATTTTATACACAACTATATATATATACTAATTCTCTCCAATCACTGAAGTTTTATAGATAGCTGCGTTTGGCTCTATTGTTAATTGGTGTAATCTTAAAATGCATTTATGCAGGCTGTAAATATGTATAAATTCTGATGTTCAAGTGGTGTATTTAGTGTTTCGGTGTCAGTAGGGATCATGTTTCTTCCCTTTTCTAAACTAAAATATTTATTGTTAAGGCATGATTATAATGATGCTACCAAAGGAATTAACAACATATTTCCATAGTTAGGGCCCAGACTTTCATTTGCATCAGTGAGTATTTAGCCATTGATTTGAATGGAATTTCAACTACACTGCAGACATATACCTATTTTTATATTAAGAGTAAACAATACTTGCTTTGCTTGACATACATTAACTGAATAAATAGAAATTCTTTACAGTTCATAATGAGTGTTGTTTGGTAATTTGCTTTGTGGGCGTTCAATTAAGGTTCACTTTATGTTTAGAAATAATTTGCTATCTTAAATTTGTATTTGAAATGTTGCCCAAGATAATTGTCCAAACTATATCACCATATGTCTCAGTTTTTTTCTTTACAGAGATTCATTCTTAAATAGCCTTGTGATTTCAAAGGCTATGGAGTCCAAATATTTTCATATTTCCTTTTGCCATGCCCCACCCCTTATTAAAGTTGCAAGAGTTTTAAATATCCCTTATTACAGCGACTCCCAACCTTTTGGGCACCAGGGACCGGTTTGGTGGAAAGAGGTTTTTCTGCGGATCAGAGCGGGCATGGTTTCGCATGCTGCTTGCATCCCATGGATGGAGCTTCGTGGACCAGTTTCTGGCATACCGAGGACTGGAAGCTGGGGGCCCCCTGCCTTATTACTTTTGTGCTGACATGGTTTTCAAGAAAATAAAAGTGCCTAGAAATGTAATACTTCCTTTGCTGCCCCTTAACCGATTTAATCAGTGCTGCCCCTTAACCAATTTAATGGGAACCAGTGTTGGAATTATCCTCCCCCCAAATTTTATACAAGCCCTTCATAGCTATTGCTGATTAGATTGGGGAGACATGCAGAATGGGTACAAAGAGGAAAGCAAAAGGATACATAGAATCATAGGGCAGGAAGGGACCTTGGAGGTCTCCTAGTCCAACCCTCACCAAGCCAGGAGATCTTATATCATCTAGGATGAGTACCATATTTTTCGGACTATAAGACGCACCAGAGTATAAGACACACTATGATTTTGAAGAGGTAAATTTTAAAAAAGTTTTTGCATTCTAACCCTCCTAACCCTCTGCCCACCTCAGTTTTTGCACAAAAGGGGAGGGGCATGCAGAGCTTTGGGAGGTTTGTAGAGTGCTCCTGGGGGCTGGGGGGGGATGAGCAAAAACCGGGCTGTTTTGGGGGGGGGAGGGCATACAGAGACTTTGGGAGGCTTATAAAGTGCTCCTGGAAGCTGGGGGGGGGGTGGTGCAAAAACAGGCTGTTTTTTGTTCTTTTTTGCCCTCCCTAGCCCTCAGGAGCACTTTGCAAGCCTCCCAAATCCTCTGCACGTCCATTTTTGCAAAGGAGGTGGGATTTCGGTAGGCCAAAACTGCTGTATTCAGTGTATAAGATGCACCAGATTTTCACCCTCTTTTTGAGGGAAAAGGGTGCGTCTTATACTCTGAAAAATACGGTAGATATCCAATCATTTTTTGAAGCAATGGAGCACCTCCAAATCCAGGAGGCAAACTATTCCATTGATTAATTGATCTTTTTTTAATAATTTTTTGTATTTTTAATTTTCAAAACAAACATAACACATAAAATCTTCCTTCTTTACATACTGTAGAAAGTGTATCAGTTGGTAGAGTTGCTTTTGTGCATCTCTTCCACCGTCATCAAGCATAATTCATATTAACTCAAGTATTTTAACTCAAAATATTTATACATGTTACCATCATCATACCTCCATTTTCATTTGATTATAATTGTTTAAACATCCATCATAAAATATACCAAGATTTAATACATAACCACATACTGGCATTTCATTTACTATTTCTAAAATCCTCCAATAACACTGAATCCTTATGTCCTATTCTAGCTAAATATCCATAATATTTAATAAGAAAATTTTCTAATCCTCCGTTCCAAATCACTGTTTACAATTTACATCCAGTTTTCTCATGTTGTACCCATACACACACACACACACACACACACACACACACACACACACACACACACACACACACACACACATATATATAAATAAATATACGTTGTTATCATTATCCCTCCTTTATTTGACTATATCCTGTATAATTACATTTCCCCCCTCATAATCAAGACTTAACTGAATCTAACTTAATTCTCTTTTATTAACCTTAATATATAATCCAAAAGGATTTCTAATCTTCCTTTCATGGGTACCATTCAATATTCACATCCAATTATTACTTATCATAACACTACACATTGTATACATTATTATCAATTATTTAACTATACCTATTGTCACTAAATTTCACTAAGTTTAACTATTTTTAAATTATACTCTTCCATCTATCAACCTGTATCTTTCCAATAGCAAAACAGTCTCATATCTTCTGCCATTTGTGGTGTCAGTCCTCTAATCATCTCCTTAATCAAATTTGTATGGACTCCTCTTAGCAACTCCTTGCTTATAAAGCCTCTTATGTAATTTCGATGCCCTTCTTCTGTTTCCTTAATCAGCTTATCTTTGATTGTCGGTAGTGTTATCAATGATGTTGCTAATGAAATTTCTCTCTTTAAATCCATAAATTCTTTTGCTTTTTCTTCTGTGTCTTGCCATTTGGGGTAGAGGTCCCCTCCATTTAATTCCTCTTTCAATATTCCACTCTTCAGAGATAAACCAATCACCATAAATATCAGCAAATTTAATTTCTTTATAGTCATTTTCCTCTTCGATTTTTAGGATTCTAACCGCCACTTTTTCCACTTGATAAACAGTTCCAACTTCATCATATTTTACTGTTAGATGCTCTAAGTCTTCCAACTTCTCCTCTATCCTCTCAAATGTGTTTGATAATTTCTGTATTTCTAAGAATATCTTTTGCAGACTTAAAGTTTCTTTCTGCTGTTGAAATTATGCCATTATCTCCAGCTAACAAACACTGCTGCTCTAGCTTGGAAGGTTTAAACAAGATTAAGCATAGATTCCACAATAAAGTTTTATTTTCACTTTTCTCTGGTTAAAGATATACTTCAAAGGGACATCTGTATGCTTTTCTTCTTATCACTCTATAAACAAGCAGTGAGACCTTGAAGTGCCAAGCCAGGATAATCAGTGAGAAAAGTAAGAGTGTTTAATTTCCAATACAAAAACTTCCAGCCTCCGAGTAGCAGTGTTATTGTTTCAATTTTATTTGTTTCTTTTTGTATCTTGTTTGTATTTCAAGTTTTAAAAAAAAGTCCGATTCTTGAATGAGTTAGAAGAACACCCACAGTAATGAAAGAGGAGAATTTTGGTCCATAGGTTACAAAGAGTAATAAAAGAAAAAAAATAGAAGAAGAAAACTTAATCAATTCGTTTTAAAAGGCTTGCATAAATTCCATCCATGAACATAGCATTTAAAAAGTAAGATAACCCACTGTCCAAAACCATTCCAAACAATTCCGCCACTTATTTCTTCTGTTCTCTAATTTAAATTAATTTTAAGTTTTTTATAGGCAGTCTCTTTTAAAACGGTAAAAATTCCTCACCAGCTGGAAACACTTTCTCTTTCCGTATCCTTCCGTTTTGGAGCCGCCCCAACTTCATCAGCCTAATGGCTGGATTTTTTGTCGCCGGCTTGAAGAACTTCTCTTGGATCGATCAGGGCCTTTGCGATGTCCCTGAGATCAGCAAGACGTATTCTTCCTGTTCATCATCTCTGCGGGACGGTTTAGGTCCGATTGGACCACCCAGTGGCAAAAGTATCGGCTGCGGTCTCGCAGCATCGAGACCGCACGTCCGTATCGTCGTGACGTTGGCTCCTCCTCTGATTAATTGATCTTAATGTCAGGAAGTTTCTCCTTAGTTCCAGGTTGGATCTCGCTTTATTGAGTGTCCATCTATTGCTTCTTGTTTTGCCCTCAGTTGCTTTGAAGAATAAGCAATATCTGTGACTGACCTTAAATACTAGAAGGTAATTGTCATGCCACCCCTATTCATTGAACTAGACATCCTTATATGATTTAACCTCCAAACCTCTTACCTTTAAGGTCTCAGCATCTTTTGAGCATTGTGGCAACCAAAACTGCACACAGTATCCCAAGCGTGGCCTCTAGCACCATGTTTAGTAGGTTGTGTTTTTATAAAAGGTATTGTTAATCATGTAATGCTGGAATATAACCCATAATTTCTCAAAAATGTTACACATAATCAGGAAGTGGTTTTGTTTGCTTTTGTAATAAACTTATGTAGAAAGCTTAACTCCTCATGACACTGAATTAAATTTACTTTGAAATTGCATTTTAAGTGGTGGAAGAAAAAGGGATTCTACTACAGAAAGATGGGATCAGTGAAATGCATTCTGAAGATTTAATCTAGAAAAATGCTCTTATTGTGGTTATTTGTTCAAGCTCAGATTTAATCATTTCTGCAACAAATTACATTTTGAATATTTCTGTACAATATTTTTCAAGCAACCTCTGGTATTAACTGTGCAATCCATTACTTTAGGATATCTTGTCTCTAACTTATTTGCACAGGCTTGTGCAAATAAACTTGTTTAACAAATTGTTTAGTTGTTATTAGTTGTGTTTTGTATCGTGGTGGTGCAATGGGTAGAATGCAGTACTGCAGGCTACTTCTGCTGACTACTGCTGCCAGCAGTTCGATCCTGACTCGCTCAAGGTTGACTCAGCCTTCCATTCTTCCGAGGTCAGTAAAATGAGGGCCCAGATTATTGGGGCACTATGCTGACTCTGTAAAATGCTTAGAGAGGGGCAGTAAAGCACTGTGAAGCAGTATATAAGTCTAAGTGCTATTGCTATTGTTTCATGGTTGATCCCCAGTATTTTAAATTTGTTTGAATGGAAGCTGGCTTTTCTTCAGTCTAACTCCAGGAGTAAATTGCCTTCTCCTATCATGTTATTTCATTACATTGGACAGGTGGGAGTGTTTTTTGTGGAAATCAAAATGGCGACTATACACAATTCCAAGTCTCAGGCCAACTGAATTCACAGTTGATGTCAAAAATGGGCCCTTAGCACTCCAAGGGTAGCTGATACTGATGCCAGATGATCTTTTCATTCAGTTTAGTTTTTATATATATATATACTTGGTTGTCTTTTCAACTGCAGGGGTTGTAAAGAAAATTATGTGCTGAAACAAAATATCGCCACAAGCCTATACAGCTTGACACAGCATGATTCGGAACAAAGAGCAGTTATGTTTGCATAAGCAATCATTGCCTTTTGCAGCTAATTGCTTCTCCTGGAAAATTGTTTTTTTGAATAGCCCCAAAACTCTGGAAAATATAGGATCTTGTGGTATGCGATGCTAGAGGTGATGATTGATAGTGGAAAGGCCCAAGATATGTGCAAAATATTTTTAAAATGGAATAGTTGTGAATTTGAAAAGAGCCGTTTTGACCTCATTGGAAGTGTTCCAAAGCTCCTCCAAGCTTAAAATATCTTACTTTGCACTTAAAACACTCAGTGGGGTTTAAAAAATTTCTGCTGAGGCCAGAGCAGCCCATTTTGGAGTCGGGGCTGTTCAAGTTTCAAATATTTTGCAACCTCTAGAACAAACAAAGTTCCTTTAGTTCTTTGAAACAATCACCTAGATATCATTCTCAAATTCCAGATTTACAGCATCCATACACAATCCATATGTGTGGTAGTAGACTCTCATTATCTAGACTGCTTATGTTTATAAGCCCACTGATCCAGAAAGGAACTATAGTTCTTGCAATGTAACATGGTCCTCCAGCTTTGTAGATAATTATAGTATTGGTAAGACTATATCAGATTGTACAACCTTGGGCAAGCTGCATATATATGTGGATATCAACTCCCAATATTCTCAACAATGACTACCTTGGTTGGGAATTCTAGTTTATGTCTGCATCTGAAGCCTGTTTGCTTGGAAAGGCTGGATTACATACAGAAGGATATTTGGAACAATAATGCTGTATTTATATTGCTGATTAGATTATATTACTATGCCTCTGTGGATAAATGCAGTTGCAGCATATTTCTCTTGTTAATTTCACACTGACATTGTGATGTTGAGACACCAATTGCTGATATGTCTTTTCTAAAAAAAATAAGAAAGTGGGAGAATGATGAGGAATCAAGAAAGCGAAAAGTTCAGAATATTAGCAGTCATTAAAACAAAATATTACTCAGAACATAACACAAGCTAAGGATACCTTATGACCCAGTTAAGAGTGGGAAATAAAGGATTATGTAATTTGCCCTCCTTATAAGGCTTGGAAGCAAACTGTTCCTGTGAGTCATTCTTCCTCTGTAATTCACAAGATCCTATACTGTCAATTACTTATTTGCATTGACAGCATCACTTGAATCTTTGGGTGTTTTGGCATCTTTAACAGAAGAAAAGAGCCCCTATAATCCTATTGAGATTGCTGAATCTTCCAAATTATCTTGTACCATTTTGGAATGCTCAGATTCTGACAATCTGGCATCCTCCTAAGAGAGATGGAATATAAGAAGATCAGAGAGGATAATAAAAATTTATGATGTGTAAAGTTGGTTTGAAGTCAATAAAGGTTTTAGACAGTTAGTTCTCATTCATTAATGTACCTGATTTCTAAATGGAATGAAACAAAGTCAGATAATAAAAACGGATCATCTTTACATATGTAACTTCAATTTCAAAGAATTTCCTATAATTATTTTTTAAAGAAAGCTGAGATACTTTTTGATGCTTGTCTATGGAGATTCTCAGTCATCCAGGTCATGGGTGTCTCAACGGTGCTTTTTCAAGAGGCAACTGGACTTTCTGGTTTTTCTTTGAAGACATTGAAGAACTGGAGAAGCTTCTTGGATGAGAAGTGAAATGTCTTCAAAGAAAACCCAGAAAGTCCAGTTGCCTCTTGAAAAAGCATATTTGGGACATTTTTGATGCTTGCTACGTTCATTATCTGTTAACTCTTCTGTTTTACACACGTCTTTGTTTAATACTCCAGAACTGATAGAAATCTATTGTTTTATTTCCAGAAAAAGGAAAATTCCTCTGTCAAATTACAGTATTGAAAATTATTAGCAATTCTTTTTATATGGCTGCTTTCATAACTAAAATAATTCAGAGAAGAGATACAGTATTATGTTTAAATGGTACTTATCTCATGATAAAATTTCTTTATTCTTTTAACCTCTTGTCATTACTGTTGTTTTATTATTGTATTGTTAATTTTATGGGCATCAGACCTATCTCTGGATGAGACAAACTAAGCTTCAGATATTTTGTTCTGATGTAGCCTAAAACGCAAGAAATAAGGCATATTATGGCTTCAACGCCTTTACCAAGCAGAGGAATGCGGAGTAACAGAATTCTCTTGTGATTCTGCTCTCCACTTACTGAGGAGTTCTGAATTCCATGGTCAAGAGAGAAAATGGCTTACAATAAAGGAGTTCCCACAGCATTTCAGACTGCTAATTCGTCTTTCTGTACCGAGAGAATTTTTCTGATTTTCATGTTCTTCATAGCCCCCATGGCAATTGATCAAATGTTATCATTCTTTATTGTTTGATCATTCTTTATCAGCTTCTCCCTTGACATCCAGTGTAGTCTCATCTGTTAAGTTTTCAGAGTTATCCTGCTGGTGGAGAGTCTTCCCTGCCCCTTCGCACAGTTTCTTTTCAATATACTCTGGTTTGAAAAAGAAAAAATAACAAAGGAGGAAAAGTACACCGTGTGTGGCTTCTATATTGCTTTTCCTACATCTTTGTCAGCAATGGCCCTAGGAGGCATTTGTTGCATCACTTTCGGTTTGCATGTTTCTGCTCTCCCCTTGTGTCTACTAGGAAGCATAGAGAGGCTGTGTGCATACTCTCTGAAGAAAAGGGGACTTTTGAAGAATAGAACAGTTGGCAGTATTGTGGACAGCTACCCAACTATCTCTCTCTCTCTCTCACCGGGGAAATTATTTTCTGAAAGAATCCACTAATTTCACCCAGCATGGTTTTGAATTGATTTTTCTTTTGCCAGCAATTTTCACCTCACTAAATTTGTCCAGTTCCATTCTGGGGAAGTTATTATGCTGATAAAGACTGAGCCAGTGGTGTCCATGATTGGGGGGGGGGGACATTAGAAAACAAGCATTTCATGAAGTTTTGAACTGCACCTTGAGGTTGCATATGTGATTGGAAGGGACAAAATGTATGACATCTCATCACAACGGGGTTTTGTTCCTTTGACCCAACTGTCAGATTCCACAGATGCCTGATGTGAGATTCTTTGCATATTATTTCCATATTGTAGAAAGTGCAAAATGACATTGGATGCAGATATTTGCTGAAACTATCTCAATTATTAAGCTTACTTTTAGCATTTGAGGTTTAAATGTAGGGGATGAATTGATTGAGCCTAAACACATCCTTAGGTGGTAATCATTGCACAGTCAGTACCCCCTCCACGTGAATTCCATTGACCCTTATCTAGCACCAATTTGCCTTGACCATTAGTAAGCCAGTATCTTGTGAATAGATAACATGCAACAAACTTATTGCTTGGAACTCAGCTCCTATTCCTGGTTACTTGTGCCTGACATTAAGTTCCGCTAGGAATATATAGTTTAATCCATTATAGCCAAAGTTGGTCAATGTAGCATTTAAATTCTCAAAGGATAAAGAAATAAGCACCTTCCTCCTGTGTACGTATAATATTTTGGATGAAAAATATTTCATTTGCACATTTTCTTCATTATATATTGCTCAATTTTCCCCAGATTGGTACTTCCAGATACAATATACTACAAATGCTATCATATAGAAAATTTTTGAAAGATAGATCCAAAATAGCATTTTGTTTTCTCATAGCTATGATAGCTGTAATATTGCAATTATGTTTGTATTTATTATTAAAAAGAACTTCTAATTCATCCTATGAGAAGATATTTTTCCCATAAGATAGTTGATTATAAAGGATGGAAAAGAAACACAGGGACATTGTAAACACAAAACAAAAAATAAATATCAAAACTATTAGTTAGAACTATCAGCAGCTAAAAACTATTTCACATGTTAAGTAGCTTCAAAAAACTAACAGTAATGAAACTGGATGTATCTCCCTAGAAATGGAGTCTCAGATTAATTGAGTCAATGCAGAAAAATTACTATTCTGATATCCAGTTGATATCTCTTACTGGTGGAGCAGTAAGCAACGTCAGAAGATATTCATACGCAGAGGTTGAATAACAAAAACTATTTAAATCAAATTCCGAAACCAACAGATAGCTAGGAGAACTAAGACAGAATTGGTATAAGATTTGGATGTTTTATTTCTGTGTGCATTTATCTACCATAGGCTGAAACAATACTTTTTGAATTATTTTCAAGGTAGCCCCTGTGTAGATTGCATTACTATAATTATGGACATTTGTAAAATCTATTCTGCAACTAACATTATGACAGCAGTTCTTGCAAAGATGAAGAATTCGCCTTTATATCAAATGCAGCCTTCAACAGAATGTTGCACTGTGGTTAGCTCTTGTTCCAGATACTTGATTTCCATCTGCTTCCTATTTTATTGCTTTCCACCATCGAAATGTCAATATTCCATGCCCGCTGAATATAATCAGCCTTCATTGGACTATTTTTATTCTGTTCTGCCTTCTTTCATCTTTAAGTTTCACCACCTCCAAAGATTTTTTTTGTGTACTTGGGGAACCTCCAAGTTTTCCTTTTAGACACCAATAGCGCTGCTATGGCTACAAAAGCGTATGCATTCACAATTGGTATAGAGACGGCAACTTGGAAAAACGAGTTGATTCAATGCAGTTTACTTCCATTTGAATATCCCAGACAGTAAGTAAACAGGAGACATTCCATGTCTCGTGCCTGAGGGAGGATTTGAATGAGATGCTGCGGAAGGATAAACATATATATGTATTCCCATACTGTTAATATATATTTAATAGTAGTTTAGATGTATGTTAGCCTCTGTGTTATAGCATCTACAGAAAAAAGAAATCAAACCTCAAACTCCAACCTGACCTTCTTACCACATTTGTGGTGTCTCCTAATAGCTCTTTGTGTTCTACTGTTGCTATGCAACCTATTACTGGGATAATATTCAAGTTGCCCCTTTTGTGGTGAATTTTATTCACCAGCTGCCCATTTATCAGCAGCAGCTGTATTGCAAGATACATGTGTGTTTATAGGATTTTTCTTTTAGACTAGACACAGTCTAAGGATTGCTGGGCGCTTCTTCCTTGAACTACGACTTAAATCTAAGTTAGTGAAATATATCACACCTCCTTGTTCTCCACAGCTGTGGGCAATGGGAACAAAAATGCTGACTAATAAAACACTTTAATGTTCTGCTTTTCAATGTGTTACTTCTAGTATAGACATTCATTGACCTATAATAGGAAGTTAAATAAGATGTCATTTTCTGTGAATTTAAAAATGAGTTTTTAGAAAACTAATGAATCTGTAATTAAATGGGCAGAAAAATTACTTTTAGAATGTAGTTAATTTTACCTCACTAAATTTGAATGCTTGGCAACTGGTTTATATTTATGATAGTTGCAGTGTCCCAGAGTCATGTGATCAGCTTTTGCCACATTCTGACAAGCAAAGTCAATGGAGAAGCCTGATTCACTTAACAACATTACTAGCTTAACAATTGTAATGATTCACGTAACAATTGTGGAAAGAAAGATCATAAAATGGAGCAAAATTCACTTAACAAATGTTTAATTTAGCAACATAAATTTTGGGCTTAAGTGAGGTTATAAATCGAGAATTATCTGTAATCCATTCAGCTTGCTAATGTGTGGACAGCATAGTTTTAATAGCTTTTTGCTTAGAAAGTAAAGCAGAAAAATGCATGTTAAGCTCAGTCACAGAAAAAAGAAGAATCCATCTTTAAAGTTCTTTGTCCCTATCTGAGATAGAAACAACCGGAGATAATTTTAGAATTGGAAAGGGTTTTGTTTTTTTCCAGATAGAAAGCCCTTTAAAAGTGTTGCTTTATTTATGCAGTTGGGCCGTTCTTAAAAAACCCTTAGGTTCAGGTTGCAATTCAGGCTTCTAATCTTCATTTATTAACAAGCTTTTAATTTTCTATTGACCAATCAAAAACTTAATCACAGTGAATTATAACATATTAATATCTTCTGCCTAAGAGCCTAATTATAATTAGTAAGTAGCACTGGGCTTTTGGGGAGACTTCAGGTCAAACATTGTCTAGGATTGTGAGCTAAATAGGATTGTGGTGGATTAAAGACCATCAAGAAATTCCACAGGGGAAGATTTGACAGGGATTTTTGAAGGAAAAAAATCTTGGAAAAAGGCAACGGCAAACCATTTCATCCAGTCCTGTCATTGTTTATGAACAGTTTGTGGGAAATAGTTCCAAGTACAGCTTTATTAATTTAAAGGAGAATATTTGTAGCTCAGGTTTCATATGAGGGTTCTTTGGTGCTCTCTGAGCTTGCTTGTTTTCTTGCAGACGTTTTATTACACAAACTAGGTAACATCATCAGTGCTAGCACTTAGAGCACCAAAGACCCCTGAAATGTGATATTATGTGGTTGAGCATTTTCAACCAAGAATTCATTTGATGTGAAAAAGAAAACAGCTCCTATGCAATTTGTGCCAACAAGGTCAATATATACCAGTTACTTGGAAACACACCAAGATTTTTTTTCCTGCCGAACCACTTGACTATTTTCCTGCCAAAAGCCTTTTTCTGCCCTCATTCACACATTTACACATTATGTTGTGTAGTTGCTTTAGTTGTGCATCATGTCTCCACTTTAATTTCATACATACAATATATTACCATGGGATCAAAATAGCATTGACATCTTGTCCAAACCTTTTACCCAAAAAGGAAAAAAACTTTTCTAAAACTAGAAACAATTATACATTATTGCACTAAGGCTGCTGAAGGTTCCTCAGCTCTAGGATGAGCTTTTAACCCAGGAGTTTGTTGTGTGCAATGTAACAAAGATTCAAAGTGCCATGTTGTATTATGCCTGTTTGTGTTCTACCAGTAACAATCTGTGTTAAAAATCCAACTGTGAGGAAAAAAATGGTTTTACATACATGAAAAATGGGTCAAGGAAGAACATATATTTGAATATCATCATGCTTAAGAATAATGCTCTCAACATTTATGAGCATATTTGCCAATGCATTCAGGCTATCAAGTTTGTATGTGTGTATCTTTGAGTCAAACTTGACTCCTTGCCAGTTTTCTTGGCAAGTTTGTCCTTATCTGATTCCTAGAGCTGAGACAGAACAACTGGCTCAGGAACACCTAGTTGACATTGTGTCTAAGGCAGGACTAGAACTCACTTTCTCATAGTTTAGCCAGATGCCTTCACCACTACACCAAACTGGCTCTAACATCATACCATGCAATTCCATTTCCCCCCTCTGCTTTAGTGCATTGTTTTATGTGATTTGCTATAAGGGTGGCTTTCAAGAACCTTAACTCTAGCAGAAAGTAAGGGAAGCCTGAACATCGGTACAGGTTTGCAATTGACCCCTCCTGAAGAAGTCATCCCTTGATCCAGCTGTCCTTAATAACTACCGCCCGGTCTCCAACCTCCCCTTTCTGGGGAAGGTTGTTGAGAAGGTGGTGGCCTTCCAGCTCCAACGGTCCTTGGAGGAAGCAGACTATCTAGACCCCTTCCAGTCAGGCTTCAGACCCGGTTACAGCACTGAAACCGCCTTGGTCGCATTGATGGATGATCTCTGGAGAGCCAGAGATGAAGGACATCCCTCCATCCTGGTCCTCCTTGACCTCTCAGCGGCTTTCGATACCATCGACCATGGTATCCTTCTGCGAAGACTGCGGGAGGTGGGAGTGGGAGGCACCGTGTTACGGTGGTTCTCCTCCTACCTCTCGGACAGGTCGCAGTCGGTGTTAGTAGGAGGGCAGAGATCGTCCCCAAGGCCCCTAAAATATGGGGTGCCGCAGGGTTCGGTCTTATCCCCCCTACTATTTAACATTTACATGAAACCGCTGGGAGAGATCATCCGTAGGCACGGGATTAGATACCATCAATATGCGGACGATACTCAATTGTATCTGTCCGCCCCGTGCCAAATCAATGAAGCGGTTGACGTAATGGACCGGGGACTCGAAGCCGTCATGGACTGGATGAGGATTAACAAGCTTGTGCTCAACCCAGAAAAGACCGAGTGGCTGTTGTGTTTTCCTCCCAAAAATTCGGCCATTAATCCAACACTCAGGCTGGGGGGTCAAATTCTACACCCCTCAGAGAGGGTTCGCAACTTGGGAGTCCTCCTGGATCCACAGCTGTCATTCGACCATCATATAGCAGCTGTGACCAGGGGGGCATTCGCCCAGGTACGCCTGGTGCGCCAGTTGCGACCCTACCTGAACCGGGAGGCTCTCACAACAGTCACTCGGGCCCTCGTGATCTCTAGGCTGGAATACTGCAATGTGCTCTACATGGGGCTGCCCTTGAGGAACATCCGGCGACTTCAGCTAGTACAGAACGCAGCCGCGCGAGTGATCGCGGGTGCACCCCGATTCACCCGCATTACACCTATCCTCCGCGAGCTGCGCTGGCTACCTGTCGATCTCCGGATGCGCTTCAAGGTGCTATTGACCACCCATAAAGCCCTACATGGCAGTGGATCTGGATACTTGAGAGACCGCCTTCTGCCAATTACCTCCCTACGGCCTATAAGATCTCATAGGTTGGGCCTCCTCCGCATCCCATCGGCCAGCCAATGTCGGCTGGCAACCACAAGGAGGAGGGCCTTCTCAGTAGCGGCCCCGACCCTTTGGAACGAACTCCCCGTAGAGATCCGTACCCTCACCACCGTCCAGGCCTTCCGCACAGCCTTGAAGAACTGGCTCGCCCGTCAGGCCTGGGGATAAGGACCATTACCCCGCCCGAATGTTGTATGCATGTTGCGTATTATTTTATTATGTGTTGTCGTCTTAGTACTGTATTGTATTGTATTCCCCTCTCCCTGGTTTCTGTGAGCCGCCCTGAGTCCCCTCAGGGAAAAGGGCGGCCTACAAATAAAATCAATTCCAATTCCAATTCCAACTAGTATATTCACTTTCACTCAGAAAGAATGGGGAAAGATGCCATCACATAGACACTGATGGTGAATGTTTTATTTTTCTAAACAAAGACTGCTGAGAAAATAGGGCCATCGTGTGTGTGTGTGTGTGTGTGTATGAAATATGAAATCATGTATGTATGTATGTATGTATGTATGTAAAAAGATTTCCCTTGTCCAGTCATGTCTTGACTCTAAGGAGTGGTGCTCATCTCCCATTTTTAGCTGAGGAAGCCATGTTGCATAGAATACTGTTACCTTCCCATCAAAGTGGTACCTATTTATCTACTTGCATTTGCATGCTTTCAAACTGCTAGGTTGGCAGGAGTTACGGCAAGTAACGGGAGCTCATCAACATTTATTTGGGTCTCAAACTGCCAATCTTCCAATCAACAGTCCAATATCTTAACTGCTGGACCACCACACACTCTGTGTGTGTGTGTGTGTGTGTGTGTGTGTGTATTTTCTCAATTCATCCATGAACGTACACTGATGGAGCTGGGTGATCATCCACCTATTTCATTTTATCCATCCTATCAAGAAGGAACCTAAAGAATTTCAGATGTGTGAAGACCTTCTGAAAAAACCTTTCCCTCCCCAGAGGAGGCAATGTTAGCCTCTAAATAGGAGAAGGGTTCTCGTGTAGATGGTAAAGTGCATTTCTCCACCTATTTGGCAATCTCTGTGTTACTAAGGGGAAATTAAATTCCTGCTCCAAATGCCTGTCCTAAAGGAATAATGGGGGTGGGGGTTGCTTTGCCTATTTGGGCAAGGGAGCAAATTTGTGGGAAACCCTAACTCCATTGCATCCAGGGTGGCCTGAATGTTGATTCGAACAGCTTCTCCGACTGCCTGAGCTTAAAAATGGACCCAGCTTCAATTGGCTAATGTCCTGCTTTGAATGAAGATTCCTTGGTTTTATTTAAAGCGCTTCTTTGGGAAACTCTTTCCTGAGGTAAAGCGCTACAGGAAAGAATTGTACTACAAAAAAGCAAGGCGCGCACATCCAGGGCTTTACGGCTAAGGCGACCGCTGTATATGGTGCCTTCCTATCCCCCAACTGCCAGGGCGTCTCGGGGGTGGGGGGCGGCTTAGGGAAAACTTCCGCGCCCACCGCCGCCCTCGCCAGGCTGGGGTGACGGGCGAGGCCTCGGGGGCCAAGAGAGGCCAAAAGGCGTCGCCAGCAGATCAAAGAGGAGGCTCCAATCCCCTTATCTACCCCTCCCCACTCCCTCCCTCCCTCCCCGCTGAACGCTGCTCGGCTTCACCGCCCCTCGAGCGCTTGGCGGGGACAGCGTGACGCGGGCGCTTTAAGGATTCCGCCGCTTCGGCAGCCAGCAGCGCTCCGAGCCGCCTCCAGCCCCACGCGCAGGAAGCTGCTCGGGCAGAAGCCAGCGAACGCGGCCGGTTCCCGAGGCGCTCGGGGGGAGCCCCCAAGCATGTCGAAGCATCCCTCCTACGGCAAGAACGGGCTGGCCGACCCCATTTTCCAGGTAAGCGCCCGTTCCGCTTTCCTGGAGTGGGGGGCGCTGGGTCGCCAGGCGCGCAGGCAGGCGGGCGGGCGGATCCGATCGGAGCCGTGAACCGAGCATCCCTCGCCGTCCCCGGAATGGGATCCGGCCCCGTCGCTTTCTAGGCGCCGGTCGATCCTTCCCCTGGCCTGAAATCGGATCGATTTCCTCAGCTTCGTGCTCAAAGAGGGAAGGAAGCTGGAGGATGGGTGGGTGGAGTGTCGGTAAAAAAAGGGGGGAATGGCTGGGCGGACTAAGCGTTAATCCGGGGTGGGGGGTTCCCGATCTCGGGGCGCGACTTTGCCCACAACTTGCATGCTGAAATGTAGGTTGCCTTCCCTTCTCGCCTTTATTTACGCTCATCGTCGTTTTTTTGTCTCTGCCGCCCGCTCCGCTCCGCCCCGTCGCTGCTGTTGCTCCCGCCCGCCTCCAGGGAAGCCGAGGCACGGCCACCCGGAGGAGCCGATTGAAGCGATCTGATGGCAGCACAACTTCCACCAGTTTCATCCTCCGGCAGGTAAGCCGCCGCGCCGGGGAGAGAAACGGACGCCGGCAGGAAGCCACCCCGCTCGTGGAGGGGGCTGCCACGGGCGCCTGGTGCGCAGCCACCAAACTGTGGCGGCGACCCAGGAAAGTGGATGGCGAAGGCCGGCCTCCTCCTCCTTCTCCCGTGGCCGGTGCTTTTATTCCACCCCACCTTCTTTCATGCCAGTGCTCCCCCCCCCCCTCTTTCGGCTGGAGAGGATTGATGTGGGAAGACAGGTTGTTGCCTGCCTTCCCAACCTTCTTTTCCAAATGATGATTTTTTGCTAAAAGAAGAAGTGAAGGGGAGTTTCATCGGGAAAATGATCTCCCCATCTTTTCATTAATAAATGGGTGCACAATGCACAAAAGCTGTGCTTCCTCCATAGGAGGTTGTGTTCTGATCCCGGCATCATTTTTTGAAGAACAAATTCCCTTTGACTGGCATTTGAATGGGCATGATCTGAAAGGAATCACATTTTGGGGTTGTATGTGGCAGTGGTCAGCTCAAGTACAAGTCCCCCTTCACCTATAGGGGAGCATGGCCTTTTTCAGCTAGGCAATCTGACTTCCATATCAATTTCCATGTTTCAATATATTTATGGGAAGGCTGGCAATTTATTACTGGCAATTCTCTATGGTTGTACTCTAAACAGGCCTTGAGTGGTAGAGACTTTTAATAGTTAGTGAAACCACATTCCCACAATGTTTTTTAGTAATCCGCTGTGGTCGCTGACTTTCTCTCACTTCTACATTTGCTTTTCCCTTGCAGTGATTACATGTGTTTGTAGCAGAAAATTTGAGAGCTAAACTGGTAGTCACTTACCGGTTTGAGTTCTATAAACTCAAAATTCTAATGTATTTTTTCACCCAGGCCAGATACATGTTTGTACTCTCAACATCTTTTCACTGGCATGTTTGGTCAGATTGAAGAGAAATTTTGATCAGATTGAAGAAAGAAACCAAAATACAATCCTGGTCCTTTTGGCATTTAATCGTGATCAGCATTCAGTTTAGACATTCTTGATTTCATAATTAACTTTAGCACCTGTGATAAGCTAAAGGGAAAGAGCATCTCTGAACAAATGGAGGGATCATGTTCCTTGACTAGTGAATAACGTCTAATTCATAGACATGAATAGACAAGTCAAATGATATGATGTCCTTTTAGAACTGAAGATTTAGTTCTAAGTGCAGCTGATGATTGGCTTAATTTGGAAAATAAAAGTAACAATTCTGTCTAACATGATTTGTAAGTATAAATCTGTAATCTTACAAAGTAATACATTTACTATGGTTTTGGTTGATGATATTTTTTTCCCAAGATGAGGGAAAGATCCCTTGGTCTTCTGTGGATAGTTATTTTGAAGCCACGAGGCACTGTCTTCATCTACTAAATCTTAAATTGGAAACACTGATTAAAATCTAGTTTTAGAGACAAGAAGAAAGATATATTTAGCTCTAAGGATGTACAAGAATTATTGACAGGAGTTGTAGCTAGAAAAAAAGTTTGGTTCTATGTAAATTATTGGATGACAGAAATAAGATACATGTCTTTACCCAAGTGAGAGAAATTAGTCTGGGCCCTTATATAGGATAGTTGTAGCATTTCCCACCTATACTACAGACATTGTGGATTTCTGGTTTCTTAACTCTTTCAGTGCCTATTTTGCATGCTGCCACCCAAGAGCTTCCAGTTACTTTTAGCAGTTCCCTTCTTGGATTTTTCATGCAGTGATAGAACATGTTAGATGTCCTGAATTGAACTAGGTCACATCCTGTTAGCTCTTTTCAGTGATGCACTGAATAATATATTTAGACCTGCACCCAGGAGATTTCTTTGTTACTGCTTTGTGTTCCACAAATGTCTCTGAACACCTTCATGGGTAGCAAACCTGAGTGGGTGCATTTCTGTGTCGAATATGTGCATTCTTGCCTGCCTCAGTGATTAATACTCTGAGCTCTATAGAGCTTTTCTATTAAACAGCACTTTCCCAATCTCACTTGGCAATCCACTTTTGAGATTGAAAGATGTTTCAGAAAAGGTTAGGGAATATTAATGTAGGTCAAATGAAACAAGTAAATTCTCTCCCGGGCATGCTTAATCTCTTGCATAAAATAGATATTCTTTGGAACAAATACCAGAGTGTGCCTGTGTGTGTGTGCTTTTGATACAAGAGTTAATTTTCCATAGTGTACCTAGTCTAAGTTTAAAGAAACTTTTAGGGATTTAAATTGTTTTATATAGGAGAGCATGGTTCTGGAATGTTTTTACTGGTATAATACTGCCATGTATACCATATGTTAGAAATCATGTTATTTTCAAAGGAACTTACTTCTAGATAATTATGGATGTCTTCATAGAAAGAACAGAGCACAATAACTGGTTGCTTGGTACCTACAGTACAGTTCCTCATTGTCCTGGGCAGTTGAAGATTGGGATGAGGGGTTTCCCAGATGCTTTTGCTAAACTCCATCTGAAATAACCTGATGGATAGGAGGAGAGTTCCCAGTAAAAACTGGTTTACTGAGCATGCCTTCCATCCTCCCTATCCATCAATTGACACTTTCTTGTTTGGAGACAACACTCTTCAGAATCTTCTTCTCTGAAGTGCTGTTCAGAGGAGTGCTTACTGTGAACCCCTGCTTTAATTTTGTGTTTCTTGCTGATTGATGGCATCAAAAAAGGGGAAGGTAACAAAGCTGGAAGGTTTAACGAATGGCTTTGCATAACATGTACAGCATCCAAAATCAAGATACTGCCAACTTTTAGCAAATAGAAGCAAAGGCAGAATAGGGATCAAGAATGAGAACAGGCCATTCAATTCCTACCCAAGATGGTGGGAGAATAAGATCTTTCTCTGTGCTCTGTTTCAATCATGACCTGTGAGGGCAAGGCAGGGAATCTGATGGAAGCTGTTGTGCAGTGGGCTTGTGTCTCCTCCAAAGAGTTTTCTAAACAATCTCAGGAGTAAAAGTGAGCAAGTCCTTTCTGGGGTGTGTGAACTAATAGAATAGAATAGAATTATTTATTGGCCAAATGTGATTGGACACACAAGGAATTTGTCTCTGGTGCATGTGCTCTCAGTGTACATAAAGAAAAATAAAATAGAATATATTCATCAAGAATCATAAATTACAACACTTAGTGATAATCATAGGTTACTAATAAGCAATCAAATTATACTAGGAAATAAATAATACAATATAAAATTTAAAGATACAAACAACATGATTATAGTCATAAGTGGGAAGAGATAGGTACTAGGAAGGAAGAGAAGAATAATAGTAATACAGTCTTAGTAGGTAATATGACAATGTTGTGGAAATTAGTTGTCTAGCAGAGTGATGGCATTTGGGAAAAACTGTCCTTGTGTACAATGGGAGGGACAAGAAGAAGGAAAGGCAGGTAGAGAATGATGGGCCTAAAGGACTGTCTTTTGGTCCATGTCTTGACTCCCTCCCCACTTTATCCAGTTGAATTCCAGTCTGGAATATCCATGTGTGAATATTAGGTTTGTGCAAAACAGCTTGGCTCTACTTGAGACGCTGTCTTGCTCTGGAATAATAATTCAGACTGTCACAGCAATTCAAGAGCCTTCATTTGGAAAATAACAGTACTTCACATCCACTTGAAGCATTGAAGCAGGCTGACTTGATCTGGCTATCTGGTTTGATTCAGTGGAATGAATTCAGACTAGTTTTGGAAGGAGGAAGAGATCCAGAACCCTAAAGAGAAGCAGGGCTTTAGTTTGGTGTTTCACATTAATAGACGCTTCAGCTGACAGTGTCATCAGATGAAAGGAGTCTTTAAAATTCACACATCCCCAGTAAATATGAGCTTTTTCAACTGTCAAGGGTGCCTTCTGCAAGACCTCTGCAGAAGCAACTGCAGATGACAAAAGAAGTTCCTTCACATTATTTGCAATGCACATTTGAATTTTCTCTGTTCTTTTTCTTCCCAAACGCATAAAGAGGGAGTGAGAGTGTCTTCCTTCCTTCTAAAAATGCACGAGATAGAACTCGTCATAAATCTACTTTGACATCATGTTGTATAATTTAATAATTAATTCCTGGTGGTTTTTGTACAATAAAAATAGGAAATTAAGCATATATGCAGTGCATCTGTCAAAGCTTCTGAATAATTCTCCCAATGAGATTCCAGGGAATAGAATGCTTGTTCAAATGTAGAAGGAGAGGTAAATTCTTCTATCCTCTGATTTAAAAAAAAAGGGTATTCCTCTGCCCCTTTAATGCCTGTTTTTACATCCATATAATAAAAGCATATAATAGCCATTTATATTCTTCAGTTTGTTTTCCAAGATGTTGGTGTATTGTTGTGATGGAATGTAGTTAGGATTTCCAAGCGAGAGGGTACAGTCCGAGGAGTAAGCGGCAACAGATATTATGCGTGAGAGAAAGAGGGTGAAGACAGCCCCTCCGTAATATCCCCAGAGTGTATTGTAAGTTCAGCTACCGGTAGTACTTACTATACGTCTAGCAAGATAGGGGGAAATTCCGTAGGTGTGAAACAATAAAGAACTTAGCTTGGAAGAATCACCACCTGTCATTCTTAGTTTTTGAGTCTGACAGTTGTTCAAAAGTACATCTTCATTTCTTCCGCACCCAAAATCTGATGAGCTTTCCATAACAAAACTAATACGTGAAATAAATGTTTATCCAAAAGGGAGCCATATTGTAACATTTGACCCTCATGCAAACCAGCATGATTTTTTAAGTACCAATTTTCAACAATTAACTGAATCCATTTATGCATAAGAAGATGCGTCATAAGTGTTTTAAGACAAAACCATATCCAATAAAGATAAGATAATTTTTGTTGAATTAATTTTAAATCAGTAGCAGAATGACACATTTTATGTCCAAAATGTCAATTATTAATGATCATGTTCACCAGATATCTCAGTTTCATCTTCCATCTCTTCCTGTGCTATTGAGCACCTAATTTATTGTAATTCCAAAATTTATAAATAACAATTACAGGCATGATGTTTTGTTAAAAAAAATAACAAACAGCTACATCTTCTGGCAGATTCTAAGATCTTAAGAGCCTTCAGATAGCCAGATGCCAGAAGGCGGTTTTAATTGACAATTGCCTTGCTATTAGCAAGTATATACTTCCTACTCTTCATCTTTCACGATACATTTCTTAGATCATGCATCTTGTCACTCTGTGCAAGATAAAATTTTGAAACAAATAAAGGAGCATGAGGATAATACTGTTCTATACTTCTCTCTCTCCCTCTCCCTCCCTCCCTCCCTCCCTCCCTCCCTCCCTCCCTCCCTCTCTCTCTCTCCTTAAAAAGTCATTAGATCAGCCTTTCTAGTTTTGCAAAAGAAGGCAATTATAATCCAGTTTAAGGGAAAGAACATTTTGAAAGCATCAATAATTGTAATATATTTTATCAAACAACTTCTCTGCATCCAATAAAAAAAAATTACAGTAGGAGCCGTCTAAACTTGATGTTGAAAATTACAAAATGTACTACAATCTAAAACTAGCAACTGTCAACCCATTCTCAACTACAAAAAATAATATTTAAGATCTATGTATTAATAAAAAAGAACTATAATTTGGTCAGTATACATGATTTTAGCCAATTTAGGAATTAGGATGATATAAACTTAATTGCAAGAACCCAATAAAGTACTAAAGTGAAACACGTTCTGATAAATGTTAGTATTTTAAAGGATAAAATATTTGTGACAGATAGAACATCATTCCAAATTATCTGGCTTTTGCGTTCTACCATTTGTTATGCTGCCAATAATAAATTTAATTTATTCTGCTTAGATGGGCTTAGAATGTAACCATATACCTAGCAAAATTCAATGGAGGAATAAAGGTCAAATTTTCCATGCAATATGTATTTTTTTTTCAAATCCTTGAGTACAGTTCTTAACATCTTAAAAATGTCTCCTGAAGAGTTATAGATGCAGAATATTTTTACCATCCTGAAACGTTGGAATAAAATTCTAAGCACGTTGCTACATTAATCAATATGCTAAAACTTTCGCTGATTTCCTTTTTGTACATCTTAACAGAATTTATCAAATAAAAGGGTGGGTAGCAACAGTCAAGTTTTTCATTTAAAGTCTGTCTATCGGGGTGGGGAGGGGAAGGGGAAGGAGAGCTGAGGTTATAGACTGCATTTAGGAAGATGGAACCTGAGCCTGTAGTAATGTCTTACAGTGAAATGGATATTTTGTAATTGACCACTATCATGAAAGTTAGTTCTCACATGGTCACAAGCAAGCAACCAGATATTTGATGAGGCTCTTACTCAAATAGGGAAAATATATTTCCGGTCCCCCGCCCCGAAAAAAAACACATATTGAGATGAAAAAAACTGGTCATTGACTGCAAAATAAATACAGCTCATATTTCATAAATACCACTTGCTCATTTTTTTATAACTTCATCGTTTTGTTACAATAAAACTACATAGCTGAGTCTTCATGTTCTGGGAAATATATTCTTGTAACATTTTCCCTTACCTGTTAAGATAGGCCTGACAGTGATGCCCATCTTGCAGCTGTTTTGTGAAAATATAGGTAGTCCTTGATTTGTTTAGTGACTGTTCGAAGTTACAACGGCATTGAAAAAAATGACTATTTTTCACACTTATGACAATTGCAGCATCGCCGTGATTTAGATTTGGTTGTTTGACAGCTGCTTCATATTTATGATGGTTGCTGTGTCCTGGAGTCATGTGATCCCCTTTTGCAAGCTTCTGACAAGCAAAGTCAAAGGGGAAGCCAGATTCACTTAACAATCCTGTTACTAACTCAGCAACTCCAGTGATTCACTTAACAACCATGGCAAGAAAGGTGGTGAAATGGGGGCAAAACTCACCTAACAAATTTATCACTTAACAACATAAAGGTAAAGGTTCCCTTCGCACATATGTGCTAGTTATTCCCGACTCTAGAGGGCAGTGCTCATCTCCGTTTCAAAGCCGAAGAGTCAGCGCTCTCTGAAGACATCTGCTTGGTGATGTGGCCGGCATGACTAAATGCCGAAGATGCACAGAATGCTGTTACCTTCCCACCAAAGGTGATCCCTATTTTTCTACTTGCATTTTTACATGCTTTCGAACTGCTAGGTTGGCAGAAGCTGGGACAAGTAACGAGCACTTACTCCATTATGCGGTGCTAGGGATTCGAAATGCCAAACTGCCAACCTTTCTGATCGACAAGCTCAGCATCTTAGCCACTGAGCTACTGCATTCCTTTGCGGCTTCGGCAATGGAGATGAGTACTGCCCCCTAGAGTTGGGAAAGACTAGCACATATGTGCGAAGGGAATCTTTACCTTTACCTTAACAACATACATTTTCAGCTCAGTGGTCTTAAGTCAAGAACTACCCATAGTCTCAAAATTCTTGATATATCTTATAGCCCACAAAGGTAGGAAGACTTTTTGTATGGAGTGCTGCCCAGTTGGATCATCATCACTTCTCATATCTCTGAGACTGTGACACGGTGGAGTAATTTTCTAAGAGTCTGGGCTATAGTAGACACGTTGCCATAATCATGATATGAAATGGCTCTTGAGTACAGAAGGTATCATTGAGAGGGAAGACTTTCTGATTTATGATGCGTTTCAAGAAAAGCTAAGGATAAGTTAATAGTTTGCATACTGTTTGGGACTCCTTTTTTCAGCAGTGAGTTTTGTCTAAGCATATACATGGCCTCACAAACTGTTCTGCTGAGTTGGCTGTTCAGCATTTTTCTCTGCTGATGTGCTGTCATTAGCTGGGGTGATAGTATTGCTCTGCACAATTGTATTTCAGAGGATTATTGGCTGTTTTATATAAACTCCAACCAAGATTATGCACCTGATGTTTTTAAATTTTGAGTTCTGCTAGAGAAAGAAAAGCAGCAATAGCATGCTATAGGTGCATGGTCTGCAGAATTTAAATGTTGATAATCTATGATTGAATCCCGAATTTGGATATGATAGTTCATGAGAAAGATTATTTTTAGTCGATGAAACTATAAGGTCTATAATTTTTATTCACCAATCAGGCTGATTTTAGTTTTTATAAAAATCGATCAGAGGGAAAACATTCTCTTGGGTGCTTTTCGTATTAGCTGAGTATTTATATTATCATATATTGTTCAATCTGTTTATTGTAATTTATAAGACTTCCTAATGGTAAAATGCTATTTAATTGTTGAAAGAGACTTAGAAAAGATGAGGGTATTGACTTTTTGTATAATCTTAATTTTACTTTTATTTCACTGTCCTCTTTTATTTTAGACAAAAAATCGTATTCTTTGATATTTACTAGAGGTGTGCAAAAAAAAAAGTGGACCGTTGAGGAATATTTTAACTTCATATTAGTGAAAAGTCTTCCCTTGCTGAGCTGAACATGCATGCATAGATCAGATGGAAAGGGACATATAAGATGTTCAGCTTAACGTTTTGTGGTGACACTTTTTCTACTGTTTTTCAAGACATAGCGACTGCAATGCCAAGCAGAACAATATTCACATTTTTTTTAGGTGCTCTGAGATGTGAAATGCGTAAAGCCAAATATTGTCAAAGGAAAGAAGGAGTAAAAGCAACAACCATATGAACTTTATAGAACTATTTCAGAAGGAGAGTCATGTTAGGCTATGGCAGCCAAAGGAGTGTTACATTTTCTTTTCAAGCTAATGTTTATTAAAAAGATGTAAGTGTTCATATGCTGTAACTCAATTCGTCAGATACTGGCTGATGAATTCCTAGATTTGGAAGGGAGGTACAGGTAGTCCTCAACTTACAACAGTTCACTCAGAGGTGGGTTGCTAATTTTTTTACTACCGGTTGAGGCACGCTCCCACGTGTGACGCTTCTGCGCATGCGCAGAAGTGTCTGGGCAGGTGGGTGGAGCCTCCTGCTGCCATTATAACTGGTTCACCCGATCCAGGCTGAACCAGCAGCAACCCACTTCTGAGTTCACTTAGTGACTGTTTGAAGTTACAATGGCACTGAAAAAAGTGACTTACGACCATTTTTCACACTTATGACCATTGCAGCATTCCCATGGTCATGTGATTTACATTTGGGTGCTTGACAACTGACTCACATTTATGACGATTGTAGTGTCCTGGGGTCAAGTGATCACATTTTGCAACCTTCTGGCAAGGAAAGTCATCGGGGAAGCCAGATTCACTCACTTAATGTTACTAATTTAACAACTGCAGTGATTCACTTAAAACTGTGGCAAGAAATGTTGCAAAATGGGGCAAAACTCACATAATCCATTTCTCACTTAGCAATATAAATTTTGGTCTCAGTTGTGCTTGTAAGTTGAGGACTACCTGTATATGTGCCTCCATGTCAAATATCCGGCTTAGTGTCTGAACCTATCAGAAGTGATTTGTCATTGCCTCTTGATACATTTGGGAGAGAGTGACTGATCCAGGGTCACCCAGTTGGCTTTTTGCCTAATGCAGGACTAGAACTCATGGCCTCCTGGTTTCTAGCCTGGGCTTCACCACTACACCATGATGGCTTTCTCTTCATCGATTAGCAATTGCAATATATTAAAATCACATTGTGTTGCTGAGCTTTTCTGAGGTGCACTGAAATCTTTTTATATAAGTGAGCTCAGCAATTTGCTGCTGTGTGATGCTGGTGCTATTTCTTTATTCTAAAAAATGCAACTTTGAACTACCGTATTTAGCTGATATCCTGGGAGACTCAAAGGATCTGACATTGCTCGGGCCTCGCTTTGTGTCGTCATGTCAAATTTGTACCTATTAATTCTTTGCTGTAAACTCTGACCTGTTTCTGTAATGTTGAATCCAGAGGGAAAATGGGATTATTTTTCCTCCAAACTCATACCCTTCCGCTGTGTGGGACTTCAACTCTCATCATTCCCAGCCAGCTATTTTCAGTGCCCATGATGGCTAAGAAAGATTGGAGCTGCTGTCCAGCCTATCCAGTAGGTATCCAGTTGGGCAATGTGCATATTGAATTGCAGCCTCGGGTTGTCATTGAATTTCTCCTGAGACTAAAAGGAAAATACTAACATTTTTTTTGGGGGGGGGGATGTATACAATTCTTTTCTATTACACTATTTAACTGTGTTTTGTAACAAATGCTGTCCCATATAATGAAGTGCAAGGGAGAGTTGCACTGCCCAGCATTAAAACTGCAAAGATTATTGGACAACTAAATAAGGCCATGTAACCTGTGTAGAATACAGCAACTTATCTCTTTTCTTGAACTGGAAGGGTAGTTTTGCCGGCTTGCTTAATCAGTTGCTGATTCCAATTAAACCAATACCTAATTTGATCATGCTGGAAGCCAAAGAAATTGATTGAGACACTCTTCCTTCCTGTGAGATTTTTGGCTGTTTTATTTTGAGACAATTGTATTAAAAATAACTAGGTTTGGCATGTAGGAGGTGAGGAGAGTTCCAACTTCAAGAAAAGCCTCTGATATGGTGCACAGAAGCAATGGTTTCCTCCTCTTGCAAACTGATGGAACTGATTCAGAAATATCCAAATCTTTAGTTATTGAAATGAACTACTATGAAAGTTTGTCCTATTGAAGTATTATTGATGATTATGATGACGGCGATGACAACGATGATGATAGCAATAGCACTTAGACTTATATACCGCTTCACAGTGCTTTACGGCCCTCTCTCTAAATGGTTTACAGAGTCAGCCTATTGCCCCCAACAATCTGGGTCCTCATTTTACCCACCCTGGAAGGATGGAAGGCTGAGTCAACCCTGAGCCTGGTGAGATTCGATCAACCAAATTGCATGTAGATGGCAGTCAGCAGAAGTAGCCTGCAGTACTGCACTCTAATCACTGCACCACCATGGCTCATGATGATGACGACAACAGTGGTGATGGATGATGGCAATGATCATCCAGCACAGCAACAATGCCCAACCTTTTGAGCACCAGAGACTGATTCTGTGGAAACCATGAATCAGTGGGTAGTGGTTTTGTGCACTATCCAGGTCCATGCACAGATGAGGCTTTACTCACTTCCCAGCCAAGTTCCTAATAGGCCATGGACCAGGGGTTGGGAACCCCTGCAGTACAGAATGAAGGTCTTTTCATTGAGGGTTAAGATCCATAATCTACCATGCTGCATAAACACACACACACACACACACAAACACACACACTCACACACACACACACAGAGTCACAATCACATGCCCCACGTTCAGGCTACAGATGTACATGCACAAAATACTTTTATTTGTGATCAAGGCCTCTGGCTTCTGTAGCATTCTTTAAATGGCATTCCTCCTTAGCTAAATCCTCCCTGTGAAAATAATTGATGAAAAGCTTGCTCTTATTTCTCTTCTATCTTTGAAGCCAGAACAGTTGGAAAGATGAACAGAATCATGGCAGAGACTGGGTTTCTAAAATCCTGCTTTAGCTAGGGCTTTTGCAGAGGAGGATTTTAACTTGGTTGTACCTAACCTTGGAACTTCAGGTAATGACATCAGATGCAGTTGACCCATGGAGCTAGTAACCATCTCTCACAGAGTTATAGTTCTTTAAAGAATATTGCAGACTTCATGTGTTTCTGTTTGGTCCTTTCTGTACACATGAGGGGTGCAATCATAGTCACTTGAACTCTGAAATGTTCTAGAAACAAGAACAGTATAGTACTTCTTCATCAGATGGAACGTATGTGGTTTGATAATCAAAGTATAAATAATTTGCAAAAAATGGCACATTGTATTGCACAACTGTAAAATAGGACTGGATATCCTCAGGATATGATTATGTTTCTAGATTCTAATGTCAGTGAGAACTCATCAGCTTTTGGTGTGAGTGAGAAGCCTATAATAAACATAACATGATATGACATGACATGATGCAATATAATTTATTAGCCTGGTTTAAACATACTTTCCCAGATTGCTAAACTGCAGCACAGCCTTTCCCAGTCCGGGGCACCTCTCCACAGTGGTGGCTACAATCTCCATTTTCTCCAGCTATCATGCCAATATTGGCTATAGGAGTTGCAGTAAAAAGTATATGGTTGAGAAAGTCAGATGAAGCATGTTAAGAACAAGAATTGGATACATGTTCTCTTGCTTTTTCTCTTCCTCATTGCACAGATTCTTTAACTCTAAAGTAGAATTGAAATTTAATATTCAGGTCATGGTTTAAGATCCTGGCTAATCAACGTAGGTTCAATTGCATACATTTCCGAGGTAATGGGAAAATAATGTAAATTAATCAAGATCAGTCTGTTATAAAAGAGAAGTAGGGCGGCCATGTATCTTAGTATACAGAAGGCATTTGTCTAGTTTGAATCCAATTCAAAATGTAAAAAATATAGGAAGAGAGCTTGAAGTTGCTCACTTGCTAAACAACTAATATACATCAGCAGAAGCTATATGAGCAGATTTGTCCCTCATGTCAAAGCATGGTATTTCTCCTTACAGTCACAATAAATTATTTCTAAATGGCCATTTATACATAGGAATTACAACAAGAACACAACTTTGGATCTCTCCTGTCTTTTCCCCATAATTTTGTTATCTTTCCTTTTTGGGCAATGTTCAGGAATGGGGTCTATGACAATTTGCCACGGCCCCAATTCTCTACAACCAACTCACCATGGCCAATTCGCTACAGCAACTTGCCATGGCCAACTTACTATGGCTAACTTGCTGCGGGACAATTTTCTGTGGGACAAGATTTACACTAATATCAAAGAAATTGTGGAATAGAATCATTAAAGGATGCAAAAGGAGGGACAAAATGAAATGTGAATGAGAACAATTAAATTTTGTTTTATTTATTTTAAATAATTAAATCAAATTGTTACATTGTTCGGTGGCAAATTGTTCCGTGGTGAGTTGGCCATGGTGAGTTGATTGGGGTGAGTTGTCCCCAGCAATCACTCCCAATCTGTAAGCCAAGAATGTATATATCCAAATGTTCTATTTTACTTATAATGCTTGAGCCCTAAAAAAATCAGCATGCCTTCTTTTTCCTAGAAAAATAAGCACTATCTCACTATGTCACAGGGTCAGATTTAAATTTTAAATCTTCTATTACATTTTTCAAAAAGTTTTTTTTTGAAAACCCACCATTAGTTTAATCCATCACTTAAAGCAAAGCCTGCATTTTCTTTCTTGTACTGATGACCAAACATTGATGATGTAGCTTATGACTTCCATGTAGAAAACCCAAGAACTAATCCTTTGAATCTTGAACTGTTCTCAGAAGGATTGATATGAAGAGCCTTCTATTCCTTTTATCTGACAGATGGTGCTTATTAGATTCAAGAAGTTTCTCAAGGGATATAAGTCAGTTCTCACCATTCTAGTGCAGAGAATATATAGGTCATCGGAGAGATTGCTGGAATCCTATTGAATATTGAGATGCTGGATGATGACTTCCTAGAAAATCCGATGTTCTTATTACTGGGATGGAGGATCTGAGACTAAAAAGAGGCTTCCACGTTCTATTGATTCTGATAAATAAATGCCAGAGAACCATTTTACTAAGTCCATGACACACAATCCCTGCCTTATGCAAGAGAGGCCAGTTGGCATTTATTGTGCAAGCTAGTGAAAGTATTTTGGAGATATGAGCAGAGACAAGAGTTTAAATCATTGTTCAGGCACGCAGTTATATAATGTAGTGTGTGAGGAAAAATAGCTTTCTGTGAAGGGTTTCAAAGAAAATCTTTGCCGGTTTTGAACATATTGTTTGACAGAATTAACAATTGAGTGCACATTTAGATAGCACACATACGAAGTAGGGAAATAGGAATCTGATTCATAAAGCAGAAGAGTAGACACCAGTCGGAGCTCTTTATTGCCATCCAAACTCGACTTGGATGTCAACTGAAAATGCCCATGGGACTCTACCTAGGAGAAAAATGGAGAATTGTGGATGGTTTTTACCTTTTCAAAAACTTTTCGACTGCCATCACCTGCCAGACTTAAGCTCTGAAGCCACTGGGGCTCTTCACCCAAAGAAGTTTGATAAGACAGAAGAGTTACGTACCATGTATATAATGACGCCGAGCATCATCAGGGAAAGCAGAAGATCCAGACAGTTCAAATGAATATAAAGGTTTATTGCAAGCTTAAGGTTTCTACAAGAATCTGAACTATTAATGTCCAAGCACATTGGTGGTAGATAAAAGTCAATAGAATACAAGGTGGGCTGGACTTAGACTTCTTGTAGGTGTGAAGGAACTCATGACTGATGACATGTTTGATCTTTCCCTTAGTCTCTGGTCATCTACAAATGATGTGTGGAAATGACTTTGAGAGACAGGAGGGAGAGTCGTAGACTGGAGACAATCAGTATGTAAGGAAGACAGGCAGGTATGGGAAATATTTCAGAAGGGACTCTCGTAGTTTACCTAGGACAGTGATGGTGAACCTATGGCACACATGCCGGAAGTAGCACACAGAACCATCTCTCTGGGCATGCCAGCTGTCACCTCTTGCTCTTCCAGGTTTCGGCACACCAGCCAGCTGGTCTTCATGTGCACAGGAGCACCGGAAACCGGAAGAGCAGCTCCCTGGTGGGCATGCACGTGCTGGGAAACTGAGCTGCCGGGTTCCGGCACACACATACACGCCGGTTAGTTGGTCTTCACATGTACATGTGCACCAGGAACTGGAAGACCACGCGACCGGTGCACATGTGCCCACCAGAAACTGGAAGATCAGCTTCTTGGAACGCACATGCGTGCCGGGGAACTGCTGTTCCGGTTTTCAGCACTCCAGTGCATGCATGCCAGGAAGATGCTCTTCTGGTTTCCGATGCTCGTGTGCATGCGCGCGCTCCCATTTCAGCACTTGGTGCCGAAAAGGTTTGCCAACACTGACCTAGGAGAATAAAAGAAAAGGAGGGGAGAAATACTCTCAGTCTTTCTAGATTGTCTTCATGGATAACAAAGATATAGCTAGCACTCCTGGTGGTGTGTCTTATCTGGATAATTTCAAAGGCCTTACAGAATATCATTTTTAAAAATGATTTTAATGAACAGCCGGCCTGAAGCATTGCTGCACAAGGAAGGAAGAAATTACATCTGACCCAGAATTTGAGCTGATAATATGTCTCTCACTAAAAATTCAGTAGTCAAGGATACACTTTGGGTCAAGTGTCTCCTTCACTTCCCCCCATCCCAGAATTAAATCCTTTTTGTGCTTTACCTATCCATTGAGCCCATTAGCATGTAGGTTGTTAACGAACCCTGGCTTTTTGGGGTGGGGTGCAATCCGTGTACTTTTTGTAGTAAGGCTTTAATAGTCACCGTCTGAAAAACCATAGGAATCAACAACACACGCAATACACAGAGACTCCCCAGCAGATGTGCTGCTTAGCTTTCTGTTTCCATAGCAACAAGGTTACATTATTTTTCCAATAGCCTAAAAGCAGGAAGTAAGTTCAGGTATTAATAGCCAAAGCTATGTATGTATGAGCAATAATATGCAAGTTTATAGATATTTTGATTTCTGAGATTCGACATTTTTAACCTTCATTAAAGGAAAAAGTCTGTATATACAATGTCCTTTTCCTTCCCCCAGAGTTCCTATAATAAATTCAATATTTGCTAGGTTTTATTGCAGGTACATTTGTACTTGTTTGATCTTCTTGACTGGATAAAGACATTAAGCTTTTTTTTCCAAATGTAATGAACTGAGAAAAGTTTTGAATGGAAGTGTTCGTATGAGTGGTTTTGTTTATTTATTTAGAATTCTGTGGTGCTTCAACCAAAGCAGAACAGTTGGCAACTTATAGGAATAAGGTTGAAATCCAAAGAATATCCCACGAATGCATAAAATAATACAAATTTCCCATTCAATACCCCTTTTGTCTTCCTAAAGCATCTTGGCACTTTTTCCTCAGGAGCAACATTCAGCCAGGCCTATCCTTTTATTTGCCAGTTAAATTGTGGCTGAGGATAGATTTATTACAGGCCGAGTTGGCATTCAAAAGCATGAGCAGAATCCAAGGCTTTCTGTGGCCTGGCCGTCGGTTTCACAAGACAATGTAATGAGACCAAAAGCAGGGATTGACCTCAAATTGCCTATCTTCCTTCCATGAGAGAAGCCCAATCCATCTCTGTGCCTTATCGCAACCCTTCATCTTTCTTCTCTGTTTCTTTCCACTCCATCAGTTCCAAGTTCCCCTCAAACATCACATGGGCCATCCAGCCTCCAACCTTCTAGTAAAACCTCACCGCATATCTGATTCTCCTTACAGCTGTTCACTGGACAGGTTACTCAACTTACTTAATTCTTATCAGTTTCCTTTTTTCCTGCCTGCCAAATCAGGTGATCGCCTGGAGTTCTTACTGGGTCCAGAGGGAGCAAGGAAGGGGTGGGTTCCAGCTTCTGCTACAGGCGGTTTGCTCAGGGATGCGCTTCAGACGCATGCACGCTTGTTGTGCACTACACATACATGTGCAGTAGTAAAAAAATGCTTCTGTGCATGCGCAGAAGCAAAAACTGGCTCGGGGGGCGTGGCAGGCCGAGTTACTACCTACTTGACTGACCGGGCCGAACTGGTAGGAATCTACCTCTGGAGCAAGTGCTCCCCTTGAATCTACTTCAGGTTTAGGATCCCAAAACCTTATTCTGTCCTTCACCTGAAAACTGGTTCCACCACACATCTCTTTCTCCATTCCTTACCCGACCCAAGTTACAACACCGGATACGCAATTTAGAGAGAAATGATTTTATTGTTTCAAATATTTTTAATGCATAACATTTCCATAATCATATCTCAAATCTGTTTTTTATGAATGAACGTCACAATTCATTCGCATTTTAAATTTGATTTTGCTAGCAAACACTCATGTTTTAATTTACGGCACCTTCTACTTAAGAAAGACTCTCCAATAAAAGATTAGGAAAACACTGGCATGAAAGTTAGAAAGTCCAGTATGGATATAAGTGGCCAATGGATAGATTTCAATAAAAGACAGTTTAATACTTCCAAGTGTGTGTGTGTGTGTGTGAATTGCAGGATATGGTTGGAACTGAAAGATGCTTGACACAAATCACTGTAGGAAGAGAGGCATGATAGTCTGGAGCACTTTTTCTGACCAACAGGTTTTATTAATAGATATAACATTTGTTAGTCAGAAAAGGTGCTACCAGCATTCTGACACAGATCGTTATCTCTGCTGATTTTTTACAAAGGAGTTTTGATTAATTTCTTTCTTGGGAAAACATCTGAAGCCCTAATTCCTCTTTGTGCCTAGAAAAATGCCACAGACATCAATAGTATTTAAAATAAAAGATCAGAGTATCTGCTTGGAGCAGAAAATGTGATAAAAATCAGAGCAGCAAATAATTGAACAGTTGAGTTGTAGTTTCTCTCTCTTTTTCTATTTAGTTATTTATTGTGACTATGGCTTGGCCTCTAACCTTCAAACTTGTTCCTGCCATCCCTAGCTATGGACATATAGCTGAAGCTACAAGTTTTCAGGAAACACACTAAAAATGAATTAGTATTCATATTATTTTGCTTATTTCGCAGGTGCCATTAAATTAACAGAACTTTCCTAGAATAAATTCCTCTGGTTTGAAACATACATATGTTTGTGTATATAAATGTATATAATTTTAAAAATATATTTTATATAGCACTTGGAAAATATACATTTGAAGGGTGGATCACACATTTATTTCAAAAAGAAACAATGCTGCTAGAGATTTTTCTAATTTTTCCTTTTAATTTTTTAAAGAGATGAGGCACAGACATGTAGAATAAGATTTAGGAACTTATAGTTCAAGAAATAAACTTCAATTGAAAACATACGCATTAATTTATTCAGTCTGGTATGAATCCTTTCTGTATTTTGTACTTAAAATGTTAATAGCAAATCACAATCCTTGGAGAAAAAAATGAAAGTGTAGAATTTGCAATTAAATTTATAGTACAGCTGTTATTAAGTAGCTGGAGATGGGATTGTATGCAACAATTATTTGAAATTTATATTAAACTTATATGAACATGTTTTATTTAGATGAAGCATGTCCAGCAAAGTATGTATTGGTAAGATTCCCCCCTCCCCCCAGAGCTTTCTGTGTACATTTTATTGTTGTGCTTACATTTATTTGGCATGGCATAATTCTTAATGCTAATGTTAATGTTTGATTCCCTGTCCTAAATATTGGACAATACTATTCGGTTACAGTGGTATGTTATTTCGTTTCGTTTTATTGAGCTTGTATGCCGCCCACTCTCGAAGGACTCCGGGCGGCTTACAATAAAACAAGGGAGGGGGATAATACACAAGACAACATATTAAAATATACAACAGTCACAATTTCCGAGGGGCTGGATATTTCGAAAGCCCCCCAGCCTGCTGGAGCAGCCAGGACTTAACGGCTTTGCGGAAGGCCGGGAGGGTAGTGAGGGTCTGGATCTCCACGGGGAGATAGTTCCAGAGGGCTGGAGCTGCAACAGAGAAGACTCTCCCCCGGGGAGTTGCCAGCTGAAACTGGCTGGCAGATGGAATCCGGAGAAGGCCTAACCTGTGTGATCTAATTGGTCTATGGGAGGTAATCGGCAGGAGGCGGTCTCTCAGGTACCCAGGTCCGATGCCATGTAGGGCTTTATAGGTAACGACCAGCGCCTTGAAGCGGATCCGGAGACTAATGGGTAACCAGTGCAGCTCGCGGAGGATAGGTGTGACATGGGTGTACCTGGGTGCACCCATGATCGCTCGCGCGGCTGCGTTCTGGACCAGCTGGAGTCTTCGAACACTCTTCAAGGGCAGCCCCATGTAGAGCGCATTACAGTAATAATGTTATGTAGTGCTTCATGCCTGTGCAGTGTTTGAAAATTGTTAGAAATTTTTGATGCTGTAAGAGATGGAGTACTTTCTTAATGCAGTTCTAGATAATTGATGTTTTACTAGCATGTTGGTCTGCAGTTGCCAGCTTTATAGTCACCCATTGACACAAATAATACAACTCTGATATAAATTTAGAAATCACTTCAATGCAATGGATTTAAGGCATGTAAATGAGGAGTATATTGTGGAATGCTAAAATGATTGAATTAAAGAAAAGTGAATACATTGGCCAATATCAATGTCCTATCAAGAAAGTACATGTAAGATAGTTCTAATATTCTAACAATGTACCATGCATTGCTGCTAATGCTTTTAAAATGTTTTAACTGTGGATTTTTTTTCCTTCTAGCATTCTATTCCACAGTGATTTGTATCTGAAATCATTGCTGTATATGTTGCAACTTTTATTTCTACCTCTAACCAGATGCTTTTTAAAACTAAGGTGTGTTGAACAAGCCATGTTGCTGTGAATCATAAAACGTTAGGGCATTATGGGCCAAGGTCACACATTACACTAAGCCCAAAACAAACCATGTTTCATTACACCCAAAACAAATAAACCGTATTTCAGTTTCTTGCCAGAGAACTTAAGCTTCTGCCCTCTTTTTTTCTTTAAATTTATGCTGATGTATACTACTAGTAATTTGAGGAATGATTTGAACCAATATGTAAATCAAACTTGGTTCTTGAGTAAAATATTGCAGCTGGATATGATGATCATAAAACTGAAGGCTAAATATACAGCACAGATTTATTTTTTTACAGAGGGAGGCGAGATACTTCAAAGCTGTTTTGTGTTGAACCAATTAATATTCTGTACCAGGAAAATCTTTCTTCTACTCAAGTGTTGCAAACTAAAGCAAAGCACTTTGGTGCACCTGCTTGCCACTAATGTTTGCTTTATTACATGTCATTCATGGAGAAGGCAGTCTTTTCAGTCTTGGCAGTCCTTGCTTATGATAAGGGCATGTGGGAGTTATGATCTATAACATTTGGAGGGCGCAGGAGCCTTATTGACAGAGGAGACAAAATATCCTTGCTTTATTCCCTAAAATGACCCAAGAGCAGATGAGGAGAAAGACCTCTGCCTACATGGTTGCTTCTAGCCCCAGTTGACTCAGTGGTGGGTTGCCAATTTTTTTACTACCGGTTGGGGCGTGCTTGCGCGCACGACACTTTTGCACAGACGGGTGGGCGGAGCCTCCTACCGCCGCTACTACTGGTTTGCCTGATCCGGGCTGAACGGGAGCAGCCCACCTTTGAGTTGACTGCCCTCTGACCCAGGAGCCAGATAAGGTAAAAGCAAACATTGTGATTCAGAGCAGATAAAATGGCATCTGCGGATGCTTTCTTTGATCAGAATGGGAGGACTTGACACCTTTGACACCTGCCAGGTTCTCTGTTCACTTAAATGGAGATAACTCTTTTTACCTGTTCAAACCAGGTATGAGGAATTCTTCCATAGCAGTTAATTGGTCAAGTATCCTATCCCAACCCCATTCAGCTCCTGCAGCCAGTTAATTAGCAATGTTCACATCATGAATCCAGCAAGCAAAGGAATCCTTGTAAATCCTGCTTGAGGTTTTAAAAAAACATGCATTTCCTTTAAGCGGTCAAAGCTCAAAGGACAAGGTCCTCTTCATCTTTCACATCAAGTCAGGGTAAGTGAGGGTTTTTGGGTTTTTTTTGCAAGGTTTTCTATGGCACCGTTTAAAGTAATTACAAAGCACATGAGATGGGCTCTCATGAATATTTATTTATTTGTCTAATTTATATCCCACCTTTATTTTTTTAATAAAGAACTCAAGGCAGCAAACATATTTAATGCTCCTTTTTCCTCCTATTTTTCTTCACATCAACCGTGTGAGGTGAATTTTTGGCTGAGAGAAAGTGGCTGGCCCAAAGTCACCAGCTGGCTTTCATTAATAAGGCAGGATTGATCTCATAAATCTCCATATTTCTAGCCTGGTGCCTTAACTACTAGAATGTTGTTCCAATGGCAGATTATGCTCAAGTGGGATCCTGAATATAAATAGCTCTCAGTCTCCTCCACTTCTATCTAGTTGGCAGTGATCAATTCAGTTTTTCTGTTCAGATTATTACTAAGTTGCCCTGCTTTTCTCTTCTCTTTTGTCTCTCTGCTTTCTACCTATTTTATAAGGAGAAAGCAATGTCCTACCCCATCTGACTCTTCCACCAAGACGTAGCACATACACCACTATCTCTCACAATCTTAAATGTGTTGATCAGACAAGGCACAATTTTAAGCATGGGGATTTTTTTTCCATGTATAGTTTTACCAGGATGAGTCTGAGAAATATTGCTTGCCTGAAGCAATTGTAAAAGTTTATTTATTTGTCTATGAAATTTATAAACCAACTTGGTCTCAAGGCAGTTTGCAGGCGCAATAGTGACATAACCAATTCAAGAATGGAATACTACAATGAACTACAACATATTTTTATATAAAGATATCACATTCACACCTGATGCATTTAGAGTCACAAGCCATCAGTTAGGTAGGTGCCATTAAGTTGTGTCAAACCATGAACTGTATTCACAAATAGCTTGTAGCCCTTCTGAGGACAGTCCTGTAATATCTTTGATTCCACCTTAACTATTATCTTCTATTTCTTCCACTCTTGTTCAGCATAGAATTTTTCTTTATTAAGTGACCATTTGCTTATTGATCATTACTTCAAAGAAAAACAAAACCTAATTACAGTATTTGATCAAAATCAAACCAACCATCAGTCAATCCTGGATCAAACTGGTTGATATTTTGTTTTTGAGGTCTATGGTACTTTTAATCATTTTCAGATTGATAATTCGGAATTGGAAGCTGTTTTTCACCTCTATCTCAATCACGTTTCCCAGCTATATGCTATTACCGAAAAGGTCATTGTGTTAACTATTATGATCTTTGGTGTCACTAAAATATTATTTTCCTTCATGATTGTCTAAGTTTGTGATTGACTTCTTCCTTAGGATTAATCTATTTTCTAGCATGCTGTCCATCTAGACGGCATGCTAGATTTATTTTTGAGCTCAAGAAATAAAACTATCTTTAGTTCTTGGCTGGCTGCTCTAAGTTCAGTAAGCATATTCTTTGGCAATACCTAATATTTAACATTCAGCCAGATATTTCACTTTATTTTTTTTTTAAATGGATCATGAATCTGTTCCTTTTTTATCTGCCACTCATATCGCATCCAAAAAGTTTTCCCCCACTGTGGATATAATCAGTTGTGATTGCATAGATAACTGTCAACTCTTGATTGATAATCCTAACCCTCTTCCATTTAGTGGGGGGGAAAAGGATGAGGCAGCCAAAATAAGCAGACATAATCAATTGTGTGCAAAACCCACAAGTGGGCAAAAAAATTTTTAGCAGGCAGAAAAGGAATAAGATTGATGAACCTTTTCCTGTACTTTCAATTATGAAGTGGCATTATTTGTTCTTCCTAAAATTTAATGTTTTATGCCATCTCTTCTAATCCTGTGATACTTGTGATATATTTGCTATACAAACTAAACAGTGAAACAATATACATCCATCTCTCATTCTCTTTCCTCTTCTAAAGTACTGTGTTTCTCCAAAATCACCCGTGCAGTACTTCTTGTTCATTGTAGTCAAACATTCGATATATGTATTAGCCTAACTGTAGCAGTTTAACCCACATTAAGAGGCTTTACTGTAGTCAGTGAAGCAAGGGCAAAGTTTCTTAAATTATCTGGCTCTCTCAATTATCCATCGTATTTTTGCTTTTTTAAGTTTCTCTGTCTTTTCTGAAACCTGCTCATTTACCTGGAATTTTATTTGCTATATATGGTGGGATTCTTCTTTGCAAGATATAAGGCAAAACTTTGTGTATAAGAGGACTAATATACCGGTTACTGCTCTGGGTGAATTGTAGCTTAGGTACCACTTTGGAGGGAAAGTAACAGCATTCTGTGTTTCATCATAAGCTCTAAGTTGCGGTATGATGTTATGTTGGCCGCATGACTGTGAAATCGTCTTTGGACAGTGCTCGCTCAATGGCTTACAGAAACAGAGATTGGCGCCGCCCCCTAAAGTTGGCTATGACTAGTGGAGTAAAACATCAGGGATACCTTTACTTTAGCTTACCCAGCTTAGATCTTAGATCACGTAATACCAAGTTCCTTCATTTCTCCAATAATTTTTTTTTCCCTTATCGTTTCTTCAGTTGATTTATGTCTCATCTTCCATTTAGGATTCAAAGCAGAATTCATAGCACTTCTTCCTCTTGTTTAAAGCAACCATGTGAGATAGGTTTGGCTAAATAAGAGTGTGAGGTCCAAAGACACCCATAGCTGAATGTGGACTTGAACCTCAGTCTCTCATTCTTGTCCAACATCTTAATCAGATTCCAATCGTCTGCTGTTCTTGCCTTCTATTGCAAGAACAGCAGAACTCTATAGTAGATTAGACAGTGAAGCTCATTATGAGAATTTAAGGCAAGGGCTCTTTCTTTCGATACAACCTATATCACAGGCTACTCCAAAAATAAATTAGAAGAAAGTAAAGGTAGTCCTCGACTTACAACAGTTCGGTTCAAAGTTACAACGGTGCAGAAAGATATGCCGTTTTTCATAGTTATGACCTTTGCAGCATCCTCATAATCATGTGATCAAAATTCAGATGCTAGGTAACTTGTTCATAGTTATGACCTTTGCTGTGTCCTAGGTTCATGTGATCACCATTTACGAACTTCTGACAAGCAAAGTCAGTGGCGAAGCCAGATTCACTTAACAGTCTGGCTACTCACTTATTAACTGCAGTGATTCACTTAACAACTGTGGCAAGAACAGTTGTAAAATGGGGCAAAATTGATTTAACAAATGTCTCTCTTAATAACAGAAATTTTGAGTTCAATTGTGGTCATAAGTCGAGGACTACCTACATGTCTCATGCATGAGTTTTCAAGCAATGGTTGAACAAAATAATGAATGAAAGCTTCTCCTTTTTCTCTCTCCTCCCCCCCCCCCCATCTCTTCCTCTCCTATTTTCTTATAGAATAAATTTAAAAGTGATGATAGCTCTGTTTGGCCCACTTCCGCTAGGTTTGTGACTCACTGGTGAGTCAGACTCAGCACTTGACAGCTAAAACCCAACACTTTAGGCAAACAAACTTTTGGAATGTGTGTGCATGTATTTTAAACATTCATATCTTAAAACTTAAAAAAAAAACCTTTCTAACAAGAGAATGGGTCTTTTCACAAGGACTTAGTTACATAATGCAGGCTGAAGGCAAAAAAGGAACAAAAGTTGATTCAAAATAAACGTAGATGCTTGTCTTTTGAGCAAGTATCCTTGAACTATAAATGATGTGCAGTAACTTAGCGATAAGAATAGAAGTTGAGAAAGAGGAATGCAAATCTCCCCTTTTCCTTATTCTTCTTTTCTCATCATACATCAATTGGACAGTTCAGAAATCAATCAAGATATTTAACTTGCTAATACATAAGGCATGAATTTTTCAGCAGTGGAACATACGTATCCATCAAAATGGATCACCCATTATGTATTCTTCCTCTTGTCCCAGAATGATGAGAACACCCTTGGCATGGGACATTTCATGGAAATTTATTCCTTCTTATGGTCAGTGCTTAAAGGGGTGGTAATCTTCTCTCTGGTTTTAATCGGTTTAAATGCACAACACGGTCAAGTTTTCTTAACATTTGTTTTTGCCAAAAGGTGTTTCAGTTCGGAGTTTACCTCCTTAGGATAGTTGCTCCTATGGCAGACACCCCAATCTGGCATCTTACAAATATGGAGGGCATTCTCAGCCTGCTCTTGAGCTTTGAGTCCTATAGAAAGAGAAGTTTACCTGGAATGCTTTGTAGCTTTTCCACTTACCCAGAATAAGCAAAAAGAATCTGAACGCAAGTGGCAAACTCTTTGGGTTTCTCTCACACACAAACACTTCTTTCTTTCCATTTTGCAGCTGCAAGATATTAACTCGTGTGGGGTACACTGATATTCACTCACTCCTTAAAGTTTCAGCGTTGGTACAGGTGATGACTGTTTGGGGAGTGAAAAAAGCCAGAGTGTGGCAATATAATCTTCAGGCTGTGGAAAAGGGAGAGAATGAATAACAGGTAGGATGAGAAGGCAAGGGCCATTCCCTATAGGAAACAGTCACATAACTTGGAGTTCTTTATTTAGGAAGAAAAAACACCACAGAGTGAGTAAAGTAGGACAAAAGAAAGGTATATCAAAATTGCACAGGGAAAGTGCTACAAAAGTTGATGGAGTTGGCAGAGATGGTTACCGTAAATTGACCGTTTTGATCAAAGAAAAGAATATAAGTACTTTTGTTGCTACACAGAGAGCACTTCTGGACTTTGTGCTTGAGGTGAAAAAAAGGGAACCTTGGGTTTTACTGATTAGATTGATTTGTTGTTATAGGAATGGCTAGTTTATATTATTATGGAAAAGTAAAAAGCTGAGGTTCAATGTTAATGCTTTATTCTATTGCAACAGAGGGAGTCGGAAGTCAACGCTTCTTCCTTTTTTCTCCCTCCCCTCATTTCCCCCCCTTTCCCTCCCTATTTTATTGTATAATGGCAGGGGGGGGAATGGATGAAGGCAAGGGGTAGGATTCAGCCAGTTCGCACCTGTTCAGGAGAATTGGTTGTTAACTTTCTAAGCAGTACAGAAAACCAGTTGTTGGAAGAAATCTCATTTTGTTTTTTTCCACTTTATAAGGAAGGCAGGAAGGAAACATACTGGTGTTTGTTCTAGCCCTGTGATGGTGAACCTATGGCACGGGTGCCACAGGTGGCACAGGGAGCCATTTGTTATGGCACACGAGGCGTTGCTCTGTCAGCTCCAGTGTGCATGTGCGTGCTGGCCAGCTGACTTCAGCCTTCTTTTGAGGCTGTTTTTCGCCCTCCGAAGGCTTCCTTGAAGTCTCCAAAGTGCGGAAACCCAGCCCTATGGGCAAACCGGAAGTTCAGGAGGGGACTTCCAGTTTGCTCATAGGGTTGTTTTTCACCCTCTGGAGCCTTCAAGAGGCTTCCCTGAAGGCTCCGGAGGGCAAAAAATGGCTCTACAAGCAAACCGGAAGTCTGGCCGGTTTTTCACACTCCGGAGGCTTCAGGGAAGCTCCTGAAGCCTCCCGGGGGCTGTTTTCACCCTCCCCTGGCTCCTAGAAAGCCTCTGGAGCCTGAAGAAAAAGTGCACCAAAAACAGTGGGGAGCGCTGGTCGCACGCGCAGGGGGGGGGGAAGTACATGCATGCATGCTGGGTTCCAGGTATAGTATTATGGGTGTGGCACGCCCATGCACGACCCCCCCCTGCACTCCCCCCACTTTTGGCACGCGAGCCAAAAAAGGTTCACCATCACTGTTCTAGCCTAAACTTTATTGCCCTGCTTTCAGAAATTGCCTCTGTGGTTATTGTAACAGGTAAGGCAAAGCGCCCATCGACCTGAGTGACATTGAGTTGGCCATGCCCAGCCAGTCACATGACCATCGAGCCACACCTAACCAGTTGGTCATTAGGGCAGAGAATTTCACCTCTGATGAAGGCGTTTCCCCTGTCATAACACTAGAGAACCTAGACTCTTTCTTCAATGAAACAATGCTTCCTTCAATGAAACAATGCTGCACATAGAGGACTGCAGTAGACGAACCCTGAGAACAAATACCCCAGTTTACATCTCAATATAAATCCAATAAACCAAATCAAACCAAACCAATCAATGCTCCGTGTCTCTTGACCTGTTTCCATTCTTGTTTGATCTTACCTGCTCCTTAGGTGAGAAGAGCGTATGACTTGAAGCAGAGGAAGTGGGAAGTGATGAATTTTCGACCCCAATAGGCAGCAGGAATATGGAGAAATAGTTTTGCATAAATTATGCATGACTTCTTGGGAAAATGTGAACAAAAATGTCTTTTCCTCCATCCCTCCCTCCCTCCCTCCCTCCCTCAATGAATCATGCCCTAGATTTCGGTGGCACACACACACACATTCATTCAAATGGCACTTTGGGTTGTTGTTGTTGTTCCACCACCTGTATTTTTAGTTCTTCCATATGCTGCTTAGTCAACTTGCTCTGAACATTTTGTTCTGGATTTTTCACATCTAGAAAATGCAACTCTTCGGCCTGATTTCCAAAGAGACATCTTCACTCAGAGCCTAAACTTGTATTAGTAGCCCGCTTCATTTTTAAGGAAAGATCTGCCTTGAGAGTCTGCAGTTCTGACAGAAGAAAAGAGGGCTACTGTTCCCTTTTAATGGTTTTATGGGAAGTCCCACTCCCGGAGGCAGGGATTGTAGCAGATTTTGGTAAGAGAAACTGTTTTTGCTCAGTTTCATTACTTTGATCAGTAAGATCAGGGGTCAGCAACCCGCGGCTCTGGAGCCACATGTGCTCTTTCATCCCTCTGCTGCGGCTCCGTCACTCAAAATATTTGTCACAACCGCCAATGTGTGACACCCGCTGGCATGTGATTTATTGAGCTTTTTGACCCCAGTAGGCCAACTATGGATAAATCCAAGAAAAGTTTCAGAAGAAAACAGAACATTTAATTCAACTACATATGCTAGTTTTGTGTCCACTCAGGAAATAATCAGGCACCAGAAGGGTTTTGTGGCTCCCAGTGTTTTCTTTACTGTGGGAAATGGGTCCAAACCAGTCAGAACCAGTAGCATTTCACCCCTGCCCATGATTGCAGAACAGTTGGCTGGTATGGTAAAAATCAGTTGCTATAGAGAGAATATGTGAAATATTTTGTGTGGCCTCCGTAGTCCACAGACTACACATTTAATAAAGCATTGTTAACAAACTCCTTCAAATTTCCTGGAACAGAAATTTGCATAGTTCCAAATCATGTGCTAAGGACTGTTTAGGGGCCTATCAAATAATAAATGAAAAGCATTTCTCTATATTTATTCTCATTATATCTTCTTCCACACCTTGCCTTTAAGGCCAAAACTATTTTAAAGCCTATCACTAAAAGTTAATTATATTTGGTGGGGGCTTTCGTGTAAACATTCGCTTCATTTATATTATCAGACAATACTCACATTATACTCAAATGTGATTAGAGAAAACACAAACTCTTGTCAAAGAGAGTGATTGCTTTTGTCTTGCCAAAAAAGAGATGTGTCATCAAAAAAAGGTCATAAGGAACATGCAGTGCCCTCAGACATTAATTATTAATCTGCATCAGTGCCAACTGAGGAATAATTACTGTATTGTAATGCAGATAGATTTCTAGTGGTAGATATTTCAAATGAAGAAAATAATGCCTAACGGGCCAGCCTACCAGATGCTTCATATGTCCCTAGGCTGCCAATTTAATGCTGAATAAGAACCTCTTTATGGTTCTTTGTCTTTACATCAGAACTAGGTTAGACTGTTTATCAAAGAGAAGAGCACCATCTGATGTGAGACAGATGGGTCACTCTCCTGTCAAATTTGCTTTCTTGACCGCCCTAAAACGTATGCAATGATCTGCAGAATTTAAGATGCTGGATTAGGCAGTGCCCCAATTCTAGTAACCAGCAGCCCCTGTTTACTGTTCCTGGATACTGCAGTATCTAGGAATGTGTCTTATTGCTACTAAAAGGTAAAATGGTTTGACTAAGTAATCAGAATGCTTTCAGAGCAACTTAAATTGCAAAACTAGAAAGAAAAAGATTCATTGATTTGATAGTTTGGTCAGCTAGTGGTTAGCTAGTTTGTTTGGGTTTTTTTTGTAACAAAATTGTTTCATTTAAGCTACTGGTTGAATTTTTGAATTAATCCAATTCTTTCCTTGGAGGAAAAATAATTTTTAAGTCATTATAACCGTAATGACATGCATTTCAGAGTGTCTAATCTACGGGTAGCTTAAGTTATATTCATAGCATCACCCAGCTATTGTTGAAGTGATTTAAAGCCTGTCCTCACTGCTGTTATCTTGGCACAATGATGGTTGGATGATTTAAGAAGACATTATAAGTCACTGGTAAGAAAACAATTTTAATCTAGCCAAGTGGATCTGACATTTTACTTGAAAGACCTTCGGCACCAGTTTTTGATTAAAAAGAAAATTCTAAAACTGAGAACTCCCAAAGTCCAAGAGGAAAAAGAAATAAAAAAAATTTCTACCATGGTTGATTGTGCTTTCTGTTGTGATGATGCTCGTGACTGTATTTTACTTTTGTGTTACAATTTTACCTTCAAAACCGACTGCTTCATTACAACTCACAGTTGAATTCTGCCTAAGTGCCTATTGCTATTAGCAGGCCTCCTCTATTATTCGAAAAGAAAATCCAGCCACATTGGCTACTCCAGGAAAGGCAGAAGACCCTTGTTTTTTTCCCCTTTTCAATATATGCTATGCAAGTATCTAATCCTTCACTCTGCAATTCTCATCCTTCTGAAATGTTTGAAGCTTTCACATTAACATTTTTAGCAACCTATTAAATGCCTTCATATTCCCAGGTGTTAGAAGAAATGTCCATCTGGGTGCAGTTCAAAATGGAGAAAAAGACACTTGATTCATGGAAGTTCCTTGGAAAGAAGGTTTATTGATGAACAGGATCACACGGCTTGAGATCCTAGGCAGAAAAAGGGAAGAGATGCTGAGAGCGCCTGGGTTTTATGCCCTCTGTTGGCCTTTGAATTTGAGTTCTGATTGGTTGTCAGACTCCCATGGGGCTATGCAGGGGTAACTTTGTAGGTTGTCTTTTGACTCCCAGGCTTGGTTGACTTGCTGGGTGATGATGTAATGAAAGGGCTTTGGCCAATTCCTACTATGGCTCTGCCTGAAGGAAGTAGACCTTTGTTATGTAGACTAGAATGGCCCAGGCCTTAATGGCCAATTGACAAAGATGGGGGTGGGAGGCTAAGTTTCTGCCTCCCTTTTAGGGGAAATATTCTGCCCTTTTTAATATTTCCTAAAACATTTCATTTTTCTAGGAGAGGGGTGGGTGCTGACTTCCTACACAGGTCTTACTTGGATGAAAATCTACATATTGGTTTTGCTTCTGCATCTGTTCTTTGTTTGCCTCCAAATTAATTGTAGCTTTATACCGTTGATATTGCATTAATCCATTTTTATAAACTTGCCTTGATTGTAAACCGCTTTAAAATGGGAAGCCATATGTCAATGCATTAAATAGAAAAAAAAGAAGGATAATTTTATATATGTGCCACTCTGGACATATTTTTGAGCTGTGAATTACAGATTCTGAGTTCCAGTATATTTTTTACTTCTGTTTTATAATCAGCAAGCCTAGAATTGGTGTGAACCTAATTCTTCACATTCCTTCTGCCTTACAGTTCATTGATTGGTGGTCAGTTATCTAATAAATAGGCTTAGATATGTATACAGCAATGCCAAGAGGACTTTTGCATCTAAAGTTAATATGTCGATGCATAAAAAATCCTCTAAAACATTATATCTGAAAGGACAACTATATTCTTTCATAGCCTGTTCATAGAGATATTTTTGCTGTTATAGATACAGATACAGATCTTCGACTTAAAACTACAGTTGAGCTCAATGGCAAAGGGCTCATAACTGGATAGCCAGTTCATCAATCAAGCAGTTGTCTCTGGTGTTATTTCCCGCCGGTCTTCTAGGAAATAAGGGAAGGCATGGTGGGCAGTCTTGCACAATAAGTTTAATAGTTTTGTCAGATGATGGACTTGTGTTTATCCCAAGCAGGTATCATCATCAAATACTGATGATTGACCTCTGCTGTATCAATGAGATTAAATTTGGGATTGAATTTGATACAATTGGCCTCTTATGTTATAAGCATTATAACTTAATGATAGCTCTAACAAAGCTGCACTCCGGATCACAGGTTGTTCACTCCTGCTCTGAACCAATTTATTGTCACTCATCTCCATGTAAAACAGAAACTTTTGCAAACAATTTTAAGTGTAATTGTAAAGACACAAAAAAATTCCTACAGATCATAAAGAACTTTGTCCATTAAAAGTCCTTTTTAATATTGCAACCCCCCCCCCCTTTTTTTTTTTTTAATAAGAAGTCCTTTTTTGTGAGAAATTGTCATTCTTTCTATTTTTCTTCCCATTCAGTGCCCGGAAAACATCTTTGAATGGATCTTCAATTGCAGTTCTACTTTTAAGCCACATGGCGGAGGTGTTACTTTAAAGCAGCAACCAATGCTTTAATTAGGTTTGGCCTTGTCTGCCCTCTGCCCCTGTTTTCAAGCAAGTTTTATTTCTTGGTTTGTCATTATTAAAATTATTGTGACAATGGTTGATTGCAATAATGTAGCTTTGCATAAAGTTGCTAGCTAGTTGATCCCAATAAATGGCAAGATATTTAAAATTGGCAATAGTAGGAAAAACGAGGGAAAGATATATTTCATCACCAGGTCTAATATTTCCCAAATTTGAAATATAACAAAACAACAGAGATATAGCCAGTCACGTCTCATACATCACTCACTTATACAACACAAAGCAGCTAATACACAATTGATAATTAGGGAAATGATGTGCAGAAAGTGCATCCATTGATGCACTATTTTTTCCAAATTTCAATTTTACACCAACAAAAAAATGGCAGGTAACTCTATACTTACTGTAGATGAAATCAGTTTTTACTCATAATAAAAGAGAAATCATTAACAATATGTGAATATATCATAAAAATAGCTGAAAACTTTGAAGAAACATCTCTCCCAACGGTGTAAGTACTTTAGTGGAATTATTTACTGAGTTTGGTGATTTTTTGGTTACAAATGTGTTTTTATTCTTGAGTGGTGTAAGCCTATCCCCCCCCCCCCATAAGCCCCATTATTCATTTTGCCCAATTTTGCATAGCACTGGCATTTTTAGGAACACGACTATCATGCTTTACAAGAACTGGCTGTACCTACATTCCAATAAATTCTATTTTTTTTCTTTTTGATCCCACACTATCTTTCCTACAACCCCTTTAAATTTAAAACCCCTTTTAAATGGTTCTCCAGTCTTATGCCTAATCTCATAGTGTTCAAACCATTTAATGAAACTAACAAAGAAAGGAGTAGAGTGAAAAAGAAAACAAACAAGGGAGAAGATTTAAAAATGTTGTGCTCCATTTAAGTAGCCAAATCTTGATCTATTCCCCTCCCAGTTTTTGATAAGTGCTTGGGAAGATAAAAACTGATATGCTGTCATGTAACCCTGTCTATTAAAAATACATAATTCTAGATTTTTTTAATGACTGATGCAGTCATAAAAAAATAAATGTTTTTGGTCCTTCTGGATTATATTTCATTTTTTTAAATCCAGAGTTAGCTGCTGAAGTGGTGTTTGGCTGAATTTCTCTGTTGCAAAGGTGAAGGAACAGAAGCGCTTCATTCCTGTTCCTTTTAGGGAACACACCACAAATCTCTAGTGTGGGGCTGCAAGCTCAGAATGTCCCTGCTGCATTTTGCTTTTGATAACAATCGGTTTATCTGACCAACACTGTACCTGAGAGAGGCCCCTTGGCAAAACCTCATTCCTCCCACTGGAATAAATCTTGCTCTTTGCCTTGGACAGGTTGCCCTCCAAATTAGTATGAAATATATCCCAACTTTGCATAACCTTTCCCCATGGATTATTACAGGTAGTCCTGGTAGTCCTTGACTTACGGCCAGCATTGAGCCCAAAATTTTTGTTACTAAGCAAAACAAGTTGTTAAGTGAGTTTTGCCACATTTAACGACTTCCCTTCCTTGCCACAGTTGTTAAGTGAGTCATTGCAGTTGTTAGCAGTATGCTTGTTAAGTGAATCTGGCTTCCCCATTGAGCTTGCTTGTCAGAAGGTTGAAAAAGATGATTATATATCATGTTATATAATCATCTTTTTCAACCTTCTGACATTGCAACAGTCATAAATACCAGTTGCCAGTTGCCAAGCATCTTAATTTTCATTGTGTGGCCAAGGGGATGCTGCTACAGTTGGAAATTTGAAAAACAATCACAAGTTACTTTTTTGAGTGCCATTGTAACTTTGAATGGCCACTAAGCAAATTGTTGTAAATCAAGGACTACCTGCAAACCTGTGCTTTCCTCTGCAGCATCTGTGTGCATTAGATGTGGCTTGCTTAGCCCTCTTTTTTCTTCTTCTTCAATTTCCAGCTGGGCTGTTCATCTATATAGGAAATACATTAATTGGAATTTTAATGAAATTTGGTGTAATGAATTAGAAGCTCACTCCAGTAATTTGATCTCTCTTTATGCTCTTTGAGCTTTGTGTGTCATATCTATCCATAGGCTTGATTTTGTCCTCTGTTCCAGAAAATCTTGGGAATCGCATTTCTATTTTTTTAAAAAATCAATTAATGCTAAACAACTCAAATAGCTGTCTCGTGACTTTTCCAAAATACAATTCCCAGAATTTTGGAGGATTTTTTTCCCCTGTGCGTGGCGTATTGTATTACATCATAATATATATAGGGCTTTGTGTCCAAGTTGTGCCCACCCCCCCTCCCCAGATTACAGTTACCAAGATATCTACAACATTCACAGATTGTATCCATGGAAGTCAAACATTAAATTAAAACAAATTAAATGTGGCTACAATTTCTCTATCCACCATAAAATGCCTTAACATTCTGTCATCTTAAAATCAAAATAAGGACATAGGCACCAATTTATAAATAACCGGATCACAGTTTTGCTCAGCATTTCCAACAGGAGTCTTTGTCTGCTTGATGATGACATAAATTGAATCTGGACCTTTCTCTAAGTAAAGTGTGTGCTCTGATTCTGAAATATCTAATTATTGGTAACCAATCTGCTGAAAGGTATACTCTGATCCAGTCTTCTTCATTTTGATGCCCTCCAGATGGATGCTTGCCTTTAATTCTAGGAATTTTAGTCCATTTCAGAAGGCACTGCTTTGGAAAACCGAAATTTTCCCAAATACCCAAAATTTTCAACATTCTGATGAAAAATGATTGATAGGAATTTAGGTGCAGAGCCCCAATACCTTAACACTTAAATCCCATTTGATTAGCCCAAGGCATTGCCTTTAGATTTTTTTTTTAAATTTTGTTGGTTTACATGATCACATAGATTGAATCATAAATCCAATGCCGGCATTCTACCCAATCTGCAGAAAAAGTCCATCAAAGCTGAACAAGCATGGCCAAGTACAAATGAATTGGACCTGAGCATACCTGGAGAAATCAATAGGAAACATTTGATTGGCCCATTGAATTGAAACCAGCAACACTGTACAACTTCCATGTGGTTAGATTTGCAAGCAATTTGTACAAAGCTGTAAATACCGCCCCCACCCCCCAAGAAAGGATATTTGGTTTAATGGCTTTACTTTTACAACATCTATAAATGCCCAGAGACCTTGTACCATTTACAATGGCAACTCAGATAAGTATCTGCAAGGGGGCACTCAGGGGTGGGTTCCGGCTGCTGCTGCTGCTTGGTCAGGGACATGTTGCGCATGGATGCTTTGTGCACACTTGATAGCGTGCATACGCAATACTGAAATGGCGCTGGCGTAGGCACCGCCAAGAGAACCGGGTCAGGGGTGTGGCAGGCCGAGTTACTACCTACTTGGCCGAACTGGGCCAAACCGGTAGGAACCCACCTCTTGAGTTTCAAACCACATTTCATATTTGGGCTTCTTAGTTTATTTTGAGGGGAAATCCTTTAGCTTTGAACAATTTCTCTAGCTAGTAGAGTCAACTGCATGTTCAGGCAAAAGCTACTTCCTTATGGAATCATGACATTCTAGTTCAG